>NC_088691.1:86302951-86617895 GCF_028017835.1 Emys orbicularis | reverse complement strand
GTATCTGTACTTGCGTCTGTCTTTGTAGTGCTTGTATGTGTAGAGGCCTGTAGGGGCAGTGTGCTGAGCCCCGAGCCCTGAGTAGGGGCTCCGCCCTGATTAGGGGGCGGAGCTTGGCTGATTAGGGGGCCTATAAAAGAGGCCTCCCAGCCGAGCAGCGGCCCTAGCAGCGAGCAGCGGCCCCCAGGAGCCGGCCAACAGGGCTGCTAACAGGGGAGTTTAAGTGGGAGTGAGTCTCATTGGAGGAGAAGGTATCTGTACTTGCGTCTGTCTTTGTAGTGCTTGTATGTGTAGAGGCCTGTAGGGGCAGTGTGCTGAGCCCCGAGCCCTGAGTAGGGGCTCCGCCCTGATTAGGGGGCGGAGCTTGGCTGATTAGGGGGCCTATAAAAGAGGCCTCCCAGCCGAGCAGCGGCCCTAGCAGCGAGCAGCGGCCCCCAGGAGCCGGCCAACAGGGCTGCTAACAGGGGAGTTTAAGTGGGAGTGAGTCTCATTGGAGGAGAAGGTATCTGTACTTGCGTCTGTCTTTGTAGTGCTTGTATGTGTAGAGGCCTGTAGGGGCAGTGTGCTGAGCCCCGAGCCCTGAGTAGGGGCTCCGCCCTGATTAGGGGGCGGAGCTTGGCTGATTAGGGGGCCTATAAAAGAGGCCTCCCAGCCGAGCAGCGGCCCTAGCAGCGAGCAGCGGCCCCCAGGAGCCGGCCAACAGGGCTGCTAACAGGGGAGTTTAAGTGGGAGTGAGTCTCATTGGAGGAGAAGGTATCTGTACTTGCGTCTGTCTTTGTAGTGCTTGTATGTGTAGAGGCCTGTAGGGGCAGTGTGCTGAGCCCCGAGCCCTGAGTAGGGGCTCCGCCCTGATTAGGGGGCGGAGCTTGGCTGATTAGGGGGCCTATAAAAGAGGCCTCCCAGCCGAGCAGCGGCCCTAGCAGCGAGCAGCGGCCCCCAGGAGCCGGCCAACAGGGCTGCTAACAGGGGAGTTTAAGTGGGAGTGAGTCTCATTGGAGGAGAAGGTATCTGTACTTGCGTCTGTCTTTGTAGTGCTTGTATGTGTAGAGGCCTGTAGGGGCAGTGTGCTGAGCCCCGAGCCCTGAGTAGGGGCTCCGCCCTGATTAGGGGGCGGAGCTTGGCTGATTAGGGGGCCTATAAAAGAGGCCTCCCAGCCGAGCAGCGGCCCTAGCAGCGAGCAGCGGCCCCCAGGAGCCGGCCAACAGGGCTGCTAACAGGGGAGTTTAAGTGGGAGTGAGTCTCATTGGAGGAGAAGGTATCTGTACTTGCGTCTGTCTTTGTAGTGCTTGTATGTGTAGAGGCCTGTAGGGGCAGTGTGCTGAGCCCCGAGCCCTGAGTAGGGGCTCCGCCCTGATTAGGGGGCGGAGCTTGGCTGATTAGGGGGCCTATAAAAGAGGCCTCCCAGCCGAGCAGCGGCCCTAGCAGCGAGCAGCGGCCCCCAGGAGCCGGCCAACAGGGCTGCTAACAGGGGAGTTTAAGTGGGAGTGAGTCTCATTGGAGGAGAAGGTATCTGTACTTGCGTCTGTCTTTGTAGTGCTTGTATGTGTAGAGGCCTGTAGGGGCAGTGTGCTGAGCCCCGAGCCCTGAGTAGGGGCTCCGCCCTGATTAGGGGGCGGAGCTTGGCTGATTAGGGGGCCTATAAAAGAGGCCTCCCAGCCGAGCAGCGGCCCTAGCAGCGAGCAGCGGCCCCCAGGAGCCGGCCAACAGGGCTGCTAACAGGGGAGTTTAAGTGGGAGTGAGTCTCATTGGAGGAGAAGGTATCTGTACTTGCGTCTGTCTTTGTAGTGCTTGTATGTGTAGAGGCCTGTAGGGGCAGTGTGCTGAGCCCCGAGCCCTGAGTAGGGGCTCCGCCCTGATTAGGGGGCGGAGCTTGGCTGATTAGGGGGCCTATAAAAGAGGCCTCCCAGCCGAGCAGCGGCCCTAGCAGCGAGCAGCGGCCCCCAGGAGCCGGCCAACAGGGCTGCTAACAGGGGAGTTTAAGTGGGAGTGAGTCTCATTGGAGGAGAAGGTATCTGTACTTGCGTCTGTCTTTGTAGTGCTTGTATGTGTAGAGGCCTGTAGGGGCAGTGTGCTGAGCCCCGAGCCCTGAGTAGGGGCTCCGCCCTGATTAGGGGGCGGAGCTTGGCTGATTAGGGGGCCTATAAAAGAGGCCTCCCAGCCGAGCAGCGGCCCTAGCAGCGAGCAGCGGCCCCCAGGAGCCGGCCAACAGGGCTGCTAACAGGGGAGTTTAAGTGGGAGTGAGTCTCATTGGAGGAGAAGGTATCTGTACTTGCGTCTGTCTTTGTAGTGCTTGTATGTGTAGAGGCCTGTAGGGGCAGTGTGCTGAGCCCCGAGCCCTGAGTAGGGGCTCCGCCCTGATTAGGGGGCGGAGCTTGGCTGATTAGGGGGCCTATAAAAGAGGCCTCCCAGCCGAGCAGCGGCCCTAGCAGCGAGCAGCGGCCCCCAGGAGCCGGCCAACAGGGCTGCTAACAGGGGAGTTTAAGTGGGAGTGAGTCTCATTGGAGGAGAAGGTATCTGTACTTGCGTCTGTCTTTGTAGTGCTTGTATGTGTAGAGGCCTGTAGGGGCAGTGTGCTGAGCCCCGAGCCCTGAGTAGGGGCTCCGCCCTGATTAGGGGGCGGAGCTTGGCTGATTAGGGGGCCTATAAAAGAGGCCTCCCAGCCGAGCAGCGGCCCTAGCAGCGAGCAGCGGCCCCCAGGAGCCGGCCAACAGGGCTGCTAACAGGGGAGTTTAAGTGGGAGTGAGTCTCATTGGAGGAGAAGGTATCTGTACTTGCGTCTGTCTTTGTAGTGCTTGTATGTGTAGAGGCCTGTAGGGGCAGTGTGCTGAGCCCCGAGCCCTGAGTAGGGGCTCCGCCCTGATTAGGGGGCGGAGCTTGGCTGATTAGGGGGCCTATAAAAGAGGCCTCCCAGCCGAGCAGCGGCCCTAGCAGCGAGCAGCGGCCCCCAGGAGCCGGCCAACAGGGCTGCTAACAGGGGAGTTTAAGTGGGAGTGAGTCTCATTGGAGGAGAAGGTATCTGTACTTGCGTCTGTCTTTGTAGTGCTTGTATGTGTAGAGGCCTGTAGGGGCAGTGTGCTGAGCCCCGAGCCCTGAGTAGGGGCTCCGCCCTGATTAGGGGGCGGAGCTTGGCTGATTAGGGGGCCTATAAAAGAGGCCTCCCAGCCGAGCAGCGGCCCTAGCAGCGAGCAGCGGCCCCCAGGAGCCGGCCAACAGGGCTGCTAACAGGGGAGTTTAAGTGGGAGTGAGTCTCATTGGAGGAGAAGGTATCTGTACTTGCGTCTGTCTTTGTAGTGCTTGTATGTGTAGAGGCCTGTAGGGGCAGTGTGCTGAGCCCCGAGCCCTGAGTAGGGGCTCCGCCCTGATTAGGGGGCGGAGCTTGGCTGATTAGGGGGCCTATAAAAGAGGCCTCCCAGCCGAGCAGCGGCCCTAGCAGCGAGCAGCGGCCCCCAGGAGCCGGCCAACAGGGCTGCTAACAGGGGAGTTTAAGTGGGAGTGAGTCTCATTGGAGGAGAAGGTATCTGTACTTGCGTCTGTCTTTGTAGTGCTTGTATGTGTAGAGGCCTGTAGGGGCAGTGTGCTGAGCCCCGAGCCCTGAGTAGGGGCTCCGCCCTGATTAGGGGGCGGAGCTTGGCTGATTAGGGGGCCTATAAAAGAGGCCTCCCAGCCGAGCAGCGGCCCTAGCAGCGAGCAGCGGCCCCCAGGAGCCGGCCAACAGGGCTGCTAACAGGGGAGTTTAAGTGGGAGTGAGTCTCATTGGAGGAGAAGGTATCTGTACTTGCGTCTGTCTTTGTAGTGCTTGTATGTGTAGAGGCCTGTAGGGGCAGTGTGCTGAGCCCCGAGCCCTGAGTAGGGGCTCCGCCCTGATTAGGGGGCGGAGCTTGGCTGATTAGGGGGCCTATAAAAGAGGCCTCCCAGCCGAGCAGCGGCCCTAGCAGCGAGCAGCGGCCCCCAGGAGCCGGCCAACAGGGCTGCTAACAGGGGAGTTTAAGTGGGAGTGAGTCTCATTGGAGGAGAAGGTATCTGTACTTGCGTCTGTCTTTGTAGTGCTTGTATGTGTAGAGGCCTGTAGGGGCAGTGTGCTGAGCCCCGAGCCCTGAGTAGGGGCTCCGCCCTGATTAGGGGGCGGAGCTTGGCTGATTAGGGGGCCTATAAAAGAGGCCTCCCAGCCGAGCAGCGGCCCTAGCAGCGAGCAGCGGCCCCCAGGAGCCGGCCAACAGGGCTGCTAACAGGGGAGTTTAAGTGGGAGTGAGTCTCATTGGAGGAGAAGGTATCTGTACTTGCGTCTGTCTTTGTAGTGCTTGTATGTGTAGAGGCCTGTAGGGGCAGTGTGCTGAGCCCCGAGCCCTGAGTAGGGGCTCCGCCCTGATTAGGGGGCGGAGCTTGGCTGATTAGGGGGCCTATAAAAGAGGCCTCCCAGCCGAGCAGCGGCCCTAGCAGCGAGCAGCGGCCCCCAGGAGCCGGCCAACAGGGCTGCTAACAGGGGAGTTTAAGTGGGAGTGAGTCTCATTGGAGGAGAAGGTATCTGTACTTGCGTCTGTCTTTGTAGTGCTTGTATGTGTAGAGGCCTGTAGGGGCAGTGTGCTGAGCCCCGAGCCCTGAGTAGGGGCTCCGCCCTGATTAGGGGGCGGAGCTTGGCTGATTAGGGGGCCTATAAAAGAGGCCTCCCAGCCGAGCAGCGGCCCTAGCAGCGAGCAGCGGCCCCCAGGAGCCGGCCAACAGGGCTGCTAACAGGGGAGTTTAAGTGGGAGTGAGTCTCATTGGAGGAGAAGGTATCTGTACTTGCGTCTGTCTTTGTAGTGCTTGTATGTGTAGAGGCCTGTAGGGGCAGTGTGCTGAGCCCCGAGCCCTGAGTAGGGGCTCCGCCCTGATTAGGGGGCGGAGCTTGGCTGATTAGGGGGCCTATAAAAGAGGCCTCCCAGCCGAGCAGCGGCCCTAGCAGCGAGCAGCGGCCCCCAGGAGCCGGCCAACAGGGCTGCTAACAGGGGAGTTTAAGTGGGAGTGAGTCTCATTGGAGGAGAAGGTATCTGTACTTGCGTCTGTCTTTGTAGTGCTTGTATGTGTAGAGGCCTGTAGGGGCAGTGTGCTGAGCCCCGAGCCCTGAGTAGGGGCTCCGCCCTGATTAGGGGGCGGAGCTTGGCTGATTAGGGGGCCTATAAAAGAGGCCTCCCAGCCGAGCAGCGGCCCTAGCAGCGAGCAGCGGCCCCCAGGAGCCGGCCAACAGGGCTGCTAACAGGGGAGTTTAAGTGGGAGTGAGTCTCATTGGAGGAGAAGGTATCTGTACTTGCGTCTGTCTTTGTAGTGCTTGTATGTGTAGAGGCCTGTAGGGGCAGTGTGCTGAGCCCCGAGCCCTGAGTAGGGGCTCCGCCCTGATTAGGGGGCGGAGCTTGGCTGATTAGGGGGCCTATAAAAGAGGCCTCCCAGCCGAGCAGCGGCCCTAGCAGCGAGCAGCGGCCCCCAGGAGCCGGCCAACAGGGCTGCTAACAGGGGAGTTTAAGTGGGAGTGAGTCTCATTGGAGGAGAAGGTATCTGTACTTGCGTCTGTCTTTGTAGTGCTTGTATGTGTAGAGGCCTGTAGGGGCAGTGTGCTGAGCCCCGAGCCCTGAGTAGGGGCTCCGCCCTGATTAGGGGGCGGAGCTTGGCTGATTAGGGGGCCTATAAAAGAGGCCTCCCAGCCGAGCAGCGGCCCTAGCAGCGAGCAGCGGCCCCCAGGAGCCGGCCAACAGGGCTGCTAACAGGGGAGTTTAAGTGGGAGTGAGTCTCATTGGAGGAGAAGGTATCTGTACTTGCGTCTGTCTTTGTAGTGCTTGTATGTGTAGAGGCCTGTAGGGGCAGTGTGCTGAGCCCCGAGCCCTGAGTAGGGGCTCCGCCCTGATTAGGGGGCGGAGCTTGGCTGATTAGGGGGCCTATAAAAGAGGCCTCCCAGCCGAGCAGCGGCCCTAGCAGCGAGCAGCGGCCCCCAGGAGCCGGCCAACAGGGCTGCTAACAGGGGAGTTTAAGTGGGAGTGAGTCTCATTGGAGGAGAAGGTATCTGTACTTGCGTCTGTCTTTGTAGTGCTTGTATGTGTAGAGGCCTGTAGGGGCAGTGTGCTGAGCCCCGAGCCCTGAGTAGGGGCTCCGCCCTGATTAGGGGGCGGAGCTTGGCTGATTAGGGGGCCTATAAAAGAGGCCTCCCAGCCGAGCAGCGGCCCTAGCAGCGAGCAGCGGCCCCCAGGAGCCGGCCAACAGGGCTGCTAACAGGGGAGTTTAAGTGGGAGTGAGTCTCATTGGAGGAGAAGGTATCTGTACTTGCGTCTGTCTTTGTAGTGCTTGTATGTGTAGAGGCCTGTAGGGGCAGTGTGCTGAGCCCCGAGCCCTGAGTAGGGGCTCCGCCCTGATTAGGGGGCGGAGCTTGGCTGATTAGGGGGCCTATAAAAGAGGCCTCCCAGCCGAGCAGCGGCCCTAGCAGCGAGCAGCGGCCCCCAGGAGCCGGCCAACAGGGCTGCTAACAGGGGAGTTTAAGTGGGAGTGAGTCTCATTGGAGGAGAAGGTATCTGTACTTGCGTCTGTCTTTGTAGTGCTTGTATGTGTAGAGGCCTGTAGGGGCAGTGTGCTGAGCCCCGAGCCCTGAGTAGGGGCTCCGCCCTGATTAGGGGGCGGAGCTTGGCTGATTAGGGGGCCTATAAAAGAGGCCTCCCAGCCGAGCAGCGGCCCTAGCAGCGAGCAGCGGCCCCCAGGAGCCGGCCAACAGGGCTGCTAACAGGGGAGTTTAAGTGGGAGTGAGTCTCATTGGAGGAGAAGGTATCTGTACTTGCGTCTGTCTTTGTAGTGCTTGTATGTGTAGAGGCCTGTAGGGGCAGTGTGCTGAGCCCCGAGCCCTGAGTAGGGGCTCCGCCCTGATTAGGGGGCGGAGCTTGGCTGATTAGGGGGCCTATAAAAGAGGCCTCCCAGCCGAGCAGCGGCCCTAGCAGCGAGCAGCGGCCCCCAGGAGCCGGCCAACAGGGCTGCTAACAGGGGAGTTTAAGTGGGAGTGAGTCTCATTGGAGGAGAAGGTATCTGTACTTGCGTCTGTCTTTGTAGTGCTTGTATGTGTAGAGGCCTGTAGGGGCAGTGTGCTGAGCCCCGAGCCCTGAGTAGGGGCTCCGCCCTGATTAGGGGGCGGAGCTTGGCTGATTAGGGGGCCTATAAAAGAGGCCTCCCAGCCGAGCAGCGGCCCTAGCAGCGAGCAGCGGCCCCCAGGAGCCGGCCAACAGGGCTGCTAACAGGGGAGTTTAAGTGGGAGTGAGTCTCATTGGAGGAGAAGGTATCTGTACTTGCGTCTGTCTTTGTAGTGCTTGTATGTGTAGAGGCCTGTAGGGGCAGTGTGCTGAGCCCCGAGCCCTGAGTAGGGGCTCCGCCCTGATTAGGGGGCGGAGCTTGGCTGATTAGGGGGCCTATAAAAGAGGCCTCCCAGCCGAGCAGCGGCCCTAGCAGCGAGCAGCGGCCCCCAGGAGCCGGCCAACAGGGCTGCTAACAGGGGAGTTTAAGTGGGAGTGAGTCTCATTGGAGGAGAAGGTATCTGTACTTGCGTCTGTCTTTGTAGTGCTTGTATGTGTAGAGGCCTGTAGGGGCAGTGTGCTGAGCCCCGAGCCCTGAGTAGGGGCTCCGCCCTGATTAGGGGGCGGAGCTTGGCTGATTAGGGGGCCTATAAAAGAGGCCTCCCAGCCGAGCAGCGGCCCTAGCAGCGAGCAGCGGCCCCCAGGAGCCGGCCAACAGGGCTGCTAACAGGGGAGTTTAAGTGGGAGTGAGTCTCATTGGAGGAGAAGGTATCTGTACTTGCGTCTGTCTTTGTAGTGCTTGTATGTGTAGAGGCCTGTAGGGGCAGTGTGCTGAGCCCCGAGCCCTGAGTAGGGGCTCCGCCCTGATTAGGGGGCGGAGCTTGGCTGATTAGGGGGCCTATAAAAGAGGCCTCCCAGCCGAGCAGCGGCCCTAGCAGCGAGCAGCGGCCCCCAGGAGCCGGCCAACAGGGCTGCTAACAGGGGAGTTTAAGTGGGAGTGAGTCTCATTGGAGGAGAAGGTATCTGTACTTGCGTCTGTCTTTGTAGTGCTTGTATGTGTAGAGGCCTGTAGGGGCAGTGTGCTGAGCCCCGAGCCCTGAGTAGGGGCTCCGCCCTGATTAGGGGGCGGAGCTTGGCTGATTAGGGGGCCTATAAAAGAGGCCTCCCAGCCGAGCAGCGGCCCTAGCAGCGAGCAGCGGCCCCCAGGAGCCGGCCAACAGGGCTGCTAACAGGGGAGTTTAAGTGGGAGTGAGTCTCATTGGAGGAGAAGGTATCTGTACTTGCGTCTGTCTTTGTAGTGCTTGTATGTGTAGAGGCCTGTAGGGGCAGTGTGCTGAGCCCCGAGCCCTGAGTAGGGGCTCCGCCCTGATTAGGGGGCGGAGCTTGGCTGATTAGGGGGCCTATAAAAGAGGCCTCCCAGCCGAGCAGCGGCCCTAGCAGCGAGCAGCGGCCCCCAGGAGCCGGCCAACAGGGCTGCTAACAGGGGAGTTTAAGTGGGAGTGAGTCTCATTGGAGGAGAAGGTATCTGTACTTGCGTCTGTCTTTGTAGTGCTTGTATGTGTAGAGGCCTGTAGGGGCAGTGTGCTGAGCCCCGAGCCCTGAGTAGGGGCTCCGCCCTGATTAGGGGGCGGAGCTTGGCTGATTAGGGGGCCTATAAAAGAGGCCTCCCAGCCGAGCAGCGGCCCTAGCAGCGAGCAGCGGCCCCCAGGAGCCGGCCAACAGGGCTGCTAACAGGGGAGTTTAAGTGGGAGTGAGTCTCATTGGAGGAGAAGGTATCTGTACTTGCGTCTGTCTTTGTAGTGCTTGTATGTGTAGAGGCCTGTAGGGGCAGTGTGCTGAGCCCCGAGCCCTGAGTAGGGGCTCCGCCCTGATTAGGGGGCGGAGCTTGGCTGATTAGGGGGCCTATAAAAGAGGCCTCCCAGCCGAGCAGCGGCCCTAGCAGCGAGCAGCGGCCCCCAGGAGCCGGCCAACAGGGCTGCTAACAGGGGAGTTTAAGTGGGAGTGAGTCTCATTGGAGGAGAAGGTATCTGTACTTGCGTCTGTCTTTGTAGTGCTTGTATGTGTAGAGGCCTGTAGGGGCAGTGTGCTGAGCCCCGAGCCCTGAGTAGGGGCTCCGCCCTGATTAGGGGGCGGAGCTTGGCTGATTAGGGGGCCTATAAAAGAGGCCTCCCAGCCGAGCAGCGGCCCTAGCAGCGAGCAGCGGCCCCCAGGAGCCGGCCAACAGGGCTGCTAACAGGGGAGTTTAAGTGGGAGTGAGTCTCATTGGAGGAGAAGGTATCTGTACTTGCGTCTGTCTTTGTAGTGCTTGTATGTGTAGAGGCCTGTAGGGGCAGTGTGCTGAGCCCCGAGCCCTGAGTAGGGGCTCCGCCCTGATTAGGGGGCGGAGCTTGGCTGATTAGGGGGCCTATAAAAGAGGCCTCCCAGCCGAGCAGCGGCCCTAGCAGCGAGCAGCGGCCCCCAGGAGCCGGCCAACAGGGCTGCTAACAGGGGAGTTTAAGTGGGAGTGAGTCTCATTGGAGGAGAAGGTATCTGTACTTGCGTCTGTCTTTGTAGTGCTTGTATGTGTAGAGGCCTGTAGGGGCAGTGTGCTGAGCCCCGAGCCCTGAGTAGGGGCTCCGCCCTGATTAGGGGGCGGAGCTTGGCTGATTAGGGGGCCTATAAAAGAGGCCTCCCAGCCGAGCAGCGGCCCTAGCAGCGAGCAGCGGCCCCCAGGAGCCGGCCAACAGGGCTGCTAACAGGGGAGTTTAAGTGGGAGTGAGTCTCATTGGAGGAGAAGGTATCTGTACTTGCGTCTGTCTTTGTAGTGCTTGTATGTGTAGAGGCCTGTAGGGGCAGTGTGCTGAGCCCCGAGCCCTGAGTAGGGGCTCCGCCCTGATTAGGGGGCGGAGCTTGGCTGATTAGGGGGCCTATAAAAGAGGCCTCCCAGCCGAGCAGCGGCCCTAGCAGCGAGCAGCGGCCCCCAGGAGCCGGCCAACAGGGCTGCTAACAGGGGAGTTTAAGTGGGAGTGAGTCTCATTGGAGGAGAAGGTATCTGTACTTGCGTCTGTCTTTGTAGTGCTTGTATGTGTAGAGGCCTGTAGGGGCAGTGTGCTGAGCCCCGAGCCCTGAGTAGGGGCTCCGCCCTGATTAGGGGGCGGAGCTTGGCTGATTAGGGGGCCTATAAAAGAGGCCTCCCAGCCGAGCAGCGGCCCTAGCAGCGAGCAGCGGCCCCCAGGAGCCGGCCAACAGGGCTGCTAACAGGGGAGTTTAAGTGGGAGTGAGTCTCATTGGAGGAGAAGGTATCTGTACTTGCGTCTGTCTTTGTAGTGCTTGTATGTGTAGAGGCCTGTAGGGGCAGTGTGCTGAGCCCCGAGCCCTGAGTAGGGGCTCCGCCCTGATTAGGGGGCGGAGCTTGGCTGATTAGGGGGCCTATAAAAGAGGCCTCCCAGCCGAGCAGCGGCCCTAGCAGCGAGCAGCGGCCCCCAGGAGCCGGCCAACAGGGCTGCTAACAGGGGAGTTTAAGTGGGAGTGAGTCTCATTGGAGGAGAAGGTATCTGTACTTGCGTCTGTCTTTGTAGTGCTTGTATGTGTAGAGGCCTGTAGGGGCAGTGTGCTGAGCCCCGAGCCCTGAGTAGGGGCTCCGCCCTGATTAGGGGGCGGAGCTTGGCTGATTAGGGGGCCTATAAAAGAGGCCTCCCAGCCGAGCAGCGGCCCTAGCAGCGAGCAGCGGCCCCCAGGAGCCGGCCAACAGGGCTGCTAACAGGGGAGTTTAAGTGGGAGTGAGTCTCATTGGAGGAGAAGGTATCTGTACTTGCGTCTGTCTTTGTAGTGCTTGTATGTGTAGAGGCCTGTAGGGGCAGTGTGCTGAGCCCCGAGCCCTGAGTAGGGGCTCCGCCCTGATTAGGGGGCGGAGCTTGGCTGATTAGGGGGCCTATAAAAGAGGCCTCCCAGCCGAGCAGCGGCCCTAGCAGCGAGCAGCGGCCCCCAGGAGCCGGCCAACAGGGCTGCTAACAGGGGAGTTTAAGTGGGAGTGAGTCTCATTGGAGGAGAAGGTATCTGTACTTGCGTCTGTCTTTGTAGTGCTTGTATGTGTAGAGGCCTGTAGGGGCAGTGTGCTGAGCCCCGAGCCCTGAGTAGGGGCTCCGCCCTGATTAGGGGGCGGAGCTTGGCTGATTAGGGGGCCTATAAAAGAGGCCTCCCAGCCGAGCAGCGGCCCTAGCAGCGAGCAGCGGCCCCCAGGAGCCGGCCAACAGGGCTGCTAACAGGGGAGTTTAAGTGGGAGTGAGTCTCATTGGAGGAGAAGGTATCTGTACTTGCGTCTGTCTTTGTAGTGCTTGTATGTGTAGAGGCCTGTAGGGGCAGTGTGCTGAGCCCCGAGCCCTGAGTAGGGGCTCCGCCCTGATTAGGGGGCGGAGCTTGGCTGATTAGGGGGCCTATAAAAGAGGCCTCCCAGCCGAGCAGCGGCCCTAGCAGCGAGCAGCGGCCCCCAGGAGCCGGCCAACAGGGCTGCTAACAGGGGAGTTTAAGTGGGAGTGAGTCTCATTGGAGGAGAAGGTATCTGTACTTGCGTCTGTCTTTGTAGTGCTTGTATGTGTAGAGGCCTGTAGGGGCAGTGTGCTGAGCCCCGAGCCCTGAGTAGGGGCTCCGCCCTGATTAGGGGGCGGAGCTTGGCTGATTAGGGGGCCTATAAAAGAGGCCTCCCAGCCGAGCAGCGGCCCTAGCAGCGAGCAGCGGCCCCCAGGAGCCGGCCAACAGGGCTGCTAACAGGGGAGTTTAAGTGGGAGTGAGTCTCATTGGAGGAGAAGGTATCTGTACTTGCGTCTGTCTTTGTAGTGCTTGTATGTGTAGAGGCCTGTAGGGGCAGTGTGCTGAGCCCCGAGCCCTGAGTAGGGGCTCCGCCCTGATTAGGGGGCGGAGCTTGGCTGATTAGGGGGCCTATAAAAGAGGCCTCCCAGCCGAGCAGCGGCCCTAGCAGCGAGCAGCGGCCCCCAGGAGCCGGCCAACAGGGCTGCTAACAGGGGAGTTTAAGTGGGAGTGAGTCTCATTGGAGGAGAAGGTATCTGTACTTGCGTCTGTCTTTGTAGTGCTTGTATGTGTAGAGGCCTGTAGGGGCAGTGTGCTGAGCCCCGAGCCCTGAGTAGGGGCTCCGCCCTGATTAGGGGGCGGAGCTTGGCTGATTAGGGGGCCTATAAAAGAGGCCTCCCAGCCGAGCAGCGGCCCTAGCAGCGAGCAGCGGCCCCCAGGAGCCGGCCAACAGGGCTGCTAACAGGGGAGTTTAAGTGGGAGTGAGTCTCATTGGAGGAGAAGGTATCTGTACTTGCGTCTGTCTTTGTAGTGCTTGTATGTGTAGAGGCCTGTAGGGGCAGTGTGCTGAGCCCCGAGCCCTGAGTAGGGGCTCCGCCCTGATTAGGGGGCGGAGCTTGGCTGATTAGGGGGCCTATAAAAGAGGCCTCCCAGCCGAGCAGCGGCCCTAGCAGCGAGCAGCGGCCCCCAGGAGCCGGCCAACAGGGCTGCTAACAGGGGAGTTTAAGTGGGAGTGAGTCTCATTGGAGGAGAAGGTATCTGTACTTGCGTCTGTCTTTGTAGTGCTTGTATGTGTAGAGGCCTGTAGGGGCAGTGTGCTGAGCCCCGAGCCCTGAGTAGGGGCTCCGCCCTGATTAGGGGGCGGAGCTTGGCTGATTAGGGGGCCTATAAAAGAGGCCTCCCAGCCGAGCAGCGGCCCTAGCAGCGAGCAGCGGCCCCCAGGAGCCGGCCAACAGGGCTGCTAACAGGGGAGTTTAAGTGGGAGTGAGTCTCATTGGAGGAGAAGGTATCTGTACTTGCGTCTGTCTTTGTAGTGCTTGTATGTGTAGAGGCCTGTAGGGGCAGTGTGCTGAGCCCCGAGCCCTGAGTAGGGGCTCCGCCCTGATTAGGGGGCGGAGCTTGGCTGATTAGGGGGCCTATAAAAGAGGCCTCCCAGCCGAGCAGCGGCCCTAGCAGCGAGCAGCGGCCCCCAGGAGCCGGCCAACAGGGCTGCTAACAGGGGAGTTTAAGTGGGAGTGAGTCTCATTGGAGGAGAAGGTATCTGTACTTGCGTCTGTCTTTGTAGTGCTTGTATGTGTAGAGGCCTGTAGGGGCAGTGTGCTGAGCCCCGAGCCCTGAGTAGGGGCTCCGCCCTGATTAGGGGGCGGAGCTTGGCTGATTAGGGGGCCTATAAAAGAGGCCTCCCAGCCGAGCAGCGGCCCTAGCAGCGAGCAGCGGCCCCCAGGAGCCGGCCAACAGGGCTGCTAACAGGGGAGTTTAAGTGGGAGTGAGTCTCATTGGAGGAGAAGGTATCTGTACTTGCGTCTGTCTTTGTAGTGCTTGTATGTGTAGAGGCCTGTAGGGGCAGTGTGCTGAGCCCCGAGCCCTGAGTAGGGGCTCCGCCCTGATTAGGGGGCGGAGCTTGGCTGATTAGGGGGCCTATAAAAGAGGCCTCCCAGCCGAGCAGCGGCCCTAGCAGCGAGCAGCGGCCCCCAGGAGCCGGCCAACAGGGCTGCTAACAGGGGAGTTTAAGTGGGAGTGAGTCTCATTGGAGGAGAAGGTATCTGTACTTGCGTCTGTCTTTGTAGTGCTTGTATGTGTAGAGGCCTGTAGGGGCAGTGTGCTGAGCCCCGAGCCCTGAGTAGGGGCTCCGCCCTGATTAGGGGGCGGAGCTTGGCTGATTAGGGGGCCTATAAAAGAGGCCTCCCAGCCGAGCAGCGGCCCTAGCAGCGAGCAGCGGCCCCCAGGAGCCGGCCAACAGGGCTGCTAACAGGGGAGTTTAAGTGGGAGTGAGTCTCATTGGAGGAGAAGGTATCTGTACTTGCGTCTGTCTTTGTAGTGCTTGTATGTGTAGAGGCCTGTAGGGGCAGTGTGCTGAGCCCCGAGCCCTGAGTAGGGGCTCCGCCCTGATTAGGGGGCGGAGCTTGGCTGATTAGGGGGCCTATAAAAGAGGCCTCCCAGCCGAGCAGCGGCCCTAGCAGCGAGCAGCGGCCCCCAGGAGCCGGCCAACAGGGCTGCTAACAGGGGAGTTTAAGTGGGAGTTTACAGGGGGAGGTGGAAGGGGAGGCAGGTGGGCGCGGTGGTTGGTGTGCTTTGTTCCCTCAGAGGCTGCAGGCAGAGACCACAGCAGCCATGAGCCAGGCAGCAGGGGACACAATGCAGATGAAAGCATGTAGCAGCTGCGGTATGTATATAGTCCTAGCAGGTGCACCTGATCAGAGGTATGTCTGTATGAAATGCCGCCTACTTGCCCTGTTAGAGGAAAAGGTTCGGGGGTTGGAGATGCAGGTAGAGACCCTGGTAGAGTTTAGAAGGGGGTTTGAGCAGCTAATGGAGCAAAGGCAAGGGGTGACTGAAGGGGAATGCTCGGGGGTGCAGGTGGAAGCGGGGGCTATGGTCTGTGAGGGGGGAATGTCGGGGGGAGAACAAGAGCAGTGGAAGCATGTGACCGTGAGAAGCAGGCCAAGGAAAAGGAGGGCTAGTGAGGGGGAAATAGAACTCAGGAACAGGTTTGGGTGTTTGGCTAACGAGGAGGGGACGCAGCAGGTGGTACCTGATGGTGGGAGGCAGAGGAAGAAAAGAAGGGCAGCTAGTCCAATACACAGGGGGGAGGAGTTGATGGAAGTAGCATCAACACTTGGCCCCGGGAGGATACAGGATGGCAATAGGGGGACTATAAGGGAAAATAGAGACAGACAGGAGTTACGGCCGCAGGGAACAGGGGATAGATTGGTAGATTGCGCTGCCCCCAGGCAAAGGCAGGTTTATGTGATTGGGGACTCCTTACTGAGGAGGTTAGACAGGCCTGTGACCAGGGCGGACCCGGAAAACAGAAGGGTGTGCTGTCTGCCGGGCGCTAAGATACGGGATGTGGACCTGCGGTTGAAAAGGATCCTAAAAGGAGCGGGTAAGAACCCCTTGATCGTCCTTCATGTAGGAACGAATGACACGGCTAGGTTCTCGCTAGAGAGAATCAAGGGAGATTATGCCAGGCTGGGGAAGACGCTTAAGGAAGTCGAGGCTCAGATTATCTTCAGTGGGATTCTGCCTGTTCCTAGAGAAGGACAGCAAAGGGCAGACAGGATTGTGAGGATAAATAGCTGGCTAAGGGAGTGGTGCTATAAGGAGGGCTTTGGGATGTATGGCCACTGGGAGGCTTTCGGGGACAGACAGCTGTTCTCGCGGGATGGACTTCACCTGAGTAGGGAAGGAAATAGACTTCTGGGAGGGAGGCTGGCTCATCTCATCAAAAGGGCTTTAAACTAGGAACTTGGGGGAGACGGTTGGGAGATGTCCAGTTGATCTCCACGCCAGATTCCAACACTGAAAAAGAGGGCGAGGAGAAAAGCACAGATATAGGTAGGGGTAGGGAATTGGACATAAGAAGGAGGGGGCAGATGGACACTACTGGGTCCGTACCAAAGTGCATAACTAATGGGAGAAAGGATAGACAGCATATGGTAAGATGTTTATACACCAATGCGAGAAGCCTAGGTAACAAAATGGAGGAATTGGAGCTCCTGGTCCAAGAAATGAAACCTGATATCGTAGGAATAACCGAAACGTGGTGGAATGGTAGTCATGACTGGAGTACAGGTATGGAAGGGTATGCGCTGTTAAGGAATGACCGGAAAAAAGGTAAAGGTGGGGGTGTGGCATTGTATGTCAATAATGAGCTAAAATGTAAAGAAATAATAAGTGATGGAATGGATAAGACGGAGTCTGTCTGGGCAACAATTACACTGGGTAAAAGAACTACTAGAGCCTCCCCTGAGATACTGCTTGGGGTGTGCTATAGACCGCCGGGATCTAGCCTGGATGCGGACAGAGAACTATTTAATGTTTTTAAGGAAGTAAAAACTAATAAGAGCTGTGTGATCATGGGGGACTTTAACTTCCCAGACATAGATTGGGGAACAAATGCTAGTAACAATAATAGGGCTCAGATGTTTCTAGACGTGCTAGCAGATGAATTCCTTCATCAAGTAGTAGCTGAACCGACGAGGGGGGATGCCATTTTAGATTTGGTGCTGGTGAGTAGTGAGGACCTCGTTGAGGAAATGGTTGTAGGGGACAACCTTGGCTCGAGTGACCATGAGCTAATTTGGTTTAAACTAAATGGAAGGGTTAACAGAAATAAAACTATGACTGTGACTAAGGTTTACAATTTCAAAAAGGCCAACTTTAATAAATTAAGGCAACTACTTAGGGAAGTGGATTGGGCTAACATACTTAGAGAGCTAAAGGCAGATGAGGCCTGGGATTATTTCAAGCTGAAGTTGCACGAGCTGTCCGAGGCCTGTATCCCGAGAAAGGGGAAACGGTCAGTAGGCAGGGGAATTAGACCCAGCTGGATGAGCAGGCGTCTCAAAGGGGCGATTAAGAAAAAACAGAAAGCGTACAAAGAATGGAAGAGAGGAGAGATCGGCAAAGAAACCTACCTTATTGAGGTCAGAGCATGTAGGGATGCGGTGAGAAAGGCCAAAAGCCGTGTAGAGTTGGACCTCGCGAGGGGAATTAAATCCAATAGTAAGAGGTTTTATAGCCATATAAATAGGAAGAAAACAAAGAAAGAGGAAGTGGGGCCACTGAAGCTTGCAGATGGAGTGGAGATTAAGGACAATCTAAGCATGGCACAATATCTAAATGAATATTTTGCATCGGTGTTTAATAAGGCTAATGAAGGGCTTAGGAATAGAGGGAGCGGGACAGAGGGGAATAAAGGAGGGGCAATTGACATTAAAGTATCAGAGGTGGAAGCCAAACTTGACCAGCTAAATGGGACTAAATCGGGTGGACCGGATGATCTTCATCCTAGAATATTGAAGGAGCTGGCGCGAGAAATTGCAAGCCCCTTGGCGATAATTTTTAATAAATCTGTAAACTCGGGGGAGGTACCGATGGACTGGAAAATAGCTAATGTGGTTCCTATTTTCAAGAAGGGGATAAAAAGTGACCCGGGTAACTACAGGCCTGTTAGTTTAACTTCTGTAGTATGCAAGGTCTTGGAAAAAATTTTGAAGGAAAAAGTAGTTAAGGACCTTGAGGTGAATGGCAATTGGGACAAATTACAACATGGGTTTACGAAAGGAAGATCGTGCCAAACCAACTTGATCTCCTTTTTTGAGAAAGTAACAGACCTTCTAGATAAAGGAAATGCGGTGGATCTAATTTACCTAGATTTTAGTAAAGCGTTTGATACTGTGCCGCACGAGGAATTACTGGTTAAATTAGAAAAGATGGGGATCGATATGAAAATCCAGAGGTGGATAAAGAACTGGTTAAAGGGGAGACTGCAGCGGGTAGTACTGAAAGGGGAACTGTCGGGTTGGAGGGAGGTCACCAGTGGGGTTCCTCAAGGTTCGGTTTTGGGTCCGATTTTATTTAATCTATTCGTTACTGACCTCGGAACCGAATGTAGGAGTGGGCTGATAAAGTTTGCGGATGACACAAAGTTGGGAGGTATTGCCAATTCGGAGAAGGATCGGGATATTTTGCAGGGAGACTTGGATGACCTTGTAAATTGGAGTAACAATAATAGGATGAGATTTAATAGTGGGAAGTGTAAGGTGATGCATTTAGGGATGACTAACAAGAATTTTAGTTATAAGTTAGGGACGCATAGGTTGGAAGTGACGGAGGAGGAGAAGGACCTCGGAGTCCTGGTTGATCGCAGGATGACTATGAGTCGGCAATGTGACGTGGCTGTGAAAAAAGCTAATGCGATCTTGGGATGCGTTAGGCGAGGTATTTCTAGTAGGGACAGGGAGGTGCTGCTTCCGTTATACAAGGCACTGGTGAGACCTCATTTGGAGTACTGTGTGCAGTTCTGGTCTCCTATGTTTAAAAAGGATGAACTCAAACTGGAACGGGTACAGAGAAGGGCCACTAGGATGATCCGAGGAATGGAAAACCTTTCCTATGAAAGGAGACTCGAGGAGCTCGGTTTGTTTAGCCTAACCAAAAGAAGGCTGAGGGGGGATATGATTGCTCTCTTTAAATATATCAAAGGGATTAATACCAAGGAGGGAGAGGAATTATTTCAGCTTAGTAGTAATGTGGATACGAGAACGAATGGATATAAACTGGCCGTGGGGAAGTTTAGGCTTGAAATTAGACGAAGGTTTCTAACCGTCAGAGGGGTAAAATTTTGGAACAGCCTTCCGAGGGAAACGGTGGGGGCAAAGGACCTCTCTGGCTTCAAGATTAGGCTTGATAAGTTTATGGAGGGAATGGTTTGATGGGATAATGTGATTTTAGTCAAATAGGCATTAACGGGCCATCGCGGGTAAAATGAGAGTCCGGCTGTAGAATCTTGCCTGTATGCTCGGGGTTCTGCTGATCGCCATATTTGGGGTCGGGAAGGAATTTTCCTCCAGGGTAGATTGGCAGAGGCCCTGGAGGTTTTTCGCCTTCCTCCGCAGCATAGGGCAGGGGTCGCAGGCTGGAAGATTCTGTTGTGGGTGAGTCAGCTTTTGTGGCCTGCATCATGCGGGAGGTCAGACTAGATGACCATATTGGTCCCTTCTGACCTTAAAGTCTATGAGTCTAATATACACATTGGTTTCAATTGAACTATACAAGAGAATACGGTGCAGTTCAGCCAGTGAAAGGGCATTTTGTTTTCTTATAAACATTCTTCCCCCTCTAGTTGCTAGTCCACTTACAGAGATTGTCCCTAAGCTAACCAACCTGGGGTAGAAATTTGGCCCCATTCACAGCACTGGCAAAACTCCCATTAAATTGAATAGGGTCAGGATTTTCACACCAAGCAACTCATGATCCAAAGGTTTTGGGTTCACTCCATACAGATGACTTGTCCAGGGATATTCCCACACTTAATTCTGAACAAAAAATAAAAAGTTGCTCAGGCCACTGGTGGAGATTAAAAATCCATCATCTAGAGAATAAAACTACATTTTCCACATATGTGATATTCCTTTTGCCTTTTAAATTCTGCCAGGTGGAGACTCTCTCACTGTAATTATAGTCCCTTTTAAATAGGGCAAATAATGGATTGTTTTGTTCAGTGCCAATTAAAAACAAAAAACAAAAAAAACCCAGCAACAATGGGCTGTCAGCCAATGGAGCATGACTTAGTCATACTCCTGTAAATGGTATGGTGGACAAAGGGGAACACTGAGCAGAGTTTTTCCATGCAGGGTTGGCATCCCAGATACAAATGGATCGCGGGCCTCCATTTTTGTTATTCCCTCTCTCTGCCCATTCTGGGCTGCATCTGATCCCACCGACTAGAGCTAGGGAAAGGGGTGCATTTAGTTGCTAGCTCTTGCAGAGCTGAGTTTATCACCTGGCTCCCTATCCAAGTTTCCACACAGAGAGTTAACTTTTCCTCATTTGGACTCATGTTACCTCAGACAGAAGCAGAAGGCATTACATTTTGCTTGATTAAAAGGCCCACTGTGGGCACAAGGACTGCTGTGCTTCCCACATAAATGCCCTTCCAGCCATGAATTTTTCCATTAATGCATTCTGGTAATTACAATCACAATGATAAATGAAAGCCTGCTCTCCTCTTCTGTCCCCCCAACCTGTAATCACTAGCATTATTTACCCTGGGAATATTTTAAAGCTTTGGACCAGGTTTTTTTCACTGTTATATTTCCAGCTCCTCTGAAATAAAACTGTTTCTCTCTGCTGAAACATATCATCTAATCTGGTCACAAGGTTCTACTGGGGCTATATTCAGTTTCTGTCTCAGTTTCAAAGTGAATGTCCTGAATTACAGACCACATCCATTTCAACACTGTGTAAAATTCCTTTTATAATCCCACAAAATAGTAGGCTACGATTATCCTAGCAATTGTCAAGCATTTTTTATATATTGCATCTCAACAGGCACTGTTCTAGGATACTAGACAATTGGAAACTGGAATATAACTCAAATTTATATATAAAAAAGAATATTCACAAAAGGGAAAGATAATTTTCACATAGCTTTGAGAGCCCTGTTCCTATATATACTGTAGGTTTTCTATCATCAACAAAATCCTCAAAGGAGAAAGAAGTTACTGGCGAATGATTTGTTCCTGATTTGTTTCTTGTTTGTCCAGAGTCCCCAGGTGTAGCTCATAGGGCTAACCTGCTGGCTTGCTTTATTATATTCTGCCTTTATTTACTAGTTTGCTTTATTATATTTGGCTTGTGTTTTTATATTAGATTACTTTATTAAGTTTGGCTGTAATGCAAGGAACCTACAGGCCTGTGTCCTGTATGATTAGCTTAAGCAAGTTAGCCTAAGTATGATAAAGTAGGCTTGTGACCTTTGGCCCAGATAAATGGCCTAATGGTTACCCTTTTAGATTTTGGGGAATTACACATATTTACTTAAGGAAGTCAGACTTAACAGGAAGCACAGGGTACACCGCAGAAACTTGGAAGTAACAATCAATCAAACTAGTTTGGGCAAGAAATAACAAGTTTGAAAATGAGCTAGTTGGCATTAATATGTATGAATAAGCTAACCTATAGAATAAGTGTACCCTAATATTATGTGGGTGAGAAGGTTTGATTTGGGCATGAAAGGTTGGGTATTAGCATGAATATTCATGTGTTGAGGCCCAATAAGAGGGCAAACCACCATGTGGAAGCAGCTTTTTCATCTTCTTTAGCTTTTGGGTCTCTAAGCTGTTTATTGTTAACTTAGCATTTGACCCTTCAGCTCTATTATTCACTATCAATCTCGAGAGCATTGAGGAACCTGGATCATTGGACCCATTTGATGTGCCAGGGGCAAGGCTGATCCTTTGTCTCTTACCACCAGGTTACCAAGAAAGGGTGTGAGTATGTTATTCTAGGAAGCTTTTGTGAAGAATGATACCACATATACCTCCAAAACTGTATTATTCTTTTTTGGTTCTATGGTTTGGAGCTTTGATAGCTTTTCATTTATTTTAATAAAAGTCTCTAAGGCTGTGTTTTGTCCTCAGCATGAGTGTTCTCGCCATACACTCCAAGGGTCCTTACAAGATATTGAATCCACTACAATTAATTCTGTGTAACTGATTCCAGGACAAGAACCTTACTATCTTCTGGTCACATCAATTGGCAAGCCTCAATTATAATATTAACTTCTAAAAAATCAGGCAACACAGGGAACTGCTCAATGAAGTGTCATCTCCTGAAAAACAGCAGGCTTCCAGTATTGGTTTCCAATGTGAAAAAAACATAGGTACTGATGCCTATTCACTGGTTGTATAGCATTTTGATGCAGTTCATTTTATAAATGGGAAATTATCTTTATTTACTAAGAAATTATCCTGCCAGGAATTATTAGCTAGTGTAATAATAATATTTGAATAAACTCACCAGAAAAGTTGTACAGAGTAAGTTTGTATCTAACTGAAGATAAATTAATATTGTCCAACCTGAATTTTTCATCACATAATGGAGTGCACAGTACGCAAGGAAGGAAGGAATTAGCTGAGGAGAGAGGTTAGAATTAATCAAAAGCACATTAAAAATATTCATGTGTTTTGGGAAAGAACTTTTTATGTAAAGCTACCAAAAAAATGGAAAAATCAAGTGGGCAAATGTTAACTGCACAGAGTTTTATCCCATGCAAGAAATGATTTAATGGCAGATACATCCAGCAGACTCTGAGCTTGGCCTCATCAGAGGTACAGAAAGAAAATTAATAGAAATATTTTAAAGAGAGAAAAATAGACCTACGGGACATTTGAAGGGACGGTGTGTGCATGCAAACCCACAAATGTATTTACTCTACAGTACAAGTTCTTCGGCTCAAAGATATAGTGACCTACTTGACAGAATTTCAAACTCTAGTGAACTAACACCTGTAATCTCAGGTGAAATATATAAGCTTCCCTCTCCATTTCCCTAGTAATTTCACATGTGGATTGTTTTACTTTAATATTAAACTTTCAAATAGGCCCTTCTCCTGCATCTAGTCCAAACTTCTATTCTGATATTGCCTTGAGATGTTCTTGCTTTCAGTAACAACAGGGACTAGTGAGAAATTATTAAAAGAGATTCATTGAGAATGACTGAATGCTCCAGGGTACCACAATAGGAGGTTCAGACCTCAGAACAATTTTATATAGCACACTGAGGCTGTTTAGAGTTGAAACTTCAAACTTTAAACTTTCTCCTGATTCAATGCTTCTTTGACACAACATCAAAGGAGGACCATCTTAAAGTGCCACTGCAGAAGAATTAGTAGTATTTTAAAAAGACAGGTCTAATTTCTAAACTGAACTTAAGTATTGCCAAATAAATTATAACTGAGCCTAACACGTCGGAAGTGGTTTTTGTAGCATCTAATTGGCCCCAGTAAATTCTTTCAAATCCTTCAAGGGAGCTGCACCCAGAGACTGTTTTATATAGTGTGAGCAAGTCTATTTTACAAAGGCAAGTTATTTTGGCCAAGATTTTCATAAAAATATGTTTACAGCTGCATGTATTTTTTTTTAAAAAGTGCATACTTGTGTTTGCCCAGTTTGTTTGCACACTTAATCATAGATTTCTTACACACATTTTTTCTGAAAGCATTAGGGCTTTAGGTCCACACAATTAATTGTGGTTCACCAAATCCATCTAATGAAATGCAAATCCAATGTAATTCACTGTCACCAAATTAAATAACTTTGTGCACCAAATAAACATCTGTATTCACCAACTGGCATATTTATTGGCCTTTTTGAGTGTTCTTTTGTACGATTCTTATTGACCCAGGAGTAAGT
The DNA here is from genome assembly GCF_028017835.1 of Emys orbicularis. Lineage (NCBI taxonomy): Eukaryota > Metazoa > Chordata > Testudines > Emydidae > Emys > Emys orbicularis. The sequence goes on along the minus strand of NC_088691.1, from coordinate 86,595,178 downwards.
CCTAGAAATATGTTGAATATTCAGCCAACACAGAGCAGAAGGTGACTGAGAACAAGTAGTTGCCATGTGAGCTCACTTCCGATATTTTTTATGGGTCACTCCAGGAAACTACCAAAAGCTAGTCAATTGCACATATGGTCTAATTTGGTAGGCCACTTGGGCTGTTTTTAGGAGATTGTGGTCATGCCTGAACTAGAAAATACATACTGGCCCATTTTAGATCTAACTGGGAATGAAAATTACATGGATGGCTTGTGGATTGGCTTATTCTTATTTGAACCAACATAGCACATACAAGGTTTTACACTCTTCTCACTTACACTGGGGTAAGTCAGCAGTAACACTACTGAGGTCAATGGAGTTACACAGATGTACAACTTGTGAGAAATCTGATACAGACACACTGTGGTCAGAGTATTTCACTTCTGATCTGAAGTATTTCCAACGTATTCATTCTAGAAATGGGCCCAAGTTCATATCTGGATCTAAATGATTCCAAAATTCAGGTTGGTTAGCATCTATAGTTTCAGCTCAGGCTCTCCCCTAATTGATGTCAATATCTGAAGCCATTATTTTTGCTACGTTGACAGTTTCTAAACAAATGGAAGCAGAGCAAAACTGGTTAAAACTCAGCATTTCCATTCTGCTGAAAATTCCAAAGTTTCAAGATTTGTTTTCATTCCAGATTACAACCATTTTTTAAAAAAAAATCCTGTGAAACAAAATTTTTAAAGAAGTTTCATTCCGATTGTAACTTTTTACATTTCATGTTATTTTATAATTTTTAATTTAATATAAAGTAAACTTTAAAACAAAAATCAAAAAGTTCCATTCTGACAAGGTCAAAACGGAATGATTCAACCTTATAAGAAATGCTTCATTTTTTTTCTAAATGAAATTTCATCAAAATTGGCAGATTCCCTAGAAAGTTTCAATTTCAAGGAAACTGCATTTTCTGACAGAAAATCATTCTGTCAGAAAATTGGTGATCATCTCTAAAGCATATGGTATGTAATTATGAAGAGTTATTGATGTTTTTGAATTTAATCTATTTGTTGACAGGGATTTCTATCTGCATGCTCAGATACAATTCTTGGACTGCAGCTAAAACATTTGGTAGGTAGTATGGTAAAGTGGATACAGTACTGGACTTGTATTCAGGAGACCACGTTTCTATATCCAGCGCTGCCTCTGGCTTGCTGGGTGACCTTGGGTAAGTCACTTTACACCTCTGTGCCTCAGTTTCTCCATTTGTAAAATTAGTATGATATTACTGACGTCCTTTGTAAAGGGCTTTAATATCTACTGATATAAAGTGCCACACAAGAGCTAGGTGGACTTAAATTGGTGGACAGCAAATCAGTTTTGCCTTTGCAATTTTTTTCTTACCAATATTCTTTACTGAGCTGTATCATTCGTATTTTTCATTATGTTTCTTTTGGGAAGGAAGGGACATAGAGGAGTCTAATTATACCAGCTCTAATGGAAATGTAACTGGGAAGTGAATTGTATGTTCTTCTTGGGGTTTCAAATGTCATGTAAAATTCTCTTTATATTAATGCTAGTTGCTCTTTTGTTGGTGTTTTCTAAAGCTATTTTATTTTGTTATCTCCGCCATAGCAGTAAATTAAAAAAAGAGATATATTTTTTAGAAAGCTAGCTTGTTCATTGTCTGGAAGCTTTTATTATTTAAGTTATGCTCTCCTCCTAGCTTGTCTAGTTCAATCTAATTAATTTCAACGTATCTGGTATTCCTGCAGAGCGTTTTCATTCACCCACAGTAATTTATGATGAAACTCTTGGTTTACAGTTTCCTATACTTTTAAGAGAGTCTTTTCCTCAGGCCATAGTAAAACTGCTTGCTTCCAAAATAGGTCGAAATTGTGCTCTGACATCCCCCGCACCATACAACCTCAATGGGACTGTGTGGGGTTTAAGTCAGGACAGAATTTGGTCCCTATGCCTTAAAACCAAAATATTAAAAATCAAATAGACTTCCACCAATACCCACAAACTGGAGCTTTGATCACTACTTTCCCCAACACTCAAGACCCACAGAGAGTCAAGTATGGCTGCCTCCAGTGTGGGAAAAGGTGCAAGGGAAGGGGTCTCTCTCACTCACTAGCCCATCTTCTCTATGAAAGACACTCATGGACTTTATTGGTCCTTTCATCAGGCCCTATGGCAGCCAAAAACTGACCCTTAGTGTCTGATCCAAAGTCCACTGAAGTCAGTAAAAAGACTCCAGTTGACTTCAATGGGCTTTGGACCAAGTCCTTAATGAGCAATTCATCTATCACTGAAGTAAGGTATAGTTTTATTTCGCAAACCCAATCAGCTTCAACTAATGAGAATCTAAACAAAACTCTCTCCCCAAATTGTTTCCGAGTTACAGCTTTGAATTGATTTCTATCAGGAAAGACCATTCTACTTCACTTTCTTACACACAAATACAACTCTGCTCTCCAGCTTTAATCAGGTTAAACAAAATACATTGATTTTTCCCTGTGTGTAGTGCTAATATCAATACAATCTAAATAAAATAAAACCAGATCCCTGACCTCTGCCCTTTTCATAATGCAATACTTTGTTGAAAGCAAATTATAAGTGGGAATCACTCAAAGAAGATTTCTATATTTCCTTTTTTGATGTAACCAGTGTTCACTTTCAACATATTTATACTAATATTAAATCTGAAGAAACATGCACATCAGCATCTCTGTACTTTCTATAAAACAACCACTGTCCTGCACCCATTCTTCAAAGGGGAAACCTTTGGGAAACTGGGGTTTGATAAAATCATGGGGAGCCAGCCTTGCAGACTTTGAAGCGGGGCTTTGGGGTCCTGCAAATTTGTAGCAAAAACTTCAAAGCCTTTTAGCCTGCTTCCCTTCCTTAATAGTGAAGCTGGCTGGCTGCAACAGAAGTGGTTGCATTCCATGATTACTGAGGCACAGTGACGATATATAGTTCATCTTAGATATTATGGTGGAAGGGACCTTTGAAAGAGCATAGATGATGTTTCTTGATGCTACTTAGCTCTAGAGGTAGATGGTTGGGAGGCCTGGAACGTAATGTAGTGATAATGCCAGCTGGCTTTCAATGGCCAGCCAGCTCAAGCAGGATGTGGCTATGCTCCCAGGCTTGGAAGACCAAAGTACACTGCAAAGCCAGTGGACAAAATAATGAAATTGGTTAGCCAATATAAGCAAATTCAGTAAATTGCTCTTGTACTGTATAGGCTCTGAGGTTCCCTGAAGGTCACCCATGACAACAGTCTGCTTGACTGAGAAGCATGGAAAAAATTAAGCCGCCAAAATCTGCACCATGTTATCTCAGCTCAGGATTTTGCACTGGATTTAAATGAAAACCAAAAAAGAGATCTGCATGCATTTAACAAACTCTCAATTATTTCTTCATCAGATGCCTAACAATTTGCAGCAGGTGACTTTGTTTACTTCTTGTTAGCTAACTCAAAGGCCTCATGTTCACTAGAAACAACCAAAGTGGTATTTGGTATAAAATCTGCCAACCTTTGGATAAATATAACTTTAGGGAGAAATTTTGCCTGTGATTAGCATGCCACTATGACAGCTTGCATGAACTTGGCTTGCTGCAATACCTCACCAAAGCTAAAGGATTACAATAGAGTTCTCTTTGCTGAAACTGTCACATCAAAGTACCTCTTAAGCAAATTGAGTGATACTGAACTCTACCCAACAATGCAAAGCATTTCTAAGAGCAAACGCATCCTCAACAAGAGGATGGACCCGAAAACCAAGTGTCCGATATCATATTTAAGGGTTGATCTTTATCCCTCCATGTCACAAAACTCAAGGTAGTTGAAATCCAGATGTGGCTTGACTGTGCAGCCTGAAGTTATTTGGCTGGCATGAAGCCTGCAGCCAGGAAGGTGATGATCCCACAGTACCACATGGTGAAAATACAATATTGTTGCCTGCATTGCTTGTAAGCAGATCAATTGTTCAGTTAGTTCATGTTTGAAAGATCAATGCGATAACTTGTGCAGCTATGATAAGACTTTGATAATAAAAAAGTATCTTTAAAAAAAAACAAAACACCTTACTTTGTCATTTGGGTGATATCCCTGAAAACCAATGAACAGATGGAGGTAAATCCTCCATTCATCCAACTAAAGAAGGTCAACTTATGTGAGGAAGGTTAGGAATTATTTTATAACATTTGATTTGTAAAATACAGGGCAGCACATCTGGTGCTACATGATAACACTGGCATCATGCAAATGTGTCATCAGTGCATAGGGTATTGTAATTAACTCATTGAAGTAGCTTGCAAATGAAATGAATATACACAGAGTTTTGCATTGGTATGAATTACAACCCATACTCGATGGGAACCCCATCCTGAAAGAAATCTTTCCCAAATCCCCTCTTCTGACCTTCAAACAACTCTCAGGCTCATCATCAGAAGCAAGCTCCCCACAGACCAGGACGCACCAACTCAAAGCAGCACTGGACCCTGCCAAAACAATAGATGCAAAGCCTGCAGACATAATTCCACTGCTACCATGATCAACACCCCCCACAACACACTTTTCAAGATCCACGGGTCCTACACATGCCTATCGCAACATGTGGTGTACCTCATCCAATTCACTAAATGCCCCAACAGCAACTATGTGAGCAAAACCACAGTCACTATGTTCTTGAACGAACTCACAGAAAAATAAGAAAAGCCCAAAACACCATATCACCAGTGTGCAAACACTTTTCACAAAATGATCACTCCATATCTGACCTCTCAGTCCTCCTCCTCAAAGGACACCTACACAACACTTTCAAAAGACATGTCTGGGAGCTTAAATTCATAACTTTGCTTGACACTAAAAATTATGAATTTATTAAAGACACCGGATATATGGCTTGTTACGACAATCTGTAACCCACTTACCCGCTTTTTTGTCCTATGACTGCAGAGGTGTTAATGGGCTACTTCACTTTGAATGGTCCCTTCGAATGTGTTACCTACTTATGCTAAACAATCTGTTCCACTCTGTATTTAGTTGTGACACTCTGATTACCTTTCCCAGACCTGAAGAATAGCTCTTTGCAGCTCAAAACTTCTCTCTCACCAACAGAAGTTGATCCAGTAAAATACATTACTTCACCTACCTTGTCTCTGGGAACATTTTATAAATTTATGGCATACAAGGATGAAATGCTGTGTGAACTGGAATTGGCAGGGCTCACCCAGGTGTACCTTAACAAATATTTTCTTTCTGTATCATTAAAAATATTGTATTTGTTCTGCCTAGTTCAAAGGGGAAGGAGAATGTTTAGTTTACCTCTTTGGATCTTGCTCTGCCAGGAAAGTTGGCCAATATGTTATTTCAAAGCAGTGCAGTTATTTTGCAGAAGGATTTAGTTCCAAATCCCTTGCTAAAACCATAGAGACTCAGACTTCACTAATGTGACTTACAGGAAAGGGAAAGCATTGGCACTTATAGTCAGGCTAAGAAATTGATCAAACATTACAATTTCCTAACATTTTAAAGACTTTGAAAGATGAATTTATTTGCATAGCACAAAGATGAGCATATCAAAAACATTTACCATCAGAAGGTGAGCATTTGCCAAAGCAGTAGTGTGTGTGGTTGCAACAGACTACTACTACTACAGGTGCACTGGAATTGCAGGCAGATGACAGATGGAATCATCTGTGCATAGTGTTATATATGGACCCAGCAGAGAAGGAGATAGATACATGGAGGAACTCATTTATGCATAGCTAGCTGCAAATTTAGGCAGAAAATCTGAAAACAACACAAAAGTAAAGGTTTGTACTGGGGAGAGGAGAGTGTTAAAACATTCAAAGGGACAGGACATCAAACATACATTTTACAGCAACACGTACTAAAAAACATACATGCATACATATAATAAAGTGCATCCACCATTGCAGAAGTCACCAATAACAACCAGACTCAACATAAAGTGACCATAATGGACCTGTATATAACTCAAAAATAAATGATGTTTGGGCCCCTTGATTCCAATAGTGGTAGATAAGGGGAGAAGAGGTAGGAGAACAGCAGTCAGTGCTACTGGGCACAGCAGGCAAAATCCACAACCAAGGTGTTTGATCTGAGCTCCTTTGGCAGAGTCTTCTAATAATTTTCAAGAACATGGGGTGTTAGTGGACAGAGGTATAGTCCTTTGTTTAATGCAAAGTCAATGGCTGATAGAGTTACCACCACCCATGATTTTCTAAATGACAAAGCCTGCAACTTTGTAAGCTTTTGCCAGATGACACACTGGGACTATTGTTGATATGGTTGCCTCTGGTAGAGTATCTGGTTCAGCATGAGGTGAAGGGGGAATCAGAGAGGAAGTGCTGCTCTGTATTTTGCTTCTCATTTCAAAATTGAAGGAGATTACTCATTGCAAAGTTAGATCAGATTGAGGGTATGTCTACACTGAAGCTGGAAGGTTTTATTTCTCAGCTCAAGTAGACATACCCAGGGCATCTATCCTGTCTGGTTTCTCTCACCACCATGGCTGCACTTTTTAAGCATACTAGTTCCATCAGAGCTAGCTCAAATGTGTCTACTTTAGCTGGAAATTATACCTTCTAGGCTCCAGTGTAGACATACCCCAAATGCTTTCACCATGTGAGAGTGTCTGGGTATGAAGAAATTATAGGGTAGTGTTGGTGTATAGAGTGCCTCACTGTAGCACAGATGCCAGATCTAGACGTAGACTTCCCTCGTTTGTCACTGTAGTGATGCTGAGGCTGATAGTGCTTGGTGACTACAGTGTCTCAGAGCAGATTACTTTTCTGGATCAGCTGAGAATTTTATGCTCCAATGAAAACTATGCAACCATTGCAGTTGGTTGTTGGGTCCACTCAATGGGTAAATATTCCCCCTTTGCCAAGAATGGACCACTCTATCCTTCAGTTTCAGTGACCCATTTTGATGGTCTGCACTCCAAGGTTGATGGAACTAGTGCTTTTCCCAGGAATATACTGTTTTCAGCAACTGGCCATACCATAGATTGTCGGGGGGGAACTTTATAATGGCCTTTTTCCTTGCTGTAATTGATATGGTGACCCCTAAATGCCCTCTTCATGAGTTACATCATCAAAGCATCCTTCCTTCTTTAGTCTGAAAAGGGAAAACTGTCAGAGACTCCATGAAATCCACTAGGGACTTCATTATTGCTATTGATTTTTTTTTACATGGAAGATGATCAGATACCACAGTGATGGGTGGCAGTACAAAAGCATAAGATATATGGATACCCACCCATATATAGATAAAGTGACCCATTATGACAGGTTGGAGAAGGGAGGATCAAGATCATATATTGTGGCTTGTGGGATACAAAGAAAACATGCTTTGCTTTTACCATGGCATCTGCAAAATCTCATACAGTAGAGCTGCTTCTGGCTGGTTAAATCTAGCTGCCTCCACCTGGTTAGAGATTTCTTGCTGTGAAAATCTTTCATGATGCCATGAGAAAGATAGGCCTGCATATAAAATACTGAACCCAAAGCATGATTTTAGGAGGAAGAGACCTTTTACTTTTACTTGCTTTTTTGCCTGCTGTGGCTGCTGGTTTTGGGCTATGGAATGCAACCATGGCTGAGGAAGAGACCTTTGCTTTCTCCACCCTCCCAGCTGGCCACTGAATGGTAGGATTCCCACAACCTGGAACACCTAAGATTCAAGATCTACCGTCAAGCAACCTCTAGCCAGTCAGCAAGTCGATAGGTATTAAACACCAGAGCCAAGAAGACCACCAGCTAACCTTTTCAACCACATACCAGCTTCCTGAAGCTGAATGACACCACAAGAATTGTGACAATGACTCTTCAATCTTTTTGGTTTTGTTGTGGTTTCCAATCAGTATTAGTAGATACAAGCTGCTACCTCAGCATTTCTACACTTGTTTTTACTTCAGCAGATGGCTGATAGTGAGGATGTGTGTGCGTCTGCACTTGCGTGTGCACAGGAGTTTTGCAAGGCTTGAACCCACAGAATTTATTTGAGAATGGTGCCTATAGAATAGTTCCTCAGATATCTAAAACAGCCCTAGGTTAAACCACCAGACTATCTAAAAGATCATACATGCATATATTTCATGAGTAGGAGTGGTATGTTTAATCTTGAAAAGTCCTGTTATTTTCACCTACATTTGTCACTGAAATACTAAATAAAACTTCTTGAATTATATTGGAATGTTTCATTGAACCTCTATTTTTGGGGTGGGGGAAAAGAGAGAAAGAAGATTGGCCTAAGTACCAATTATTTGGGCATGCTGCCTTAACTGGCATCAGAACTGTAGTCACAACATTAGCTTGAACCTGGAGGTAATTTGACCCTCCCTGTAACAGCTATTTGGCTGGAACAAATATATTGATTAAGATTGATAATGCCCTATTACTTTTGAGGTCAATGGCTAAACAAGACTACTGCCTTCCCAAATTGTTATACAGAACTTATAAAGAATTGTTGTAAAATAAACTATAGTTTAAATCATCCTGTTAATTACATTAATACGAACCCACTTGATTCTAATTTGAGTTGTTTCTATGTATCTTGTTTTATATGGTTGCCTAGTTATTTAGTTTAATTAATAAAATATATACAATTGAAAACCTGGGTGGTTCAGATGTTTCTTCCCCAGACATTAGGATTCTGAACCTGAGGAGTCCCCAGAGTAAATATAAGAGGCAACTCTGTGACTCACCTAGTGGTGATCCATAGAATTGCCCTGTAACTGGTGTCTAAATATAAACACTTGGCTTTTGAGGGAAAGTTTACTTTTGTGTTGATAATTTCTTTCAATAAACAACATGGTTTCCAGAACCTTTGAGGGCCTGATGCTGTAGATATGAGCCAGTCAACCTAAAGGCTGACCATTTCCCTATAATAAGTCTGTACTTTTCATATTACTTGGCAGATAAAACCACTCAGATCTAGACTAAGCTACCTAGTAACATGGAAAACAGAAGAGCAAACTGAAGGGCAAATACTGAGTCTTCTCTGAGCGAGTTTCTGTCAGTGCTGCACATGCTTGCACAAATTTTCTGCTCACGGGCAAGTAGACGAGTGGATTTCATTTTACATCCTGGTCAAATGTCACCAAAATTGTGATACACAAGGTTCAAGGTCAACACACACACAATAAGGGTGCCGAAAATGCTAAGATATTGGGAGCATTTTTTCTACAGGAATATTACATTCCTAACTGTTTTGTCTGAACTAGATGAATATCCCCTGTTCTAGTATGGGTATATCACAAGTCTCAAAGTACATACCCATATACAAAACAGAAATCTGCGACCATAAAATTAACTCCAAATTATGCTTCTTCAAAATGCACACTAACCTCTTGTTGGAAATTGACTAGCTGATCCTAAATTATGTAAATTATAAAATGTTATGCTTGTGTCTATCCAGTAGTAGTGCTGCAACGGCTAACAGGAAACCCATTAAAAGATAACTCACCAATATACTTTGCAAACATACAAAGTTGCAATGGCTCAGATTTTCATCAACTTCCATCAAGGCAAAGTTTAATTGAGGGGTTCAGAAATAAAAAGATTCTTCCTTGCCTCCCCCAGCTCAGGAGAAGACAACTTGCGCTACTGTACTCTACGTGCATGCTACTTCGACTTCTTTCCAAATTTGCACTAGATTAAATGTGACTACAAATTAGTTCCCAGGTTTTGACAACTGATATATATATTTTGATATATTGAGACTTTTGGGACTCTGCGCTGTCTGCTGCAAGCTATTGTAAGAAGCATTTAGGATTATTTGGACATTTTGAAATTTGTTCTCATCTTCTAACTGCATTTGAGTGAAATAGGCCGAGTGAGACTGATTGAAGGGAAAGCTCTTGGTGTTTGTTAGCTTCATTCTGAAGTTTAACTGGCAGAGTGAGATATTTCACAGTATTTGTCACTTACGTTATGAAATCCTTTTGGTTTTGAGCTGCTTGCTGCAAATTTGCTGAAGCGCATAGGAGGAAAGTTGGTGAGAAATCCTGCAGCTGAAGACTTACCGTGAGCTGACAGAAACTTTTGGTACACTGACCCCCATTTGTTACAGGTTGCACATAATTGGAAGACATTTACTGAGTTATAAGGAAGCATAATTCTGCAAGTGTAATCAGGAAAGCACAGTACATGCAGTTCTTGAGTTATGACATTACAGTAAATTTTTTAAGATATCTTTGTGGACTTCCATGGAGTATACGTATACCACACACTATATAAAATGTTCTGTATTGCATGGATTTAGTGAGAAGGGAGGGAAAATGGCTTTGTGTTTAAGGCACAGAAAGATCCCAGTCGTTGAGGTTCTGTTCCTGGTTCTGCTACAGACTTCCTGTGTATCCTTGGTCACAATCTCTTTGTGGTTGAGATTCCTCTTCTGAAAACTAGGGATAATAATCCTTGAGATTAAAATACTATAATCTGTAGGATACATATACTGATAGTTTGACTTCAGTCACTATATCATGACCGCTGTCCCCATATTATTGTAAGATCAGAAACCACAGTGAGGGGTTATAACAAACCTAAAGAGAGATAAAGTCAAGTTTTTGCCCAAAGTCAGTAGGAAAATTGGAGAATAAAATACAAATATCAACAGAAGGCAACTAATCTTATGAAGCAGAAACAGGCTCAAGGTAAAACATTTTTATCTGGATCTGGATTTTAAACAACTCAAGGTTTGGGATTTGAAACCTCCCCACTCCACCTCACAATACAAAAATAGAAGCCATTTGCAAATTCATGTAACCTTCCCTAACATGCACAGGAAAATGCAGGGGGAAGCCACAGAACTTCTAAACTCGGACACCCTAGAATTCAAAGTCAAGTTTTGAAACTGCTGTGCTTTTTTGGCATGCAAACCATGGCTACATAAAGCTGAAATTTCTTATTGTGTCAAAATTCTCAGTCAGTGGGGATTTTGCCCGAGTCAGGCCACAGTATTTGGTGCTACTTCATTTTATACAACAAAAATGCAGTTAAAGGTTTTGTTTTGGAGTTGTTTCTTTGGTTTTGGTTTTGGTTTTTAAATATAATATTGATTTTAATGAAAAGAGCCATAGCAATGTATTCCCTTGCAACAGCTCATTCTACAGACCTCTATTAGCATTTCAAAACTGATGGACTTTAATTGCTCCTAAATTTCACCCTTATTTTCTTTACCTGATTCACTTCCAAGCATTCTGTCTAGAATAATATGACCTCTGTTTCTGACTGAGTTGCAGCTTGGAAAGTGCTACTGCATGTTTCTTTGCAACTTTAATTTTCCTTTAACATAGGCAATATGTAAAGATATAGCTATATAGTGGTGTGTCTGTTTCTGTGTCCCCTAGCCCGGATTATGTGTCACAATTGATTTAAAATAGATTATTAAATCCACTAAAAACTGAAAATACTTTTTTGCTAAATCTCTTTGGATCATACGTTTTGAAGCAAAACTCTCTACTGATTTCAAAGGGGAGCTCTGCTTAAAGACTGAAATGACCCTTTGAAGGCAACGTTATCGAAAGTGACCACCAATCATTTACTTTATTTTAATAAACAAGGGAGTAATGCTGAAAACCTTGTATGATTACAGAACCAATCCACCTCGCACTGAAGTCTGTCAAAAGACTCCAAACGACTTTAATAAGAGCTGCATTGGGACCTAGCCAATTACCATTTTCTTTACATGTGATACCCAAATACGTAATTATTAAGGATTATAAAATTAAACACAACAATACATATTTATCAAGCAAAATCCAGCAACAGCTGACTCAGCTTGTAAGCTCTTTGGGGTGAGGACAATCTTTTCGTTGTGCTGTACAGCACTTAGCACAATGGGGTCCTGATCCATGACTAGAGCTCCTAGGTGCGACAGTAATACTACTAACCAATAATAATTAAAAAGCTACAATTTATAGTTTAACAATGATGGCAAAATTAAACCATTGCTTCATTTTAAAAGGAACTCCCACTAATTAAAAAAAAATAAGGTGTTAATTAAATTTGTGACTGAACTCCTTGCAGGAGAATTGTATATGTCTGGCTCTGTTTTACCTGCATTCTGCCATATATTTCATGTTATAGTAGTCTATGATGATGACGCAGCACGTTGTTCGTTTTAAGAACACTTTTGCTCCAGATTGGTACCTTCTTTGCATTTTGTAAAATGTGAGATTTCTAAATATAGCTACAACACTCAACCCCAGGTTTAAGAATCTGAAGTGCCTTCCAAAATCTGAGAGGGATGAGGTGTGGAGCATGCTTTCAGAAATCTTAAAAGAGCAACACTCTGATGCAGAAACTACAGAACCTGAACCACCAAAAAAAGAAAACCAACCTTCTGCTGGTGGCATCTGACTCAGATAATGAAAATGAACATGTGTCAGTCCGCACTGCTTTGGATCATTATTGAGCAGAACCTGTCATCAGCATGGACGCATGTCCTCTGGAATGGTGGTTGAAGCATAAAGGGACATATGCATCTTTAGTGCATCTGGCACATAAATATCTTGCGATGCTGGCTACAACAATTCCATGTGAATGCCTGTTCTCACTTTCAGGTGACATTATGAAAAAGAAGTGGGAGCATTATCTCCTGCAAATGTAAACAAATTTGTTTGTCTGAGTGATTGGCTGAACAAGAAATAGGACTGAGTGGACTTGTAGGCTCTAAAGTTTTACATTGTTTTATTTTTGAATGCAGTTATTTTTGCATGTAATTCTACATTTGTAAGTTCAACTTTCATGATAAAGAGATTGCACTACAGTACTTGTATTAGGTGACTTGAACAATACTATTTCTTTTGTTTTCTCAGTGCAAATATTTGTAATCAAACAAATATAAAGTGAGCACTGTACACTTTGTATTCTGTATTTTAGTTTAAATCAATATATTTTAAAATATAGAAAACATCCAAAAATGTTTAAATAAATGGTATTCTATTATTAACAGTGCAATTAATCGCACCATTAATCACGATTTTTTTTAATCGCTTAACAGCCCTAATTATATCCTAAAATCCCCAAGGCTAATTATAGATTTTTTAGCACCCTCCTCAAAGATCCCCACACAGGAGGCAGCCACAATACTGCTGGTTTGTTGGGATGTGAGTCTGTTATAGCTCTCGGCTAGTAAACCTGGATCTATAAGCTCAAACTGTAGGCAGCTGGGCTTTCAGCTCTGGAGATTGCTCGTTCAATCTCCAATGTTTCAGCCACAAGGGCAGCTTACACACCTGCACCTATCTTTCTCAGGTACACCACCTCACAACACCCTTGCATGTATAGTCCCCTACCCCCACTGAGGGCTTGTCTACATTACCCGCTGGATCGACGGGCAGCAATCGATCCAGTGGGGATCGATTTATCGTGTCTAGTCTAAATCAACAGCCAAGTGCTCTCCCGTCGACTCCGGTACTCCACCAGAGCAAGAAGCGGAAGCAGAGTTAATGGGGGAGCATCAGCCGACGACTTACCACAGTGAAGATGCCGTGGTAAGTAGATCTAAGTACGTTGACTTATTCACATAGCTGAATAAGTTATTCACGTAGCTGAAGTTGCGTAACTTAGATCGATCCCCCCAGTGCAGACCAGGCCTGAGCTATTGGGTTATAAGTTTGGCAAGCAATGGGATAGTTGACAATTAAAGCAGCACGGTCCATAGATTTTGTACACTAAGGGGAATGAAGTGAAGATTGTATGGAAGTTGGAGGGGCAATAATTGTCTGTCAGGGCAGCCTCTGACTGGTGTGTGAAGGCCTCAGGGCTGCCTGGAAAACTATTTTGACAATTGTTTCTGATTCAGTTCCAAAAAACCACCAATCCCTTTCAAAACCATGTGTGAAAAACCAAAGAGTACGACCCCAGAATAGCCAGCGTGGGAGACCCATGTTCAACTCCTTGCCCTGCTTGATTCAGACTAGGGATTTGAACTTTGGTCTCTCACATCAGTGCTCTGAGCTATTGGCTATTCTGGGTTTGCATTCTCTTTTGCTACACACAGTAATTTTAAATCTTTGGAGTCCCTTCTTCCCACAGACAGTACCAAGGACTGAGGAACATTGAGTTTTACAGAAGGAGCTTGAACTACATCTTTCTCTTCGTATTCTCACAATGAACTTTAGCCTAAAAGCGAAAACCTGTTCATGTTCTCTACTTTAACACATCTGTCTCTCTGTGTTCAACAGGTGTGTTATCAACTTTTTTTCATTAAAGAATTTCTTTATTATTTTGACTCTTATTTATGCAGAGGGTTTGGAAAGATTTGCTCCACAACTAAGCTAAGAGCTAGAGTCCAGATATTATTCAAACCCAGCTGGGTGGTGTGCAATCTGCTCCTCTACTATACATGAGCAGCAAACACTCCTTCCTCCCCTCCAATTATCTCAGCTAGACTTTCAGTTATTGATGGGTCTGTTTAAATAGGATCAGACTGGGCTGGACAATGAAAAGGGCCAGAAAAATTAAAAGGCTACAATATTGTCCTCTCTTTGGAACTCCATTTAATCCTCCAAGGTCTTCAGCCATGACAGCCAGCACCTTCAGGACTTGGATGTGTCCTAGAACCCTCACCCCTAGGGAAGACATACTTAGAAGACTGTTCTGTTTAGCCTCAGAGAAGATCTTGCCATGCATGAGCAAAAGGAAGTGTTGTCTAATAGTTTTAGAACATGTAATGGGGAACTACTGTGAGGGTGTTTCACACAGCAACAGGGAGAGAAACATTTAAAAAATAGGAAACATTTTGTTATGCAACATCTGCTCCTCCATCCTACTGCTAAATTTTACAAAACTTTACACTCTGTTTTAAAATTGGCTGGAATTATTGTGCCCCTTTAAATCTGACAAAGCCACATTCAATTCACAATACATTGTCTCTATACTCTAAGAGTAAGGCAAGCTTGATGTAACATCAGCTTTAACTTTTGAATTTCTTGGCTTTCATTGATATGTATGACAACCTCATCATTATTTAAATGCAATATTTTTAAAACTAAATGTAGATCAGCACTGGGCATCCTGTCCAGGGTAAATCGATGGAACCTTGTTAGTCTATGTCAAAGGTGCAGTGATGGAAACTTGAAAAGGACTCAGTAATACTGTTCTGCTTGAAAGACAAAGTTGGCACTCAAAGACAGTGCATGCCAGAGTATTTCTTTGGGACACTTGTTAAAGTGCAGCAAGGGAGGTCTAGGTTGGACATTAGGAAAAAGTTCCTAACTGTCAGGGTGGTTAAACACTGGAATAAATTGCCTAGGGAGGTTGTGGAATCTCCATCTCTGGAGATATTTAAGAGTAGGTTAGATAAATGTCTATCAGGGATGGTCTAGACAGTATTTGGTCCTGCCATGCGGGCAGGGGACTGGACTCGATGACCTCTCGAGGTCCCTTCCAGTCCTAGAATCTATGAATCTATGAATTATTTGTCTTAAGAAGATTAAGAAAAAATATTTTGTAGCAAAGTTGCCATTTACTGGGTGCCCCCTCATGGCCAAGGATGCATCTGCAGTGCCCTTATCCTGTTCCCTCTCTTCGGGGCCACAGTCTCTCACTCGGGACTACCACCAACCAATGCCGGCGGCTGAGTTAATAGCTGAAAACAGTTCAAAACAGCCCTCAACATCCCCAAAATTAAGTCCATTTCAACTCAAAACTTCATTCCCATTCCCAGTTCTTCTACCACACATGGAGCTCTTATTCTGACCCGGACTATCCTTCATGGAGCCACCGATTCAGTCATTCCTACACGAGTTCAGCCTTCTGACCCTGGGTACCGTCCCCCTGTTCTGACAGAGAAGGCAGCATACATACTGGCCTTCTTTGGAGAGCTTCCTCTGATTGGTTGGGAGAGAGGAGAGTCCTGCCCCACCCTACACTATAGGGCTCCTAGTCCCAGGCCCTTTAAGGGATAGTGTCCTGGTTTTTCTCATCCAACTACTAATTCCCCTCTTTTCCTGCTATCTGGACATTTCCAGGGCCTGTATTTATTCCAACATCCCTGGAATGGGGTGTTCTGGTACCCTCTAGTCTTAAAAGGGCCAGTATACCCCATTACAGATCTCCACAAGCAAAACATCAGCTGATATTCTAGCAGAAAATTAAACACATTAATTAGTCAGCTAAATGGTCATGACTGCCAACTAAAACAGCCATAAACATTCCTAAACTAGAAACTATAGCTTCAAAGGCTGTTGCCAAATCCTATGCTTCTGGTCAAGAGCAGATTATATTTAATTAACATCAAAAATATTAAAATACATTTTATATGAAAACAAGTCAAAATCCCAGACAACCATCTGTAACACAAATGGCCAGTTCCACACAGTGTATTGGATTTGCCAAAAAAGGAGCGGCAGGTTCAGAATCCAAATGAATGACTTGAAAATAAATAACTGAGGTTTGGACCAAATATTAACTCATTAGCATCTCCAATCTTACCAAGTTAATATTTTTTCATAAAAAATTATTGCCTTATGGGCTGGGATATAATATCCAAACACAAGCTAAGGGGAAGCAGTGCCAGTGGAGGTCACTTGTTCAGCCAGTGAATCAATGGTTTATTATAAGCTAGAAACTCCAGTAGATTTATATTTTAATACAACTTTCAAAAAATACTTCCCACCAAATGACAATTATCCCATTTCCCCTCTGCTGCTTGTCCCTCACTATCCTGATGTTTCCTATTCCCCTATGAGAGCTGCCATCTTGATCTTCTTTCTACTCTATACCACACTGAGCCTCCAGATACAGCCATTTTCCTGTTTCCTTCTGTGCTCTGTCGGGGCAACTCATCATGCTGGTATATCCCAGGATCTTTGCTGCATGGCTCAGATACTCCATCCCTCTTTCTGACTTTCATTCATTGTACTCTGCGGTTGAATTTTGTATCATGCTGTTCTTTCTCCTCTGGAACCAGTCTTTACACCTCTGAACTACTTGCGTCAATCTCTTCTGCCCCTCTTCATTTGGAATCTTCCCCATCTTTGGGCTCTTATTTTTATTCTGTGCCCCCTTTAGATCTAGTTGCTGTCCTCCATCCTGCCTTGCTGTGTCTCCCACATTGAGATGGCCATTCTCTGCTCCAATGTGACATCTTTCCAGATGTAAGAAACATGTTGGTTCTTTTAAGAGCATGCAGCAGCAATCATATTTGTCGTGGTGCCTGAAGCCTGTTAGTTATCTGACCTTCCGGATACATTGGTTAAGGATGGATGTTAAATATGAGCTAATAGGTCAGGTATGCATGCACTTAAGTTGGGCATATGCAGCTCTGAAAATAGCCTGGATGACTCAAGACCTGTTTTACCTATGTACAACTTTTACACTCCCTTGTCCTCTATGAGTATGCAATCCCTTCTTTGGGACGTACACTTAACTCCCATTTGATCACCTTACATCTGTGTATGCTTCTGAAAACGAAGCCCGGAACAAATACTGCTCATTAGTCCCTGTTTCAAAAGTTATATCAGCATCTGAAGGAGCAGCTGCATCATATTGATGAAAAAATCTCCACTTGCGCCCCTAAGAATGTCAATTATTCAATATTTTCAGTATTCAGTCTTAAGCCCTGCCAAAGGCTCTACTTGTAAAAAGAAAATGACAGAATTTGGCATTTCACCAGTTTTTTTTTTTTAAAGCACACCACAACAACAACCCAAAAAAACTAAAGACCATTTTTGCTGACACAGTTCAAGAGTTTTGAGCATAATTAAAAAGCACACTTTGCCAGGAAAACTTCCTGAAGTTTAAAAGGGACACTGCAGGTCAAACAGACAGAAATGTAGGTTTTAGAAAAGGTGGAAAAAAAGCTTATACAAAATCCATCTCTCCACCTATATAAGTGCTCGCTCACAATGTTATCTAGTATCAGAGGGGTAGCCGTGTTAGTCTGAATCTGTAAAAAGCAACAGAGGGTCCTGTGGCACCTTTAAGACTAACAGAAGTATTGGAGCATAAGCTTTCGTGGGTGAATGCCCACTTCATCAGACGCAAGTAATGGAAATTTCCAGAGGCAGGTATAAATCAGTATGGAGATAACAAGGTTAGTTCAATCAGGGAGGGTGAGGTGCTCTGCTAGCAGTTGAGGTGTGAACACCAAAGGAGGAGAAACTGTTTCTGTAGTTGGATAGCCAAAGAGAATGTAGAACTGGAGTGTGATGACCCCCAGGAACCCTGAAGATGTGGGTTTGAGACGCGGGGGTCATGACACTTAGGAGTCTAAGTCTCATTTTCAAAAGTCACTTCTTCACCTAAGAATTGCAAGACTGAGCAGAGCAATGCCTAAATTCCTTTAAAAATCTGCCTCATGCCTCAGGTCCCCACCTGTAAAATGGAGATAATAGCACTTCCCTTCTCCACAGGGGCTGTATGAATATAAATACATTAGAAATTGTGAGGCATTCTCAATGGTAATGAGTGTCATGGAAGTACCATAGATAAGGATGCTTACTTATTAAAAGTACATGCATTTCAAATTGACAGCATCTCATTAGTAGGGACAAAACTTCTGTGTCATACTGGAGGAAGAGCAGTGACAGCCTTACAATTTACAGGCTATCTTGGGTAGTTGGAGAACATAATCCGGCCCAATGCAGGGAGATCCAGCAGCTGCTCGGTTCCACAGCTATACTCCCTGGAAGGAAGGTCCTCCATTCCTGCCAGGCATTCAGTTGTTCAGTCTGGGTTCTGGATTTGCCCCCAAATTACCCCATTTCTAATACTCTGATTGCTATGATATTTGGTTACCAATTGTGGGCTTCATTTCCAGTGTAAGCTCTGATGGTCACATAAATTAGGCGATATTAAGATGATCTGATGGTATTAAATTCAATACTGCATTTTTACTCTGGACATGTTTAGAAGTTTGAAGAGGTTTAAAAATTAAAAGTAATATAGTAATTGTAAGTATTGTGTTAATTACAATATCACCTCTTCCTTAGAAAACCAGGCACACACTTTTGGTGCTACACCACAGGCATCTTGCTCAAGGAGTATAATTACTGATTTTAAAAACAACATTTATGAGGAATTGTATTTTTAGCATGGTACTAGTGGAGGATTTACAGCCTCAGAAATTTTCAGGTTTCTGAGTAAGGAAAAGAGATGCAGACTTGATAACGGAAAACACGTGCTGTTGATAAACAAAAATATTTGAGATGCTGAATTAAGTGGCTACCTCTAGTTTTAAAAAAGGATAGCTTAACATACTCGAATGCAGAACACTGCACACTGTATCTTTATAATATTCAAGGGAAGAATCTCTATGCATACACGTGGGAAGACAAGGAAGGGCATTGGTGCCCAGTTTTCTGACTGAACAAGATGCAAAATGTTTCTGAGTACTGGATGAATGATGAGCCAATAAGAGTGGGTAGCAATGTACACTGTCCTCCTTACTAGGCCAGCACACCCACTGCCATGGCTTTATCTTTCTTTTCCCTTTCCCCTTTGAGGAGTTTCTTTCCCCAGTTTCTTTCAAGTCTTTTGCTCCAGGATGATGGGTGAAGTAATTTTCCTTTTTTGTTATTTCCTTCTCTCCTCAGAAGAGGCTGTCCATTCAGGATCTAGCCAAGATAAAATAACTGGCAAAAGTGTATGCAGCTCCTGCCCCATTAGAAAATCTTCTGGACTGTAGCCCTTGTGACTAGCCTTTAAGGCTCCAACAGCTAGAGACTGCGAGCCACCCTCTGATTTCAAAAGGTAAGATAATTTCATAACACATTCAGCTTCCCCATTGCTCGGCAAGGAAGGAGGACTGGCAGTAATACTGCAAACGTACATGTTATCTGAAAACATTTAGAAGTGCATGGAGCAAATGGCATTCCATTGTTTAATGTGACTTGTCCTGTCATGATGCCTCAGTGCCTGAACATCACTGAACACTTTGTATCTTTGATAACCACGGGAAACAATACAGGTAAGTGTTTTGGTGACTTTACATAGCTATAAAAGAAGTCAGCCACAAGACAGTAAACTGCATGATTTAGCTGAAGTCTACCTGGTCTTATTTTCTGCCAAGGGCAATCAAGTCAGACTGAAAGGATTAATGGCTCTGCGCAGCTAAACCTCTCTTTGGCATACTTGTCAACCTTCCACCAGATCTTGCAATTGCTTCTTAAGTCCTGGCCATCAGACAGAGTATTTGGTGCTCTCTCTCACTCTCTCTCTCTCTCTCTCTTTGCATTTGAGATCCCTTTGTGACCCTCATATATCTTAGTCAGAAACTCCTGTCACATTGATAAGGGAATAGCCAGTCTATTTACCTTCATTATCGATCCTTGCAATGCTGTCACTGCACCCACTGAATATTTGTTTTGTGCCCTAAATTAGAACCACCTTCTCAGTCTGCCAATGTGTCCAGTTCATATGCTGTCTGTTTATATTATAAACGCCACATTTTCTTCAGTGTTTCATTCAGTGTTGACTATATGGTTGACACTTATCAAATAAAATGACAATAGTGGCCTGAATCACATCCTCATGCGGAAAAGACCAGTAGAAAGAAAAATTCAGAAATTCCCTTTATGGCATTTCCTTCAAATACTTCTGTCAGGGGCAGGGCTTTCCCTCCACAAGAAAGGAACAGAACCTCAAACCCAACAGATACTGAGAACTTAGGGCCATCTACTTGGTGTGGGAACACAGGGCCTCCGTCACCTCATCTCCTCACTGCTATAGAAACCTGCCCCTGAGCTTCCTCTCCTGCTAGCTGCTCCAGGACCATCATGAAGGGCATTCCAAAGCACCAAAGGGTATCTTAAAAGTTAACACAGCCTTATGCTTTGTTAAGTTTTTCACTGATACCTCACACGGCTTGAAAAGAAAGAAACATGTCTCCCAAGCCCTCCTTGGCTGGGGATTGCTGACTATTGTGATAACTGGGTCTACCAATTTACTCTAATTGTGAGCTCAACTGTAAAAAGTTAGTAGAGCTCACTCATTCCCCCTGTTTTAGTCAGCCAGCATTAATGCCCAAAGTCCCACTTTTTAAGAACCCTAAAAGAGAGTAATGGGGAGAATAGCTCCTCCTCTCATTATTTTGTTCACCAGCTAGGCCAAGTTTCTGACCCACCAATTTTGATCCATTGATATACGGTCCCCCACTTTTCTTGTTTACCAGCTGTGATTTGAACACAGTCCTTGAGTTATATCAGTAGGCCTTTTTGTTTGGACTTATTCAGTCTTCCTATTTCCCTTTTTGTATCTAGGTTATTGAGACATTTTTTAAACTTTCACCATCATGGTCACCACCCTGTTTTGGGACCCCAAGATCCTGCTTGCTACCACTGGGCCTTCTTCCTGATCCTGAGAGATGTCCTGACTGTTAGTCTTTATTATTTCAGGGACCCTACTTCCAGAAGACTGCGGGGAGCTAACAGAAGTCTCCCAAGATTCCCTCAGTATAGCCCAGCTATCAGAGCTTATCCGAAATAATCACAGAGACCACAACTTAAACAATCAATTCTTTATTAACTAGGGAATTAGGAATAGGATAGGCAAGAAGGGAATGAGGAGGAGGATTAATAATACTGAATAGATTGTATAACCCTGCACTCTTTCACATATGGATTACAAAAGGGTAAATGATGCCTGTTCTATACTGTGTCCAGACGCTGCTGCTGCCGAGACCAGGATTCGATGAATGACTCACCGGACCACAATCACCGCTAGAACAGGATGGGACTACCATACCGGAGAATGACGGTGAGGAATCAGGTAAGAGGTCTAAGTAACTTCCCACCCTAACCCCTTTTGCAACGTCCTGTCTGTGAGTAAGAGCCCTAGCCACTTGAGGTAGAAACCCTGTGGATGGAGGTATGCTTCCCTTAGAACAATAAACCCCAACAATAAACCAGATCTTTTCCCACACAATTAGAGTTGAGCTGTTATCTAGGCAGATAACGGGTGTCAGATCTCTTTCCAAGCCACAACTCTGGAAAGAACCTCCTCCCTTCTCTCCAAGGTAAGAACAGAAGAACCACCCCATCCCGCTCTTTTCCATCCTATATGATCCCTCCCATTGCCTAGCAACAAGCCACTAGATTTCCCGCCTTTCTTTCTTAAGGGAACAAGAAGGCCATTACCAAGTATCATGTCACAATTTGATTGGGGGGGGAACTCCCATGACCAGGCCAAAGAGAGAGACTCAGATGACAATGCCACCTCCACCAGCTTTAGCTAAATCCCAAATACCACCTGGGATGTGAGACTTTTTGTCACTCTACCCACTCATGTGTCCTTTTCCTTCCCCAGCTTATCTCTTCTATATCCCTCTTCTTTTCCCTTCTGTCTAATAAGAGTCTGGTTTAGCTAGGGTTACCATATGTCCGGATTTCCCCGGACATGTCCGGCTTTTCGGTCTATAAATAGCCGTCCGGGGGGGATTTTTAAAAATCTAAAAAAGTACGGGATTTCCCCCGGGGCGGCTATTTATAGACAGAAAAGCAGCGGAAAAGCGCCGCTGGGCACCCAAAGCCCCTTCCCGGCTCCCCCCATCCCCTGCAGCCTTACCACGCTGTCCGGCCCTGCAGCTGTCTTCACCCTCCTCCACTCCCCTGAACGCTCCACCCACCTGCTCCTCCCCCTCCCCTGCTTCCCGCGAATCAGATCTTCGCGGGAAGTCTGAAAAGAAGCAGGGGCAAGCGGGAGGCAGCAGCAGGTAAGCTGGGGCGGAGGGGCGCGAGGAGGAGAGCTCCGGGGAGGCATGGCCCGGGCCGAGCGGAACCCAGCACCTCCGGCCCAGCTCGGGCCCCAGCAGCTCCGGCCCCGGTTCCGACCCCAGGGCGGCGACCCCGGCTCGGGCCCCAGCACCCCCGGCCCGGCCCGGCTCGGGCCCCAGCAGCGCCGGCCCTAGTTCCGCCCGAGCGCCCCGGCCCGGCCCAGGCCCGGCCCCCAGCAGCGCCGGTCCGGGCCCGGCCCCCAGCAGCGCCGGCCCTGGTGCCAGCCCAGCCCCGGCCGAGCACCTCCGGCCGGGACCCAAGCCCCACAACCCCGGCCGGAGTGCAGCCCGATTCCTCGGCTCTTTAAAGCCGGCCCGGGACAGGGAGGGGGGGTCGGATGGGTCGGGAGTTTGGGGGGGGGCTGTAAGGGGGCAGGGGTGTGGAGAGGGGTTGGGACCGTCAGGAACACAGCGGCTGGGGGTATAAAAGGCTAGAAAGATAGAACTCAATCATTTCATTAAGAAATTTACATCAGAAATTGTCTAAATGGTGTCAAGTATCAGAGGGGTAGCCGTGTTAGTCTGGATCTGTAAAAACCGACAAAGAGTCCTGTGGCACCTTATAGACCAACAGACGTATTGGAGCATAAATGGCTAAATTGTGTAGATTCTGGGAGGTGATTTCTGTGTTTTTTTCAGGCATTTCCCCAAGAGATTGAAGATTAGGAACATTTTTCCCATAGTGAAGTTGATGGGTATTGCATGTTTTGTGAAAACAGAAAAAAGAACAAACTCATGACAGAAAAATTTAATCCATTACACATGAAGGATAAAGCCTATGGGCCTGGTTTTCCTTTTTGTTTTGTTTTGTTATTTTTTAGTTACCCCATTCTAAAACCATTGACTCATTTAGAGTAATATCAGATTTATACAGTATAAGTGATACTAGAATCAGGCTTTCTGAAATTATTAAATACCTGGAGGGGTTCACATAAACTTTGATCACCTTTTTAAAGGGAAAACATTACCCACTTGCCAGCACACAGGTATACAGGGAGACTTACAAGTAAAACAGAGCCATCTGCGGACGATTGTCCTGGTTAATGGGAGTCATCAAGATTCCAAGCCACCATTAATGGCCCACACTTTGCACAATTACAATAGGCCCTCAGAGTTATATTTCATATTTCTAGTTTCAGAAAATGAGTGGTACATTTATACAAATAGGATGACCACACTCAGTAGATTATAAGCTTTGTAATGATACCTTACAAGAGACCTTTTGCATGAAGCATATTACACTTACATTATATTGAACTCATTAGCATATTTTCATAAAATCATATAGAGTGCAACATCACACAATGGATTTGGCCTGATGTGAGGGGTTCTCTCCAGATGCTGTTTTTAAACCGGTCTCAGAAAATAGCTCACGAACAAGAGAAGCGGCTAATCAAACCTGAGAGTGACAAATGGTGAACACTTGGGTTTCTGGAATGGCAAAGAACCCTTACCATGGGCTTGGGTGCCATGAGGGTTCTCTAAGAGACGGGAAGCATCACCAAGTTAAGGGCTCCAGAGAAACTGGCCAATATTTTCAAACTTTAGGATGCCTGAATTTCAGCCCCTAAACCCACTTTTAAGCAACTAACTAAAAGTGACCTGATTTCCATAGGTGCTGAGCACTCAAAACTCCTAGTGAAATCAACAGGACTGTGGGTGCTCAGCTCCTCTTCAAATCAGGCCACTTATAAGTTATTTAGGTGCCTAATTTAAGGCATCTCATTTTCAAAATGTAACCAAAGCCTATTTCATGCCGTTACAGGATGAGTTTTGCTAATAGCAGATATCACTGACTAAAAATCCAACACAAACGGTGAATCAATGGGAATGATGTCATAAAAGGATGACATATCCCCTCTGGCTTGGGTAACAAATGAAGTAGCTGCCCATTGGTTCTCAGACAACCAATCAGAAAGTATGTCTTCTCTGTCTGCACTGAGGTTATAAAAGGCTGCAGGCTCAGACAGGGTCAGCATACTACTGTGGTGATTTCAAGAGGTGGCTTAGCCAAGCCACACTTTGTCAGGCCAGTCATAATCAGGCCAGACCAGGAAGAAATCAAAGAAGGCAAAATAAGAGAGAGAAAACCAAGTGAACAGAGCCAGGAACAGAAGGAAAGAGAGTCAGGCAAGCCAAGCAAAGAAAGACACAGGCAAGTGGAGCCAAGCAAGGAAACATCCACTGAAGCCAAGCAAGTCAAGAAAAAAGCTAGGCAGGCCAATTCCTGAGTAAAGACTCAGGTAAACCAAGCAGAGAAAACAAAAGAAAGCCAAGAAAGTCAAGCCAAGTGTTGCTGGAACACTAGAAGTCTGCAACATGTCTGAGACTGAGTCTGAGTCTGAGCACTCTGGTGAGACCTCAACCGCCAAAGACCCTAAGGCCAAAATCACCCGTTCTTCCCGGGCTGGGCTGCAGTTCTCTGTCGGTCGCATAGACAGATTGCTCCGCAAAGGACAATTTGCAGACCGTATTGGAGCTGGAGCCCCAGTATATATGGCCGCGGTGCTTCAATAAGTGACTCATGAGATTGTGGATATTGCTGGGGAAGTCGCTGCACGCAGCAAGAAGCGTCGGATTTCCCCACGGCACTTGCAGCTGGCCATTCACAGCGACTCAGAGCTCAAGAAACTGCTGGGAGGTGTCACCCTCTCTCAGGGCGGAGTCCTGCACTTAAAGCAGCCTGTGGTTTTACCTTCCAAGAAGAGGAATGGCAGGAGAGCCATCAAGAGAAGGATTGCCCCTGCTCCTGTCCCTGTTAAGTGAGAACAGAGCAAAGGGGAGACTGCCACCCCAGATTTGGGAGAAATGACATTGACTTGATTGCAAGGCTCTTTTCAAATGCATCAGTATGGTCTAATAAAAGCAGTTAAAATGCCTGGTCTTCTTTTGTGAATTAATTTCCTCTTTTACTATCCTACAATTTTAAGGGATCATTCAGTTGGTCAGGTAGCTGCATTGATAATATGGTATAAAAGCCTAGAAAGATAGAACTCAATCATTTCATTAAGAAATTTACATCAGAAATTGTCTAAATGGTGTCAAGTATCAGAGGGGTAGCCGTGTTAGTCTGGATCTGTAAAAACCGACAAAGAGTCCTGTGGCACCTTATAGACCAACAGACGTATTGGAGCATAAATGGCTAAATTGTGTAGATTCTGGGAGGTGATTTCTGTGTTTTTTTCAGGCATTTCCCCAAGAGATTGAAGATTAGGAACATTTTTCCCATAGTGAAGTTGATGGGTATTGCATGTTTTGTGAAAACAGAAAAAAGAACAAACTCATGACAGAAAAATTTAATCCATTACACATGAAGGATAAAGCCTATGGGCCTGGTTTTCCTTTTTGTTTTGTTTTGTTATTTTTTAGTTACCCCATTCTAAAACCATTGACTCGTTTAGAGTAATATCAGATTTATACAGTATAAGTGATACTAGAATCAGGCTTTCTGAAATTATTAAATACCTGGAGGGGTTCACATAAACTTTGATCACCTTTTTAAAGGGAAAACATTACCCACTTGCCAGCACACAGGTATACAGGGAGACTTACAAGTAAAACAGAGCCATCTGCGGACGATTGTCCTGGTTAATGGGAGTCATCAAGATTCCAAGCCACCATTAATGGCCCACACTTTGCACAATTACAATAGGCCCTCAGAGTTATATTTCATATTTCTAGTTTCAGAAAATGAGTGGTACATTTATACAAATAGGATGACCACACTCAGTAGATTATAAGCTTTGTAATGATACCTTACAAGAGACCTTTTGCATGAAGCATATTACACTTACATTATATTGAACTCATTAGCATATTTTCATAAAATCATATAGAGTGCAACATCACACAATGGATTTGGCCTGATGTGAGGGGTTCTCTCCAGATGCTGTTTTTAAACCGGTCTCAGAAAATAGCTCACGAACAAGAGAAGCGGCTAATCAAACCTGACAGTGACAAATGGTGAACACTTGGGTTTCTGGAATGGCAAAGACCCTTACCATGGGCTTGGGTGCCATGAGGGTTCTCTAAGAGACGGGAAGCATCACCAAGTTAAGGGCTCCAGAGAAACTGGCCAATATTTTCAAACTTTAGGATGCCTGAATTTCAGCCCCTAAACCCACTTTTAAGCAACTAACTAAAAGTGACCTGATTTCCATAGGTGCTGAGCACTCAAAACTCCTAGTGAAATCAACAGGAGCTGTGGGTGCTCAGCTCCTCTTCAAATCAGGCCACTTATAAGTTATTTAGGTGCCTAATTTAAGGCATCTAATTTTCAAAATGTAACCAAAGCCTATTTCATGCCGTTACAGGATGAGTTTTGCTAATAGCAGATATCACTGACTAAAAATCCAACACAAACGGTGAATCAATGGGAATGATGTCATAAAAGGATGACATATCCCCTCTGGCTTGGGTAACAAATGAAGTAGCTGCCCATTGGTTCTCAGACAACCAATCAGAAAGTATGTCTTCTCTGTCTGCACTGAGGTTATAAAAGGCTGCAGGCTCAGACAGGGTCAGCATACTACTGTGGTGATTTCAAGAGGTGGCTTAGCCAAGCCACACTTTGTCAGGCCAGTCATAATCAGGCCAGACCAGGAAGAAATCAAAGAAGGCAAAATAAGAGAGAGAAAACCAAGTGAACAGAGCCAGGAACAGAAGGAAAGAGAGTCAGGCAAGCCAAGCAAAGAAAGACACAGGCAAGTGGAGCCAAGCAAGGAAACATCCACTGAAGCCAAGCAAGTCAAGAAAAAAGCTAGGCAGGCCAATTCCTGAGTAAAGACTCAGGTAAACCAAGCAGAGAAAACAAAAGAAAGCCAAGAAAGTCAAGCCAAGTGTTGCTGGAACACTAGAAGTCTGCAACATGTCTGAGACTGAGTCTGAGTCTGAGCACTCTGGTGAGACCTCAACCGCAAAAGACCCTAAGGCCAAAATCACCCGTTCTTCCCGGGCTGGGCTGCAGTTCTCTGTCGGTCGCATAGACAGATTGCTCCGCAAAGGACAATTTGCAGACCGTATTGGAGCTGGAGCCCCAGTATATATGGCCGCGGTGCTTCAATAAGTGACTCATGAGATTGTGGATATTGCTGGGGAAGTCGCTGCACGCAGCAAGAAGCGTCGGATTTCCCCACGGCACTTGCAGCTGGCCATTCACAGCGACTCAGAGCTCAAGAAACTGCTGGGAGGTGTCACCATCTCTCAGGGCGGAGTCCTGCACTTAAAGCAGCCTGTGGTTTTACCTTCCAAGAAGAGGAATGGCAGGAGAGCCATCAAGAGAAGGATTGCCCCTGCTCCTGTCCCTGTTAAGTGAGAACAGAGCAAAGGGGAGACTGCCACCCCAGATTTGGGAGAAATGACATTGACTTGATTGCAAGGCTCTTTTCAAATGCATCAGTATGGTCTAATAAAAGCAGTTAAAATGCCTGGTCTTCTTTTGTGAATTAATTTCCTCTTTTACTATCCTACAATTTTAAGGGATCATTCAGTTGGTCAGGTAGCTGCATTGATAATATGGTATAAAAGCCTAGAAAGATAGAACTCAATCATTTCATTAAGAAATTTACATCAGAAATTGTCTAAATGGTGTCAAGTATCAGAGGGGTAGCCGTGTTAGTCTGGATCTGTAAAAAGCGACAAAGAGTCCTGTGGCACCTTATAGACCAACAGACGTATTGGAGCATAAATGGCTAAATCGTGTAGACTCTGGGAGGTGATTTCTGTGTTTTTTTCAGGCATTTCCCCAAGAGATTGAAGATTAGGAACATTTTTCCCATAGTGAAGTTGATGGGTATTGCATGTTTTGTGAAAACAGAAAAAAGAACAAACTCATGACAGAAAAATTTAATCCATTACACATGAAGGATAAAGCCTATGGGCCTGGTTTTTCTTTTTGTTTTGTTTTGTTATTTTTTAGTTACCCCATTCTAAAACCATTGAGTCGTTTAGAGTAATATCAGATTTATACAGTATAAGTGATTCTAGAATCAGGATTTCTGAAATTATTAAATACCTGGAGAGGTTCACATAAACTTTGATCACCTTTTTAAAGGGAAAACATTACCCACTTGCCAGCACACAGGTATACAGGGAGACTTACAAGTAAAACAGAGCCATCTGCGGACGATTGTCCTGGTTAATGGGAGTCATCAAGATTCCAAGCCACCATTAATAGCTCACACTTTGCACAATTACAATAGGCCCTCAGAGTTATATTTCATATTTCTAGTTTCAGAAAATGAGTGGTACATTTATACAAATAGGATGACCACACTCAGTAGATTATAAGCTTTGTAATGATACCTTACAAGAGACCTTTTGCATGAAGCATATTCCACTTACATTATATTGAACTCATTAGCATATTTTCATAAAATCATATAGAGTGCAACATCACACAATGGATTTGGCCTGATGTGAGGGGTTCTCTCCAGATGCTGTTTTTAAACCGGTCTCAGAAAATAGCTCACGAACAAGAGAAGCGGCTAATCAAACCTGAGAGTGACAAATGGTGAACACTTGGGTTTCTGGAATGGCAAAGAACCCTTACCATGGGCTTGGGTGCCATGAGGGTTCTCTAAGAGACGGGAAGCATCACCAAGTTAAGGGCTCCAGAGAAACTGGCCAATATTTTCAAACTTTAGGATGCCTGAATTTCAGCCCCTAAACCCACTTTTAAGCAACTAACTAAAAGTGACCTGATTTCCATAGGTGCTGAGCACTCAAAACTCCTAGTGAAATCAACAGGAGCTGTGGGTGCTCAGCTCCTCTTCAAATCAGGCCACTTATAAGTTATTTAGGTGCCTAATTTAAGGCATCTAATTTTCAAAATGTAACCAAAGCCTATTTCATGCCGTTACAGGATGAGTTTTGCTAATAGCAGATATCACTGACTAAAAATCCAACACCAACGGTGAATCAATGGGAATGATGTCATAAAAGGATGACATATCCCCTCTGGCTTGGGTAACAAATGAAGTAGCTGCCCATTGGTTCTCAGACAACCAATCAGAAAGTATGTCTTCTCTGTCTGCACTGAGGTTATAAAAGGCTGCAGGCTCAGACAGGGTCAGCATACTACTGTGGTGATTTCAAGAGGTGGCTTAGCCAAGCCACACTTTGTCAGGCCAGTCATAATCAGGCCAGACCAGGAAGAAATCAAAGAAGGCAAAATAAGAGAGAGAAAACCAAGTGAACAGAGCCAGGAACAGAAGGAAAGAGAGTCAGGCAAGCCAAGCAAAGAAAGACACAGGCAAGTGGAGCCAAGCAAGGGAACATCCACTGAAGCCAAGCAAGTCAAGAAAAAAGCTAGGCAGGCCAATTCCTGAGTAAAGACTCAGGTAAACCAAGCAGAGAAAACAAAAGAAAGCCAAGAAAGTCAAGCCAAGTGTTGCTGGAACACTAGAAGTCTGCAGCATGTCTGAGACTGAGTCTGAGTCTGAGCACTCTGGTGAGACCTCAACCGCCAAAGACCGTAAGGCCAAAATCACCCGTTCTTCCCGGGCTGGGCTGCAGTTCTCTGTCGGTCGCATAGACAGATTGCTCCGCAAAGGACAATTTGCAGACCGTATTGGAGCTGGAGCCCCAGTATATATGGCCGCGGTGCTTCAATAAGTGACTCATGAGATTGTGGATATTGCTGGGGAAGTCGCTGCACGCAGCAAGAAGCGTCGGATTTCCCCACGGCACTTGCAGCTGGCCATTCACAGCGACTCAGAGCTCAAGAAACTGCTGGGAGGTGTCACCATCTCTCAGGGCGGAGTCCTGCACTTAAAGCAGCCTGTGGTTTTACCTTCCAAGAAGAGGAATGGCAGGAGAGCCATCAAGAGAAGGATTGCCCCTGCTCCTGTCCCTGTTAAGTGAGAACAGAGCAAAGGGGAGACTGCCACCCCAGATTTGGGAGAAATGACATTGACTTGATTGCAAGGCTCTTTTCAAATGCATCAGTATGGTCTAATAAAAGCAGTTAAAATGCCTGGTCTTCTTTTGTGAATTAATTTCCTCTTTTACTATCCTACAATTTTAAGGGATCATTCAGTTGGTCAGGTAGCTGCATTGATAATATGGTATAAAAGCCTAGAAAGCTAGAACTCAATCATTTCATTAAGAAATTTACATCAGAAATTGTCTAAATGGTGTCAAGTATCAGAGGGGTAGCCGTGTTAGTCTGGATCTGTAAAAAGCGACAAAGAGTCCTGTGGCATCTTATAGACCAACAGACGTATTGGAGCATAAATGGCTAAATCGTGCAGATTCTGGGAGGTGATTTCTGTGTTTTTTTCAGGCATTTCCCCAAGAGATTGAAGATTAGGAACATTTTTCCCATAGTGAAGTTGATGGGTATTGCATGTTTTGTGAAAACAGAAAAAAGAACAAACTCATGACAGAAAAATTTAATCCATTACACATGAAGGATAAAGCCTATGGGCCTGGTTTTCCTTTTTGTTTTGTTTTGTTATTTTTTAGTTACCCCATTCTAAAACCATTGAGTCGTTTAGAGTAATATCAGAATTATACAGTATAAGTGATACTAGAATCAGGCTTTCTGAAATTATTAAATACCTGGAGAGGTTCACATAAACTTTGATCACCTTTTTAAAGGGAAAACATTACCCACTTGCCAGCACACAGGTATACAGGGAGACTTACAAGTAAAACAGAGCCATCTGCGGACGATTGTCCTGGTTAATGGGAGTCATCAAGATTCCAAGCCACCATTAATGGCCCACACTTTGCACAATTACAATAGGCCCTCAGAGTTATATTTCATATTTCTAGTTTCAGAAAATGAGTGGTACATTTATACAAATAGGATGACCACACTCAGTAGATTATAAGCTTTGTAATGATACCTTACAAGAGACCTTTTGCATGAAGCATATTCCACTTACATTATATTGAACTCATTAGCATATTTTCATAAAATCATATAGAGTGCAACATCACACAATGGATTTGGCCTGATGTGAGGGGTTCTCTCCAGATGCTGTTTTTAAACCGGTCTCAGAAAATAGCTCACGAACAAGAGAAGCGGCTAATCAAACCTGAGAGTGACAAATGGTGAACACTTGGGTTTCTGGAATGGCAAAGAACCCTTACCATGGGCTTGGGTGCCATGAGGGTTCCCTAAGAGACGGGAAGCATCACCAAGTTAAGGGCTCCAGAGAAACTGGCCAATATTTTCAAACTTTAGGATGCCTGAATTTCAGCCCCTAAACCCACTTTTAAGCAACTAACTAAAAGTGACCTGATTTCCATAGGTGCTGAGCACTCAAAACTCCTAGTGAAATCAACAGGAGCTGTGGGTGCTCAGCTCCTCTTCAAATCAGGCCACTTATAAGTTATTTAGGTGCCTAATTTAAGGCATCTAATTTTCAAAATGTAACCAAAGCCTATTTCATGCCGTTACAGGATGAGTTTTGCTAACAGCAGATATCACTGACTAAAAATCCAACACAAACGGTGAATCAATGGGAATGATGTCATAAAAGGATGACATATCCCCTCTGGCTTGGGTAACAAATGAAGTAGCTGCCCATTGGTTCTCAGACAACCAATCAGAAAGTATGTCTTCTCTGTCTGCACTGAGGTTATAAAAGGCTGCAGGCTCAGACAGGGTCAGCATACTACTGTGGTGATTTCAAGAGATGGCTTAGCCAAGCCACACTTTGTCAGGCCAGTCATAATCAGGCCAGACCAGGAAGAAATCAAAGAAGGCAAAATAAGAGAGAGAAAACCAAGTGAACAGAGCCAGGAACAGAAGGAAAGAGAGTCAGGCAAGCCAAGCAAAGAAAGACACAGGCAAGTGGAGCCAAGCAAGGAAACATCCACTGAAGCCAAGCAAGTCAAGAAAAAAGCTAGGCAGGCCAATTCCTGAGTAAAGACTCAGGTAAACCAAGCAGAGAAAACAAAAGAAAGCCAAGAAAGTCAAGCCAAGTGTTGCTGGAACACTAGAAGTCTGCAGCATGTCTGAGACTGAGTCTGAGTCTGAGCACTCTGGTGAGACCTCAACCGCCAAAGACCCTAAGGCCAAAATCACCCGTTCTTCCCGGGCTGGGCTGCAGTTCTCTGTCGGTCGCATAGACAGATTGCTCCGCAAAGGACAATTTGCAGACCGTATTGGAGCTGGAGCCCCAGTATATATGGCCGCGGTGCTTCAATAAGTGACTCATGAGATTGTGGATATTGCTGGGGAAGTCGCTGCACGCAGCAAGAAGCGTCGGATTTCCCCACGGCACTTGCAGCTGGCCATTCACAGCGACTCAGAGCTCAAGAAACTGCTGGGAGGTGTCACCCTCTCTCAGGGCGGAGTCCTGCACTTAAAGCAGCCTGTGGTTTTACCTTCCAAGAAGAGGAATGGCAGGAGAGCCATCAAGAGAAGGATTGCCCCTGCTCCTGTCCCGGTTAAGTGAGAACAGAGCAAAGGGGAGACTGCCACCCCAGATTTGGGAGAAATGACATTGACTTGATTGCAAGGCTCTTTTCAAATGCATCAGTATGGTCTAATAAAAGCAGTTAAAATGCCTGGTCTTCTTTTGTGAATTAATTTCCTCTTTTACTATCCTACAATTTTAAGGGATCATTCAGTTGGTCAGGTAGCTGCATTGATAATATGGTATAAAAGCCTAGAAAGATAGAACTCAATCATTTCATTAAGAAATTTACATCAGAAATTGTCTAAATGGTGTCAAGTATCAGAGGGGTAGCCGTGTTAGTCTGGATCTGTAAAAACCGACAAAGAGTCCTGTGGCACCTTATAGACCAACAGACGTATTGGAGCATAAATGGCTAAATTGTGTAGATTCTGGGAGGTGATTTCTGTGTTTTTTTCAGGCATTTCCCCAAGAGATTGAAGATTAGGAACATTTTTCCCATAGTGAAGTTGATGGGTATTGCATGTTTTGTGAAAACAGAAAAAAGAACAAACTCATGACAGAAAAATTTAATCCATTACACATGAAGGATAAAGCCTATGGGCCTGGTTTTCCTTTTTGTTTTGTTTTGTTATTTTTTAGTTACCCCATTCTAAAACCATTGACTCGTTTAGAGTAATATCAGAGTTATACAGTATAAGTGATACTAGAATCAGGCTTTCTGAAATTATTAAATACCTGGAGGGGTTCACATAAACTTTGATCACCTTTTTAAAGGGAAAACATTACCCACTTGCCAGCACACAGGTATACAGGGAGACTTACAAGTAAAACAGAGCCATCTGCGGACGATTGTCCTGGTTAATGGGAGTCATCAAGATTCCAAGCCACCATTAATGGCCCACACTTTGCACAATTACAATAGGCCCTCAGAGTTATATTTCATATTTCTAGTTTCAGAAAATGAGTGGTACATTTATACAAATAGGATGACCACACTCAGTAGATTATAAGCTTTGTAATGATACCTTACAAGAGACCTTTTGCATGAAGCATATTCCACTTACATTATATTGAACTCATTAGCATATTTTCATAAAATCATATAGAGTGCAACATCACACAATGGATTTGGCCTGATGTGAGGGGTTCTCTCCAGATGCTGTTTTTAAACCGGTCTCAGAAAATAGCTCACGAACAAGAGAAGCGGCTAATCAAACCTGACAGTGACAAATGGTGAACACTTGGGTTTCTGGAATGGCAAAGACCCTTACCATGGGCTTGGGTGCCATGAGGGTTCTCTAAGAGACGGGAAGCATCACCAAGTTAAGGGCTCCAGAGAAACTGGCCAATATTTTCAAACTTTAGGATGCCTGAATTTCAGCCCCTAAACCCACTTTTAAGCAACTAACTAAAAGTGACCTGATTTCCATAGGTGCTGAGCACTCAAAACTCCTAGTGAAATCAACAGGAGCTGTGGGTGCTCAGCTCCTCTTCAAATCAGGCCACTTATAAGTTATTTAGGTGCCTAATTTAAGGCATCTAATTTTCAAAATGTAACCAAAGCCTATTTCATGCCGTTACAGGATGAGTTTTGCTAATAGCAGATATCACTGACTAAAAATCCAACACAAACGGTGAATCAATGGGAATGATGTCATAAAAGGATGACATATCCCCTCTGGCTTGGGTAACAAATGAAGTAGCTGCCCATTGGTTCTCAGACAACCAATCAGAAAGTATGTCTTCTCTGTCTGCACTGAGGTTATAAAAGGCTGCAGGCTCAGACAGGGTCAGCATACTACTGTGGTGATTTCAAGAGGTGGCTTAGCCAAGCCACACTTTGTCAGGCCAGTCATAATCAGGCCAGACCAGGAAGAAATCAAAGAAGGCAAAATAAGAGAGAGAAAACCAAGTGAACAGAGCCAGGAACAGAAGGAAAGAGAGTCAGGCAAGCCAAGCAAAGAAAGACACAGGCAAGTGGAGCCAAGCAAGGAAACATCCACTGAAGCCAAGCAAGTCAAGAAAAAAGCTAGGCAGGCCAATTCCTGAGTAAAGACTCAGGTAAACCAAGCAGAGAAAACAAAAGAAAGCCAAGAAAGTCAAGCCAAGTGTTGCTGGAACACTAGAAGTCTGCAACATGTCTGAGACTGAGTCTGAGCACTCTGGTGAGACCTCAACCGCAAAAGACCCTAAGGCCAAAATCACCCGTTCTTCCCGGGCTGGGCTGCAGTTCTCTGTCGGTCGCATAGACAGATTGCTCCGCAAAGGACAATTTGCAGACCGTATTGGAGCTGGAGCCCCAGTATATATGGCCGCGGTGCTTCAATAAGTGACTCATGAGATTGTGGATATTGCTGGGGAAGTCGCTGCACGCAGCAAGAAGCGTCGGATTTCCCCACGGCACTTGCAGCTGGCCATTCACAACGACTCAGAGCTCAAGAAACTGCTGGGAGGTGTCACCCTCTCTCAGGGCGGAGTCCTGCACTTAAAGCAGCCTGTGGTTTTACCTTCCAAGAAGAGGAATGGCAGGAGAGCCATCAAGAGAAGGATTGCCCCTGCTCCTGTCCCTGTTAAGTGAGAACAGAGCAAAGGGGAGACTGCCACCCCAGATTTGGAAGAAATGACATTGACTTGATTGCAAGGCTCTTTTCAAATGCATCAGTATGGTCTAATAAAAGCAGTTAAAATGCCTGGTCTTCTTTTGTGAATTAATTTCCTCTTTTACTATCCTACAATTTTAAGGGAGCATTCAGTTGGTCAGGTAGCTGCATTGATAATATGGTATAAAAGCCTAGAAAGATAGAACTCAATCATTTCATTAAGAAATTTACATCAGAAATTGTCTAAATGGTGTCAAGTATCAGAGGGGTAGCCGTGTTAGTCTGGATCTGTAAAAAGCGACAAAGAGTCCTGTGGCACCTTATAGACCAACAGACGTATTGGAGCATAAATGGCTAAATCGTGTAGATTCTGGGAGGTGATTTCTGTGTTTTTTTCAGGCATTTCCCCAAGAGATTGAAGATTAGGAACATTTTTCCCATAGTGAAGTTGATGGGTATTGCATGTTTTGTGAAAACAGAAAAAAGAACAAACTCATGACAGAAAAATTTAATCCATTACACATGAAGGATAAAGCCTATGGGCCTGGTTTTCCTTTTTGTTTTGTTTTGTTATTTTTTAGTTACCCCATTCTAAAACCATTGAGTCGTTTAGAGTAATATCAGAATTATACAGTATAAGTGATACTAGAATCAGGCTTTCTGAAATTATTAAATACCTGGAGAGGTTCACATAAACTTTGATCACCTTTTTAAAGGGAAAACATTACCCACTTGCCAGCACACAGGTATACAGGGAGACTTACAAGTAAAACAGAGCCATCTGCGGACGATTGTCCTGGTTAATGGGAGTCATCAAGATTCCAAGCCACCATTAATGGCCCACACTTTGCACAATTACAATAGGCCCTCAGAGTTATATTTCATATTTCTAGTTTCAGAAAATGAGTGGTACATTTATACAAATAGGATGACCACACTCAGTAGATTATAAGCTTTGTAATGATACCTTACAAGAGACCTTTTGCATGAAGCATATTACACTTACATTATATTGAACTCATTAGCATATTTTCATAAAATCATATAGAGTGCAACATCACACAATGGATTTGGCCTGATGTGAGGGGTTCTCTCCAGATGCTGTTTTTAAACCGGTCTCAGAAAATAGCTCACGAACAAGAGAAGCAGCTAATCAAACCTGAGAGTGACAAATGGTGAACACTTGGGTTTCTGGAATGGCAAAGAACCCTTACCATGGGCTTGGGTGCCATGAGGGTTCTCTAAGAGACGGGAAGCATCACCAAGTTAAGGGCTCCAGAGAAACTGGCCAATATTTTCAAACTTTAGGATGCCTGAATTTCAGCCCCTAAACCCACTTTTAAGCAACTAACTAAAAGTGACCTGATTTCCATAGGTGCTGAGCACTCAAAACTCCTAGTGAAATCAACAGGACTGTGGGTGCTCAGCTCCTCTTCAAATCAGGCCACTTATAAGTTATTTAGGTGCCTAATTTAAGGCATCTAATTTTCAAAATGTAACCAAAGCCTATTTCATGCCGTTACAGGATGAGTTTTGCTAATAGCAGATATCACTGACTAAAAATCCAACACAAACGGTGAATCAATGGGAATGATGTCATAAAAGGATGACATATCCCCTCTGGCTTGGGTAACAAATGAAGTAGCTGCCCATTGGTTCTCAGACAACCAATCAGAAAGTATGTCTTCTCTGTCTGCACTGAGGTTATAAAAGGCTGCAGGCTCAGACAGGGTCAGCATAATACTGTGGTGATTTCAAGAGGTGGCTTAGCCAAGCCACACTTTGTCAGGCCAGTCATAATCAGGCCAGACCAGGAAGAAATCAAAGAAGGCAAAATAAGAGAGAGAAAACCAAGTGAACAGAGCCAGGAACAGAAGGAAAGAGAGTCAGGCAAGCCAAGCAAAGAAAGACACAGGCAAGTGGAGCCAAGCAAGGAAACATCCACTGAAGCCAAGCAAGTCAAGAAAAAAGCTAGGCAGGCCAATTCCTGAGTAAAGACTCAGGTAAACCAAGCAGAGAAAACAGAAGAAAGCCAAGAAAGTCAAGCCAAGTGTTGCTGGAACACTAGAAGTCTGCAGCATGTCTGAGACTGAGTCTGAGCACTCTGGTGAGACCTCAACCGCAAAAGACCCTAAGGCCAAAATCACCCGTTCTTCCCGGGCTGGGCTGCAGTTCTCTGTCAGTCGCATAGACAGATTGCTCCGCAAAGGACAATTTGCAGACCGTATTGGAGCTGGAGCCCCAGTATATATGGCCGCGGTGCTTCAATAAGTGACTCATGAGATTGTGGATATTGCTGGGGAAGTCGCTGCACGCAGCAAGAAGCGTCGGATTTCCCCACGGCACTTGCAGCTGGCCATTCACAGCGACTCAGAGCTCAAGAAACTGCTGGGAGGTGTCACCATCTCTCAGGGCGGAGTCCTGCACTTAAAGCAGCCTGTGGTTTTACCTTCCAAGAAGAGGAATGGCAGGAGAGCCATCAAGAGAAGGATTGCCCCTGCTCCTGTCCCTGTTAAGTGAGAACAGAGCAAAGGGGAGACTGCCACCCCAGATTTGGGAGAAATGACATTGACTTGATTGCAAGGCTCTTTTCAAATGCATCAGTATGGTCTAATAAAAGCAGTTAAAATGCCTGGTCTTCTTTTGTGAATTAATTTCCTCTTTTACTATCCTACAATTTTAAGGGATCATTCAGTTGGTCAGGTAGCTGCATTGATAATATGGTATAAAAGCCTAGAAAGATAGAACTCAATCATTTCATTAAGAAATTTACATCAGAAATTGTCTAAATGGTGTCAAGTATCAGAGGGGTAGCCGTGTTAGTCTGGATCTGTAAAAAGCGACAAAGAGTCCTGTGGCACCTTATAGACCAACAGACGTATTGGAGCATAAATGGCTAAATCGTGTAGACTCTGGGAGGTGATTTCTGTGTTTTTTTCAGGCATTTCCCCAAGAGATTGAAGATTAGGAACATTTTTCCCATAGTGAAGTTGATGGGTATTGCATGTTTTGTGAAAACAGAAAAAAGAACAAACTCATGACAGAAAAATGTAATCCATTACACATGAAGGATAAAGCCTATGGGCCTGGTTTTTCTTTTTGTTTTGTTTTGTTATTTTTTAGTTACCCCATTCTAAAACCATTGAGTCGTTTAGAGTAATATCAGATTTATACAGTATAAGTGATTCTAGAATCAGGATTTCTGAAATTATTAAATACCTGGAGAGGTTCACATAAACTTTGATCACCTTTTTAAAGGGAAAACATTACCCACTTGCCAGCACACAGGTATACAGGGAGACTTACAAGTAAAACAGAGCCATCTGCGGACGATTGTCCTGGTTAATGGGAGTCATCAAGATTCCAAGCCACCATTAATAGCTCACACTTTGCACAATTACAATAGGCCCTCAGAGTTATATTTCATATTTCTAGTTTCAGAAAATGAGTGGTACATTTATACAAATAGGATGACCACACTCAGTAGATTATAAGCTTTGTAATGATACCTTACAAGAGACCTTTTGCATGAAGCATATTACACTTACATTATATTGAACTCATTAGCATATTTTCATAAAATCATATAGAGTGCAACATCACACAATGGATTTGGCCTGATGTGAGGGGTTCTCTCCAGATGCTGTTTTTAAACCGGTCTCAGAAAATAGCTCACGAACAAGAGAAGCGGCTAATCAAACCTGAGAGTGACAAATGGTGAACACTTGGGTTTCTGGAATGGCAAAGAACCCTTACCATGGGCTTGGGTGCCATGAGGGTTCTCTAAGAGACGGGAAGCATCACCAAGTTAAGGGCTCCAGAGAAACTGGCCAATATTTTCAAACTTTAGGATGCCTGAATTTCAGCCCCTAAACCCACTTTTAAGCAACTAACTAAAAGTGACCTGATTTCCATAGGTGCTGAGCACTCAAAACTCCTAGTGAAATCAACGGGAGCTGTGGGTGCTCAGCTCCTCTTCAAATCAGGCCACTTATAAGTTATTTAGGTGCCTAATTTAAGGCATCTAATTTTCAAAATGTAACCAAAGCCTATTTCATGCCGTTACAGGATGAGTTTTGCTAATAGCAGATATCACTGACTAAAAATCCAACACAAACGGTGAATCAATGGGAATGATGTCATAAAAGGATGACATATCCCCTCTGGCTTGGGTAACAAATGAAGTAGCTGCCCATTGGTTCTCAGACAACCAATCAGAAAGTATGTCTTCTCTGTCTGCACTGAGGTTATAAAAGGCTGCAGGCTCAGACAGGGTCAGCATACTACTGTGGTGATTTCAAGAGGTGGCTTAGCCAAGCCACACTTTGTCAGGCCAGTCATAATCAGGCCAGACCAGGAAGAAATCAAAGAAGGCAAAATAAGAGAGAGAAAACCAAGTGAACAGAGCCAGGAACAGAAGGAAAGAGAGTCAGGCAAGCCAAGCAAAGAAAGACACAGGCAAGTGGAGCCAAGCAAGGAAACATCCACTGAAGCCAAGCAAGTCAAGAAAAAAGCTAGGCAGGCCAATTCCTGAGTAAAGACTCAGGTAAACCAAGCAGAGAAAACAAAAGAAAGCCAAGAAAGTCAAGCCAAGTGTTGCTGGAACACTAGAAGTCTGCAACAT
The DNA here is from genome assembly GCF_028017835.1 of Emys orbicularis. Taxonomy (NCBI): domain Eukaryota; kingdom Metazoa; phylum Chordata; order Testudines; family Emydidae; genus Emys; species Emys orbicularis. The sequence continues at coordinate 86,554,825 of NC_088691.1, read as the reverse complement.
GTCTGAGACTGAGTCTGAGTCTGAGCACTCTGGTGAGACCTCAACCGCCAAAGACCCTAAGGCCAAAATCACCCGTTCTTCCCGGGCTGGGCTGCAGTTCTCTGTCGGTCGCATAGACAGATTGCTCCGCAAAGGACAATTTGCAGACCGTATTGGAGCTGGAGCCCCAGTATATATGGCCGCGGTGCTTCAATAAGTGACTCATGAGATTGTGGATATTGCTGGGGAAGTCGCTGCACGCAGCAAGAAGCGTCGGATTTCCCCACGGCACTTGCAGCTGGCCATTCACAGCGACTCAGAGCTCAAGAAACTGCTGGGAGGTGTCACCATCTCTCAGGGCGGAGTCCTGCACTTAAAGCAGCCTGTGGTTTTACCTTCCAAGAAGAGGAATGGCAGGAGAGCCATCAAGAGAAGGATTGCCCCTGCTCCTGTCCCTGTTAAGTGAGAACAGAGCAAAGGGGAGACTGCCACCCCAGATTTGGGAGAAATGACATTGACTTGATTGCAAGGCTCTTTTCAAATGCATCAGTATGGTCTAATAAAAGCAGTTAAAATGCCTGGTCTTCTTTTGTGAATTAATTTCCTCTTTTACTATCCTACAATTTTAAGGGATCATTCAGTTGGTCAGGTAGCTGCATTGATAATATGGTATAAAAGCCTAGAAAGATAGAACTCAATCATTTCATTAAGAAATTTACATCAGAAATTGTCTAAATGGTGTCAAGTATCAGAGGGGTAGCCGTGTTAGTCTGGATCTGTAAAAAGCGACAAAGAGTCCTGTGGCACCTTATAGACCAACAGACGTATTGGAGCATAAATGGCTAAATCGTGTAGATTCTGGGAGGTGATTTCTGTGTTTTTTTCAGGCATTTCCCCAAGAGATTGAAGATTAGGAACATTTTTCCCATAGTGAAGTTGATGGGTATTGCATGTTTTGTGAAAACAGAAAAAAGAACAAACTCATGACAGAAAAATTTAATCCATTACACATGAAGGATAAAGCCTATGGGCCTGGTTTTCCTTTTTGTTTTGTTTTGTTATTTTTTAGTTACCCCATTCTAAAACCATTGAGTCGTTTAGAGTAATATCAGAATTACACAGTATAAGTGATACTAGAATCAGGCTTTCTGAAATTATTAAATACCTGGAGAGGTTCACATAAACTTTGATCACCTTTTTTAAAGGGAATACATTACCCACTTGCCAGCACACAGGTATACAGGGAGACTTACAAGTAAAACAGAGCCATCTGCGGACGATTGTCCTGGTTAATGGGAGTCATCAAGATTCCAAGCCACCATTAATGGCTCACACTTTGCACAATTACAATAGGCCCTCAGAGTTATATTTCATATTTCTAGTTTCAGAAAATGAGTGGTACATTTATACAAATAGGATGACCACACTCAGTAGATTATAAGCTTTGTAATGATACCTTACAAGAGACCTTTTGCATGAAGCATATTCCACTTACATTATATTGAACTCATTAGCATATTTTCATAAAATCATATAGAGTGCAACATCACACAATGGATTTGGCCTGATGTGAGGGGTTCTCTCCAGATGCTGTTTTTAAACCGGTCTCAGAAAATAGCTCACGAACAAGAGAAGCGGCTAATCAAACCTGAGAGTGACAAATGGTGAACACTTGGGTTTCTGGAATGGCAAAGAACCCTTACCATGGGCTTGGGTGCCATGAGGGTTCTCTAAGAGACGGGAAGCATCACCAAGTTAAGGGCTCCAGAGAAACTGGCCAATATTTTCAAACTTTAGGATGCCTGAATTTCAGCCCCTAAACCCACTTTTAAGCAACTAACTAAAAGTGACCTGATTTCCATAGGTGCTGAGCACTCAAAACTCCTAGTGAAATCAACAGGAGCTGTGGGTGCTCAGCTCCTCTTCAAATCAGGCCACTTATAAGTTATTTAGGTGCCTAATTTAAGGCATCTAATTTTCAAAATGTAACCAAAGCCTATTTCATGCCGTTACAGGATGAGTTTTGCTAATAGCAGATATCACTGACTAAAAATCCAACACAAACGGTGAATCAATGGGAATGATGTCATAAAAGGATGACATATCCCCTCTGGCTTGGGTAACAAATGAAGTAGCTGCCCATTGGTTCTCAGACAACCAATCAGAAAGTATGTCTTCTCTGTCTGCACTGAGGTTATAAAAGGCTGCAGGCTCAGACAGGGTCAGCATACTACTGTGGTGATTTCAAGAGGTGGCTTAGCCAAGCCACACTTTGTCAGGCCAGTCATAATCAGGCCAGACCAGGAAGAAATCAAAGAAGGCAAAATAAGAGAGAGAAAACCAAGTGAACAGAGCCAGGAACAGAAGGAAAGAGAGTCAGGCAAGCCAAGCAAAGAAAGACACTGGCAAGTGGAGCCAAGCAAGGAAACATCCACTGAAGCCAAGCAAGTCAAGAAAAAAGCTAGGCAGGCCAATTCCTGAGTAAAGACTCAGGTAAACCAAGCAGAGAAAACAGAAGAAAGCCAAGAAAGTCAAGCCAAGTGTTGCTGGAACACTAGAAGTCTGCAGCATGTCTGAGACTGAGTCTGAGTCTGAGCACTCTGGTGAGACCTCAACCGCCAAAGACCCTAAGGCCAAAATCACCCGTTCTTCCCGGGCTGGGCTGCAGTTCTCTGTCGGTCGCATAGACAGATTGCTCCGCAAAGGACAATTTGCAGACCGTATTGGAGCTGGAGCCCCAGTATATATGGCCGCGGTGCTTCAATAAGTGACTCATGAGATTGTGGATATTGCTGGGGAAGTCGCTGCACGCAGCAAGAAGCGTCGGATTTCCCCACGGCACTTGCAGCTGGCCATTCACAACGACTCAGAGCTCAAGAAACTGCTGGGAGGTGTCACCATCTCTCGGGGTGGAGTCCTGCACTTAAAGCAGCCTGTGGTTTTACCTTCCAAGAAGAGGAATGGCAGGAGAGCCATCAAGAGAAGGATTGCCCCTGCTCCTGTCCCTGTTAAGTGAGAACAGAGCAAAGGGGAGACTGCCACCCCAGATTTGGGAGAAATGACATTGACCTGATTGCAAGGCTCTTTTCAAATGCATCAGTATGGTCTAATAAAAGCAGTTAAAATGCCTGGTCTTCTTTTGTGAATTAATTTCCTCTTTTACTATCCCACAATTTAAACTGTGATCACCTTTTTAAAGGGAAAACATTACCCACTTGCCAGCACACAGGTAGACAGGGAGACTTACAAGTAAAACAGAGCAGTTGGATAGGGCATGGGAGTCCCCGGGGGTCTGTCTGGGGGCGGGGGTGTGGATAAGGTTCGGGGGCAGTCAGGGGACAGGTAGGGTCGTAGGGGGTTCTCAGGAGGGGGCAGTCAGGGGACAAGAATCAGGGTGGCTTAGATGGGGGTGGGGTCCTAGGGGGCAGTTAGTGGCAGGGGTCCCAGGAGGGGGCAGTCAGGGGACAAGGAGTGGGGGGGGGTTTAGGGGTTCTGGGGGGGGCAATCAGGGGGTGGGAAGTGGGAGGGAGTGGATGGGGCGGGGCAGGGGCAGGGCTAGAGCGGGGCTCCTCCCTCCCCCCCCCCCGTGTCCTCTTTTTTGCTTGTGGAAATATGGTAACCCTAGGTTTAGCTGACCAAATCTCTATATTTTGCAACATAGCTATAAGCCTGTGACCAGAAAGGCAGATAAAAGCAATGTCCTAAGCAGCCTGATGCAGATACTATTTACCAGGTCTCAGAATGGCTAATAAAACCATGTACCATGACTGTGTTTTTCCAGGAGTAAAGTTGCAAGAGACTGAACTCCAGAGACAGAAGCTGCATTTTTCTTTCTTTGCTATTCTCCCTTCCATGTGTTTTTTGTTTGGTCTTCTAGGAAACAGGATCGGACTTTAACAGCAGCAAAAATGACAGCTCCAGCCCATCTCAACTAATGTTTCCTCTTTTCCCCCAAGAGGACAGTTATTACTGTCTAAGAGACTGTCAAGCATGGAGGGGTTGGCCTTTAAAGACTCTCTCCAGCTAAAGGAAAAAGGAACATGGGAGGTTATAAATTTACATTTCAAATTCTTTATATTTTATAAAAAGTTGAAAAGATTTTTAAATGTTGAGTTTGCCAGAGCGCTAAGCAGGCTGAGGTCTCTGTACACCAAATCCTGAATGCTGTTTAACACTGTTTAATGTTGGACAGCAGCAGGGTCACATTAACACCTTTGACTCTTTATTCCATCTAAATTAATACAACACAACCCAGTAATGTTGTCTCCATAGAGGTCAGGGCAGGCTAGGATGATGCTATAAAATGGCCAACCCCATCACCCATGAGCACGGAGTGAGAGCCTTACTGTCACATGCTGATCTCAGGAGAGCTTTAGGGCATATTGCTTCTGTTTGTACGAACACTCTGCACTTACACTTTTGACATTAATAAGCCATCATTTACCAACTGTTACCACATGGGGGTACCTAAGAAACTGTAGGATTTCCCTATATTTAGAACAGAAGATAGCTGCGCTGTCTCAGACCCCACTGCAGAGTGGAAAGTATTGGAAAATTGTGATTTTCAATAGAAAACATTGAAATGTATGAGGCATCATATCTCAGATTCTCAAATAATTTTACAGCCATTAATTAAGTCTGACAGCACCTTTATCAGAGAGATAGGTCAGTCACAGATATGTCACAGTAAGTTACTTGCTCAAGGCCAGAAAGGGAGTCAGTATCTTAAGAGTATTAGTATGTCTTTTATGGTAATGCTATCACCAATTTACAATATTAAAAGGATAATTAATTATATTCTTAGAATTCACATTAGAATTTAGGGAGGACAGCAGTTTGACTCTTGAAATTAGATGTTGATCCTTTAAAAATGACTTGATATTATTATTGATATCTCTCTATTTGCATGGGCCAAATTATGTTTATTAACATTTCTGAAGAATAATCCTAAGAAAACTTGTATTTAACATTAGAATTCAAGATTTGGTTTAGTTTAAGTTAACAGTTATCTATGTCAAATATCAGTTTAAAACATATCATAATATATGGAACCTGCCTTCCATTTCTTCCATACCCAAGGCTCTCACAGAAGCAAGTAGTATTTGGGAGTCCATGCATTTTGTATTATGCAAGATCCAGAATAGTAACTGTAGCACAACTGAAAAGAAATAATTAGATCCTAGTGTAAGCACATGCCATGATTTCTCTAGAAGGCTTTAGCAGTACTTTTTCTTTTTTATATTCTAAAGAAAAAACAGATTTCACTCACTCACATTCAACTATAGTTTATGGATCATTTACTAATATTGTAGGTTCTCTTATCCTTTAAGCTATAAAAAGTAAATAGTTGGTTATGACTCACTGGTCATAGCAATGCAAATTCTGCCCTTTAAACACGGCATGATTAATTTAATAATTCATTTAGGCTGCATGAAATTAAATGGTAGAAATAAACAAGTAGTGCAAGTCCAATGGAATTTAATATTGTTTTTATAAACAATTTACAGCAATGATAAAGTTCTGAAAAACTGATTTTAGTAGTAATCACCATTTATTGCTATTAAAAATCTCCTAATTCTTAGTCAATTACAATACTATGTAATATTTCAAAGAAAATTATAACATTTTTGCATTTAGCCTGTAATTTCCCCCGTCCTTATGTTGTGATTTTATAAGTGACTAGGATTTTGACATTCATTTTAAAGGTTAGCAGGAAGTATGGAAATCAGGCAAATGTAAATAGAGGAAGAAATTGGCATGGGAGAAAACAGAAACAAATTAAAAACAAATACACAAGTAACAAAAGTGGAATCAGATACTTTGTTTAAATACTAGTCAGTGTTTTTTCTCTTGATATAATTTGGGCATGCAGGAGAGGATTATGATCTACAGTGAAAAAAGATAAACTAACAATATTTTGTTTGTTCATCTACAGAACCATGGATTTTATTTTCACAAATCTAAATTCCCACTTCTGGTTAAAATTACAGTGGTCAATATCAGCTGTATTAATTTACAGAATGGCAGGCTATTAATTTACAGAATGGCAGGCTGCTGAATAGGAGAATTCAATTTTGTGATACAGTGCAGCAGAAGATATATAGGCCAAATTTGTCAGCCCTTACTCAGGACAAAAATGTGTTCCCATGGTGTTTCATATTCACCATCCATTTGGGAATGAGGAGCTTGCCACCTCTTTCCTCCAGGACAGGGTATCATACTTCCTGGACTGTTGAATATGGCTTCGGGGTTCACCATTTTCATCAGGTTTAATAGAATGACTGGTGTAATCAGGATGGGGGAGGTGCTCCACAAGACAAACACTTCTTCTATTCACAACCACATAACATCCGTATGTCTGCTACATAGAAAAGTAATGTTAGGAAAGAATTTAAGGTATTTTTTGCTATGTTGGAAGGCAATTTAGTAGTTGAGAATGAGGAGGAGACCCCCATCATTTGATCATCTGGCTCTTCATGAACCACATTTTGATATAGACTAAATATTCTGAAATACTATTCATGCAGAGATATTTAATGTAACAAACGTTATTACTTCTTATTACATGTGCCCACAAACTGGAGAGCTTGTTTCTGGATCAACAGAACCTGTTTATGGAAAGGTGGCTTCCATTAATGCACACACACACTTTATATAACTACTACCAGCATATACAGGTGCCACATTACCATGAGATTATCAGGCTAAAGACAATTAACCCTGAGGAAGACACAAGAAAACAATACCACAGACAAGCTACAACAGAATAAACGCTTCAGCAAGAATTCCAAACAGTTACCCTCATTGCAAGTAAGAGAGAACATTAGATTTCCAAATAAAGTGGCTGGCAGCCAACCAAGGTAACAGGTATCCCATGCACAACATGCTCATACATCATAACTGCAGGGGAAACAGAACACATTTACACAAAGCCTAGGATGTAGCTGGCTGGCTGTTTCTTGAGGGCACACAGAACACTTCTAGCACTGCTTGTGTGCTGACAAAGTCACATGTGCCCACCCAGTTATGAAGCAGTAAAACAAAGGCTCAAGAGGGCATGTCTACCTTAATGGCTGAACAAGTCACTGCAGGAAGAAATGTTTTGAAAACAAGATGTGGCCATGTGTCAGGAACCTGTGTATGTTGTTCACAAATCTCTCTTATTGACAGATGTCCAAGATGAGGCAGAAGAATCCACTCATCTGTTAGGGGGGGGATTTAGATTCTCCTTCCTTGATGCCACTGTGCATTTTTTTTATTGGCTCATTAATTTGTAGCTGCTGCTTTTGGCTGAAATTAAGTTTTATTTGATTTTCTTTTTAAAATAAAAGGGAAGACATAACAGCAGTCACTGGAGTCTGGATATCGACCCCTGCATGTGATGGAATATAAAGAAACAAAGTCGAGTTTAAATAATAAAAAATAAATAAACTAGTCCACCTGTGTGCCACCTTTTGTAAAACGACCACTAGAAAAGAACAGAGCATGAGACTAGAGAAGAGAAAGGCAGGAGCTATTGAACTAGGCTCTGGTCTCACACCGACGAACATCAGGAGTTACCCTGGAATTAAACCAGTGTGTGATCTCAGTCAGGCTCTACACATTTCCTTTGCAATGATCTTTTCCTAAATCTTAACTTCCCCCATGTAGATTAGGAACATAAAAACCAAAGGGACAGATTTTAATCTCAGATGCATAGCACATACTGATGCTCATCTAAAAAAAAAAAAAAAAAATCTGCTGCTATGTTTTCACACGCATAGCAAGCTTATGCTCCAATACATCTGTTAGTCTTTAAGGTGCCACAGGACTCTTTGTTGCTTTTTACAGATCCAGACTAACACGGCTACCCCTCTGATACCATTTGCAGTGTATCTCTCAAAGTAAATTACCTTCATTCTCACTACCCAGAAGCCCAGGCAAACAGGAAAAAAAATATCCTTAATTATGTGCCTTCAGCGGTAAGTAAATTCTTCCAAAAATCTCATGTACTGAATCCAAAATAAATTGCAGGAGCCATATGAAAAGCCAGATTTAATTTTAAATCATCCTAAATTCCACACTAGGCCCTCAGACACATGTATCACTCCTAGTATCTAGATTTCTGGAAAAAGTCTCCACAGAAAAGCAGCAAAACTCACCTGGTTTCAGGTTTCATTGCTAAGTTTATTCAGGGAAGAGGGAAATGCATTATGGGTCAAGATTCCCAGAATGTTCAGGTTCTTGTGAACCCAAACAGAAGTATACCTGGACCCTGACAAATAAACTCCACTGGTTTTGGCTCAAGAAAGTCATGCGGACTGAAACCTAGTTGTATGAATATTTCAAACCACTTTGGACAAATATTTCAGTGACTCAGTTTCATGTGTACTAATGTCTGCATAAAGCAGTCTTGGAATGGGGAAGCTCGTAGCTAAGCTATTGTCACAAAAAGTGGAGTATTTTATATAGGATGCACTAGGTCACTTTTTAGCACAAGGAGAGGTGCTTAAAATCCCTCTCTGGAATTCCTGGCACAGAAACCATTGAATTACAGTTCATCTTCTGACCACATCCTTGGCAAGTAGGACTACATACACGATTACTTTTTGTGACCGCAACAAGAAAAAAAATAAATTTAAATTCTGCACCTAGCCAATCAATCTTACAGTTTTCTGATACTTCTAAAACAATGCCTCAGGCAACATTTGTGTGGCTCAGAAGGGAAAAGGTTTCAAATATTTTAAAATTCCCTAATTCTTTCTACTACCGCTACCTAAACTGTTACTTGTCCCTGGAAAATCCAAAGCCTTTGTGACTTCAGCCTCTTATTCTCTTGATTATGGGCCTGATCCAAAGTCCACTGAATTCAAAGACTTCCATTGGCTGCAAAGAGCTTTAGATGAGGTCCTGTAAGCGTTATCACTCAACATTGCTCATCCAATCAAAGAACAAATAAGACTACTGTACCAATTGCGTGCAGCTATGCAACATAGCTCAAATATGAAATATCATATATTGGGAAGTCAGAACTGTTCACCATCAATCCACAGAATAAAAACAAGGTGAAAAAAATGAAGTATATTTGAACAGTTAAGTTCTGGTGAACCATGGGGTAGGTCAATAAGCACTCCGTGAACAATAACAAAAAATTCCTTGAGTGAAATATTTGTAGCTTTCCTACAGCTCTAGTTCCATCCCTCTTTGAATACCTTAATAGATACTGACCACAAAAACAAAACACATATATTAAAACCAATCTGCAATATCCTCTGGGTCCATTTCCAGAGCACTGCTACTCAGCAGCATTTTCTGAAGGTCTTCGCTTTACTCCAAGAAAAAAAAACATATGTCAGACCACCTTTGTAGTAACAATTCATAGGCAGCTGCATATTGCAAGTTGGATATTTATCTCTCTCTCTCTCTCTCTCTCTCTCTCTCTCTCTCTCTCACACACACACACACCCCTACTGGTATGGAGAGATTTCTCAATGGACCTTCACTTGCAGTTAATTTCTATAAATTAATTAGTAATTTTAAAAGTGCAAATTTTTCTGGGGAAAATGAAGAACGAAAAATGCTCCTCCTAGCTAAAATGAATAGTTTAGGAAAAGATTTTAACCCATTATCATGTCAGTATTATTAAAATTATTTAACCCTTAACCAAATCGATTCTAGAACAGTCTTAATTCAATAATATGGCTAGCATAGGTTTTCTTACCTCTCTTTGGGCATACAAGGAAAAAGCCTCGGGGGAAAAAAAAACAAAAACAAACCACCAACAACATGAAACTGGTTTTGTATTCTAATCTATTTTTGCTTAACACCCCAAGAAGAAAAACAAAGCCATGAAATTGCTGTCTATACAATATTTCCCCTTGTTATTTTCAAAGGATCAAATTGTTTATTGATCTTCATACTGAAATCTCACTACTCAGTTGTAAAAAAATTAATTTACATATTTTCACTGTTCAGACAAAGTAACATTTCAACACATTAACAAGTTTTTAAAAGTTTAATGCTATGTACATATGTACATTATATGTTTGTAATTGTACATACACACTACTTATGTTGCACTGACAGTTATTTGATGAATACATTTAGCATGCAATTTTGACCTCATATGTATTCTGTCCACCAGTCCATTTCCATCTGATCTGTTTTCAATATTCCAAATCTTTGACAGCTTCTAAAAGTGAAAAAAACCCTGCTGAAGAACTGTTTACTTTTCCACTACCCTTATCTTATCCTGGTTTGAAGTGCAGGATATGCAATATTAAAATCCTGCCCCAGTGACAGATTAATCATTAGGGGAAATTCCTATAGAATTTAATAGGGATGACACCACTAAGGTCCTATAGAAACGTAATACATATTTTTGAAATTACTCTGAAGGCTTATGGGTTAAATAGAAAGTAACTGTTCCATAGGATTGCTGAACTCTCTCATACAACATAAAATACATACAAATGTTTATGGCATTCCACTGGATGATGCAAAACCTCATCATTTTTTACTGAAATATATAAGATTCTAAAATATTGTCATCCTTCTGCAGGCAGTTGGGGACACCTGCAGGGCAGCATATATTGGGGTCATGCAAGTTAGCGTTTCCTTTGGAAGGAGAAATCAGTGGCACACAATCTGGGTATTTTCTTATCATAGATTGTATAATTTACACACACGTCTGCTAGTGTGAAACCAAGGTGGCCACAAAGAGCACACTGATAAAGACTTCTTTCAGGACCCTCAGCCCCAACACCAGTGCTCAGTTCCCAACAAGCAACTCCAGCTCCAGAATTAGAGAGACCCCTAGGCAGGAGAACAAAGCCTCTTGCTGTTTGCAACAGCTCCTCCAATGAACCCACGTACAACAAACAAAACACAGCATTTCTTCAAAGAAAGTACACTACTCACCCACTAGGGCTGTGTCTACACTTCAAGATAGGGGTGTGATTTCCAGGTTCATGTACAGATACTCATGCTAGCTCTCCTTGAGCTAGTATGAGTAGAAATAGCAGTGTAGCTCTGGTAGCACTCATAGCAGAAACAGAGGCATGGCTAAGCTATGCCAAGTACAAACCTGCCTGAAACTGATAGGTATGTACTTGGCATGGCTCAGCTGTAACTCTGCTGTTGCTACCCCTGGTACTTTGGCTACATTGCTATTTATACTTGTGCTCGCTTGATGAGAGGTAGCATGACTATGTGTACACAAGGAGGAGAATCACACCCCTCGCTTGTAATGTATGCATGACCTTAAAAAATAACTAACAGGACTGTGTAACAGTGCTACATGGGGATGCCTACCATAACAATATAGTAATCCACTAGACTGGAAACTGGATCCTTATCATCATCAGCTAGGGAATATTTCTAATTTACCAATGGGGCACACAACACTCACTTCCAACCCTAGAACGTCCTAGGATATCAGAACATAAACTTGCTAAGTGTTATGTACAGAAAAGCTATTACAAGGTTTCATACTAGTATTAGTTTTCATTGGTATTTAGTTCTCTGAAAACGTCCACTTTATGTGCAGCGGCAGTCAAAAAAGCAAACAGAATATTGGGAATCATTAAGAAAGGGGTAGATAATAAGATAGAAAATATCATATTGCCTCTATATGCATCCACGGCACGCCCACATCTTGAATCCTGCGTACAGATGTGGTCGCCCCATCTCAAAAAAGATATATTGAAATTGGAAAAGGTTCAGAAAAGGGCAATATAAATTATTAGGGGTATGGAACAGCTTCTGTATGAGGAGAGATTAATAAAACTGGGACTTTTCAGCTTGGAAAAGAGATGACTAAGGGGGGATATGTTAGAGGTCTATAAAATCATGACTGGTGTGGAGGAAGTAAATAAGGAAGTGTTATTTACTCCTTCTCAGAACACATGAACTAGGGGTCACCAAATGAAATTAATAGGCATCAGGTTTAAAACAAACAAAAGGAAGTATTTCTTCACACAACGCACAGCCAACCTGTGGAACTCCTTGCCAGAGGATGTTGTGAAGGCCAAGATTATAACCGGGTTCAAAAAAGAACTAGATAAATTCCTGTAGGATAGGTCCATCAATGGCTATTAGCCAGGGTGGGTAGGAATGGTATCCCTAGCCTCTGTTTGCCACAAGCTAGGAACGGGCGACAGGGAATGGATCACTTGATGATTACCTGTTCTGTTCATTCCCCCTGAGGCACCCGGCATTGGCCACTGTTGGAAGACAGGATACTGGGTTAGATGGACCTTTGGACTGACTCAGTATGGCCATTCTTATGTTACATTCTAATTTTTCTCCTGCTCTGAACCCTGAGCAGTTTGGATTAATGAAACTAAAGGACTTTGGTTTCACGGGTAGAGGAATATGAAATTCCTCATCTTATTAAGAAATACATTGTTAAAATATTTCTATAACAGCTACTTTGCAAAATATGACACATGTAGAGAATACAGTCTGGTATAATGGGAAATAAAGGATTAACTGAGATTTATTTAGGGTGACCCTACTGAAGAAGGCATACCAAGATAATTCCAATAGATTCTTTATTCCACACCACCATATATTCTCTATATAATCTCAACACGTGATCCAAAGTGAGAATTGTGAACATTATGGTTTCTGAGATTTTGCTGCCATCTTCTGATGGAAAAAAGTATATGGGGAGAAGTCATGCTGCTGTATTTAAAGCATCACCTTGTCCTTTACATTGCTCTCACTTTCAGATGTGTTACAAAAAAAAAGACAACTGTACTTTTTTTTTTTTTCTTTTTGGATTCTTATATTTGGTTATTTACTGTAATTCAGAGGCATGATACTTTGTTACATTCCTACATGCACGCATCTTTTCTGGGGTCTTTTAGATTGTAAACTTTTCTAGGTAGAGATTGTGCCTTTGTATGTGTGGTACAGGGCCAACCACAATGGAGTCCAAACCTTTATTGGGGCCTATAAGCACTAACAAAATATAAATAACTGTGTTAGTATTGTGTGAAAAGGAAAGAACCTAACTTGGTTGTCAGAGGCCAATGTGAGTTTGGGGGGCGGGCAGTTACAAAGTGAATTTGTATATTGAGTAAGTTTGCTATAGAATCACATGTCCATGGTAGTAATCTTAATTCTCAAACATTAAGACTTTCTACAAATAACCCATTTCAACTGTTTTTACCTTGTAACTGTCTCTCTTCTCCTTTGACAATGGGTAAATATTCATATAAAGGTCTAATTCAGTTGAATGGAACTTTAAATAGTATGTAGGAATGACAGCATAAGAAAAAACATAATTCATTTTATGATAATATTGAACATCCATTCTGCATAACACAGATTTAAATCCTGAATAACACCGCAGCCGTCCATGGGGTTACTACATATTTACACCAGTGTAACTAGAGCAGAATTGAAGGCAAGACTCTGTAACAGTTTTCCTTTAGTGTCTTTATCTGTAAAGCTTTTTCTGGATATCAGAAAGGATTTATGAATTTCCATGCCAGGGTATAACTGTTATCTTTCCATTTCTATTTTAGTTATATCTTTTTCAAGTCATTCCCTATTCTTCATTTCAGATGGAATCAAATGAAATAACCTTTTTAAAGCCACTTCCCTTTACTCAGACAAATGTCACGTTCATAGTATTTCAGCATATGAGTAGGAGGTTTTGTAATTCACTTCACTTTGGACAAACTTTAAATTCCTCTATGGATGCTTACAAATTATTATTATCATTTCTGAATCAGCACAGTGTCATGTGCAGTAGCCAAATAACTGAGCATTTGTTATCGACATTAACGCTTTCTTCACCACTCTCCAACCTATTCGTAAATTTGATAACCACCTGCATATATCACCATAGTTGTTTCAGGGTGCAACCCAGTGCAGGCCACCCTATCGCCTGGCACTATAGTCACCCTAGTCTTAGTTTCCCCTCTTTTTAATCTAATCAACTCATATGCAACTAGGGGTTTTAATAACAGACCCTTCCCCACCCCATTGGGGTCTGCTTTATTAAGCCATTTTGATTCTAAAACATCAACTTGGCACTCTCCAGTCTCTGCTGTTTCTTCCTGGTCAACAGAGTTCCCCTACAGCCCTCCTTCAAGGCACTGTGCCCAGTTGTCTATTAAACCTTGGTCCTCTCTAGCCCTCTTTCGGGGACTGCAGTCATTCTGCTCTGGGAGCAAGGCTCTCAGCAGCACTCCTTCTAAGGAGTCTTAGGTATTCCCCTGTGCCTTGGATTCAGGGTTTTTTGCAGTTCTTCCAGAAAAGCCTAAATTCTGGCAAGTTTCCCCAGCTCGCTACCATCCTGGCTCTACCACAGAACCACTTTTCTGTCCCTGCAGGTACCCCTCTCAGGAAGCAGGCAGCCCATCTTATAGGAAATGCGGCCTCCAGCCTGCCAGCACATGATCCTTGGTCACTTGATCCAAGCACAGTCCTTTACCCCAGATCACGCAGTGACAATATCCAAATGAATATAAAATTATATATAGACTGGCAGATTCAATGCTACACCCATTGTCTATAGTATTGTTACATGGATGAGAGTCATTGACTAAGGTTTTATCCTACAATATATAAAATAAACTAAAAGCAGCAAAATAAGCATATAAAGCAGCATAATTGACCCCACAACTGTAAATGATGGTTTATAATATATCAGGAAAATAAATAGTAGGATCTAGTATTTCAAACCCTTGTTACATTATTTATTAATCAGCCTAGAGAATTGGCAATAATTAGCCTTTCATCCCCATGTCATTTGTTCAAAACTGTCCTATAGTGAGCTGCAACTGACAGCCACTATCATCTGATCACAGTTTGGCCTGCAGCTCCAAGTGAACAAGTGTCTACATCATAAAGCATACCAAACAATAGAACTAGTTGCTTCTCTTGTTGACAGGTTCAGAGTCCAAACTTCCTCTCATCCCAGCAGAGTTTTACTCTTTTTACCTTTCTTCTTCCTGACATCACTTTGAATCCTATCCTTTTTAGGAATAGGATTCAAGGAAAGCTGCTTTCTTTTCTTGCTAACTAATAGTTTCTCGTAGATTCATTATTTTGCTGATGCCTGTAGTTTGGTATCCAACTGACCATACCAGTGCATTCCTTTTTTGTGAACTTTGCTCCCCCCCTTTGCTCAGTCATCTGCTTACATGTGTATGCAATACTATACTCAGAGCACATAGCTCTCTGCTGAGTGATTAGTGTTTAATCCAAGCTCCTTTTGTGCAGCTCTATTATGATGAATACTATAAAAATCTACAGTATCAAGTAGGAATTGTAAAAACATTTTCAATGTATCTGTTATCAACAGCAAAGTTAATTTAGTGCAAGCTCCTGGACCCTTGTTCCAAGTACTTTGTATTGCTCTCTGAAGTAGAGCACTGCGATCCTCTGACATGTCATGCAGAATCAATACAAAAATATATTCTAGAGCTTGGCATAGTTTGGGAGCATACTTGCATTTACACAAATAGGACTTTACCTATGCTAATTAATACATTTGGCTTCTTGTATGATTTTCTAACCAGCCGCTTTCTACAAGGTTTGATCAGAGATATGTCCTAAATTAGGATAATCACCTGAGAGAATAAATCACTCCTCATCCACTTCGCCATAATGAGCTCCACAAAATTCAGACAGTGGGAAAGATAGGAGTTCCATAATATCCGGAGATTATAACTGCAGTTTGTTTGCTTGGGAGAATCTAATACTATCTGATTAAGTTTTGCAATATTTACATGTTGTACTCCGAGCTTGTTCAAACGTCAGAAAATGAGGTGGACTTCAACAGAAAGTGATAAGCAAATTAATGCAAATCAGTCAACTTAAAATGTGACAGACTGCATTGTTTATTACGGATGTGGATCTCAAATGTTATCAGGGTTCAGAGAATCACATTGGCACGCAGCAGACATACCGCAAATAGGCCTACATTTATCTAAAGTGGTTTAATTTAATATACTTATTCTCATGCACAATTTATTACTGTTTCTTGTATAATTGCTACATTTTTAAACAGAGTTTAATGGTTTGAGTTCATCTGTGCAGAATGGCTTTGGGAATCTTGGTGTAATGAACCATGGACACACAAAGTCACCACCACCATCAGACCTAGGACATTTGCTACCAGAAGCACAAACTCCCACCTCTTAAGCTAAAGGCCACAGCTGACAGTAAATTACAGGGACCAACTACTAGTTGCATCATCACATGCACTGTGAATTAAATTCAACCTTAGCAGAGGGCCAACTCAAAGCCTATGTTCCATTTAAGCCCCTTTATGGCTTAGACCTTATTCCAGTCTTTTATCCCAGGGTTCATTTCACTCTACACTACCTGTGATGTTCACAGTTTATGAATTCTGACTGATGCTATGAAGTTATTATAAACATTGTTATGTCATGGACTGACTCAGTGAATGTGGAATCCATTTGCTGACAAGGGCTGTGCCATGTCCTCCCACAGCAGATACAATCGTGGGTCATTAGAACTTAAGGTGGAAACACCTTGGGACAATGGATTAGCTGAAGTGTGTGAAATCTAGTTTTCTCCTACCTCTCTACAGGAGGCTGTCAGAGTGGAAAATTCTCAAATGCACAATAAAGAACCCAAGGGGTTGACGCCAACCTTTAAAAACCACAGCAGGTCAGGGAAAGATTCACAGAGCCACACAGGAAGCTTCAGGCAGGACAGGGGAAGAAATGGGCAGGTTTTAGTAGCGGGGGGGGGGAGAGAGGGAGGGGACGGGGAAGGATATCTTGCAGACCAGCCAAGATTCTGGACAGCTCAAGGGGCTTTGGACAAAGAACTCTCCAGAGTAGTGAGAAACCTGAAGCAAGAAAATGCAGATAGGTATGTTTATTATTTTGTCTAGATTTATGTATATCTTGTATTTCAGGGCCTAGACAATTGGACTGCAGGGTCCCCACTACCAAGAGGGTTGTCAGACACAAGGTCTGTACCTGGAGTGCACACCTAGGACCCAAAGCCAAGAACAGTGCCTAAACTCTGCCCAGACTCAGCACGCTGAGGGTATGTGGGATTTAGTGGTTGGCTCCCTCATAGCAGGCTTATGGGTGTCCAACAAGGGGAACTGTAACACCATATTACATCCCTGAACACACAAACTAATCCCAAGCATACAAGATCGCAGGAGTTCAAGACCTATCAGTTACGTCATTTAGTAATGGACTCACATCCAAATACATACAACCACTATGGTTATCACTGGCAATTGACTCTGGGAACTTAGAGCACCAAAAGTGTAACCCTCTACATCAGGGGTCTCAAACTCAATTTACCTTAGGGCCAGTGCCAATCCTCCAATCCTCCCAGCGGGCCAATAATGTCACTGAAGATGGTGTTCAGAAAAGAAAACATTTATATTGTATTTTTCATTTCGAATTTCTTAGAAATAATAAAATTGTCATACAACTTTATACAATTCTTCATCTGGCAGAGAGTTTTTAATGTTTGCCAGACACTTGGCAACGCTTCAGTTCTGTTGGTTTGTTGATGTTTGGCCTCAGTGACTGAGCAGTTGAAACCTTCAGGATTGCAGCAAGGTGTGCGTCAGATAGTTGTGTTCGGTATTTTGACTTGTTTATATTCATTGTGGAAAAAAGTGATGCCGCTTCCATGGCTGACTCTGCCTGGCAACTAATGATGCTGCCTCCATAGCTGATTCTGCCCAGCAACTAATGATGCTGACTCCATGGCTGACTCTGCCCAGCAACTAATGATGGTATCTCTGTCCCTCTCCCCCAGCCAATGGGAGCTGTGGGGGGCGGTGCCCACAGCAGACATTGCAGGCAGTGTGGCTGCATGCGTCTCTCCTCAGTGGGCTGCAGTCAGGGCCGGCTCCAGGCACCAGCTTACCAAGCAGGTGCTTGGGGCGGCCACACCGGAGAGGGGCGGCAGGTCCGGCTCTTCCGCGGCAATTCGGCAGTGGGTCCCTCACTCAGCTCGGAGCGAAGGACCTCCCACCGAAGTGCCGCAGATCGCGATCGTGGCTTTTTTGGGGGGAGACGAGTGGGGGGGGAGATGCTTGGGACGGCAAAAACCCTGGAGCCGGCCCTGGCTGCAGTGGGGAGGTTCTCAGGCCGCAGATGGCCCATGAGCCGGGACTTTGAGACCCCTGCTCTACATACAGAATTTGTACTATGCACTTACTATACTTGGTACTCAATATGGGAAATACTATCTACATAAGAACGGTCCTACTGGGTCAGACCAAAGGTCCATCTAGCCCAGTATCCTGTCTTCCAACAGTGGCTAGTGCCAGGTGCCCCAGAGGGAATGAACAGAAAAGGTAATCATCAAGTGATCCGTCCCCTTTCGCCCATTCCCAGCTTCTGGCAAACAAACAGAGGCTATGGACACCATTCCTACCCACCCTGGCTATCATCCATGAATTTTTCTAGTTCTTTTTTTAACCCTGTTATGGTCTTGGCCTTCACAACATCCTCTGGCAAGGAGTTCCACAGGTTGACTGTGCATTGTGTGAAGAAATATGTATTCTACTTCTGTTAATATTCCCTTTCCAAATGTAGTACTTCACTGCACTCATTCTTCACAGAACCTGAACCAGTTCAGAAGAGTTACTTTTCTGAAAATAACTTTATTAAAATAAATCTATTTTTAAAAACATTATCTTTTTATAAACATCATTAATTTTTACTCCAGCTGGTGAGAAAGACTGGCACATCCTGAGAGGGGATGAATATTCACAAATTTTTATAAGCTCTGTTCCCAAGAAACCCCGCCTCTCTCTTCCCTTTTCACCTTTTCTTTCCATAGTGTCAATTTAGTTAATTCAGGTGTTCTTAAGGAAGATCTTTTTTGTTCTTGAGCAAATGACAGTTAAAATTCTGCCTGCCTTTCTTCCATCACAAGATATTTCAATCTCTGCCAGGGCTGTATCAAAATGAGGAGAAACTATCTCCATACCTGCAAGGTCTCAAGAAACTTAAAAGCCAAATGAAAACTTCATTTAGATTTGCTGAAGAAAAATTGCATAGAGAACCACAACATACTGCACCTCATATAATGCGTATTGAACTGTTCAGTGGAAATAGAAAGCAGGTTTATATTTTTAAAAATTAGATCAGGGTTCAGCCAAAAAAGAAGGAATGACAGATTACATCTTTTTGTAATAAAGGCTAATGAACAGATGATAAGCAGAATTGTTTGCTTCATTTTCTATAATGACATCCATGAAGGAATCAATTGATTGTCAGGTCCCATGAAGAAACATATGGCTCCATCTTAATAATGTTAATATGCCCATATTTTGAAGCAATTCAAAGGCCACCATTATTAAATGGAATGTAATTGATATATAATGTGTCTTGTATTTCCACCTAGGGCTTTGCTTTTAAAATCTGTTCATTGCTATTTTCCATAATGCCTGTT
The DNA here is from genome assembly GCF_028017835.1 of Emys orbicularis. NCBI lineage: Eukaryota > Metazoa > Chordata > Testudines > Emydidae > Emys > Emys orbicularis. The sequence continues at coordinate 86,535,442 of NC_088691.1, read as the reverse complement.
CGTTTAATGGGCAGTTGCTCTGAAAATATGTCCTTTTAACATTAGCAAAGCTCAGTGGAATTGCAAGACAAATCTTAGCCTTAAAACGGATTTTAAATGTACACTGTGCATTTCTAACTTTCACTTACTTCCTGGCTGCAGGCCAATGTAAGCCAGCCATGTCATCTGCAGTGTCCTTAGCGCTGAATGCACCTGTTGCGGTTGTCCTTGGATCAAAGTTTATTTGGATCTATCCCTGGCCTCCTCCATCTTGATCCTCCTTTGATACACTTTATTAGATCTTCTATTATTTGGGTTAAACCTTTTTATGAGTTGGGTTAAAGATCATTGAAACCAATGGGTGTGAACATGCCCTTTATTTAAGCTAGCTGTAAGAGACAGTTAAAGAACCCCTCCTAAACCAAGGTATAGTGGAGGCTGCCCAGAAACTAGCACCATGTGGGCAGAGGGTTTGACTGGGTATTGTTTGTGTGAGAGAGGTTAGCTCAAGCTGAAGTGCAGATAGAGATTGAGAAAGACAGCCTTAATGAGTATAGTGTCTGATCCCGGAAGAAGAGAGGGGACTTCTGGGCATGATGCTGGCCAAAGAGGTTTGGGGCTATAAGCAAAGAAGCTCTCCCCTCCTTTTGTTTCTGGGGGTTCCTACAGCATTCAGAGAAGCAGAACTTTGATGCAATCTCATTTATTTACATACAACATACAAAGAAAATACAAGACTCCACATCAGTTTCTGCTCCCAACTGGAACACCCTCAGGGTCCTGAATTTTTACTAGCCACTCAGGTCAAAAAGAGTTAACATATCTATGACCTGATCTATGATCTCTTTCCCCAGGGCCTGATGACCATGCGACCTCCTGCTGCCACAAATCTGCTATACAAGTAAGTTCACATAGATCCAGATGTGTCACAGCTATAGCTCATAGCAGCCTGAAATAACCTGCACAACCATATACCAGCCAGAAAAGATCACTGTTCTCATAGGTTGCTGAAGAGCACAGTCTCCAGAACATACAAATGATGACCAGAACTCCATGGTGGAATAATATGTCTTAGCCTTCTTATTCCCTTGAAATGCATTCATCAAGGGGCTGGTCAACGTAAGCCCTTCCTCCATTGTACAGACCTCTTTGTAACATCTGGACATAGAAAATATGAAATGAACAGCAACCAGGGACCAATCAAGAACCAGCCAGTGTTGCCAGGCCCTGCAAAATTACCTTTAAAGGTTGCATAGTTTCTAATCCCATTATCTCTATGACAGTGTAATGAGCTATGAGTCCATTTAATCGTCACAGGACCAGAAGAAGAGTGGTCATCCTTAGAAGAATTGTGAAGTGGGAAGGGGAAATAGGAGTCTGAAGTCTGGAGAGTTTATTTAAGCATTTGATGTTTTAAATGCACATCTAAGACGTATCTCTTTTTGTTGTTTGCCCGTCACTACTAGTTCAGACATAGCCCAGCTACCACTGTGATTGATGGTAGAACGCACATTGATTTTAGTAGAAGTGGAGGTCAAATGGTTTAACTTCCTTAGCTGCAAATCTAATATAGATCCTTTAATCACTCTTTTCTACAACTACCTTTTAATACCAAAAAAAGTTAGTAAGACTTTACCACCTCAGTGTACTGCAGATGAATACATTATTGTTCAAGTTCATTAGCATCAGTATTACAGCTACTTGAAATTTTTCAGCCAAAAAATGTTCCTGCCAAAAACTAGGGTTTTGCAAAACAATATTTTTAAAAAAACCAAAAGATAGGAAAATATCACTTTCTATTAATTATTTTTACAGCAAGTTACAAACAAAATTAATTTTATTTTTGACTTCATATTGAAGTCTTCCATTACATTTCATTTCTCCTTTCAAAAAAAAAAAAAAGAAAAACAAAAAAAGTTTTTTTGAATTTTTGCTTTTCCACTTTTCTCCCTCTTTTCCCCCCTCTCTACTGACACTGAATGCAATAGAATTAAAAGAATTGTATGATGGCTTTCCCCCCTACTTTTTCTTTTTCCACTCCCCTTTTCAAAAGTTCCTTAAATTTGCAAAACTTATATATCAGATAAATAAAAAGTAGAAAGAAAAAAAACCGTGAGCATTATTCATATTATTGAACTCAGTGGCAAAAAGGGGGGAAATGTAGGAAATGGGAGATGATAAAGATGGGAAAACAACATTTTGAAATATTTTGAAAAAAAAAATCATAAAATTGTGTAAAATGAAAATTGTTGTATTTCAAGCCCTGCAAAGAATTTTTGAAACTTCAATTTTTTCCATAAATTGTTTTTCCATATTTTGATAATTTCTAACAAGTAATATACTGTATAACAAATTAAAGCGTCAATGGCAATGTTCTTCCAATCTTGCATATTGTAATTACTGAGACAAATTTGATGTTTAATTATATTTGTGTACATCCAGGTTAACATCTTTAACATAATTGGAGTTACTCTGGATTTACACCAGAGGAATGGAAAGCAAAACTTGGCCCACTGGTTTAAATGACGTTTGCATGGGTCCATTTGCAGTACATCTTTATTTTAGAAGACTATTCCTTAAATTACAATAGGCTCCCATTATATACTCTGAACCATTAACTTGGAGTATGGAATGTAAAATTATGAATATGTTATAAACCACAAGATGTGAAAGGATAAAGATTATAAGTAAATTATTATTAAACTTCTGATCCAGAATGTTTCTGAATAACATCAGGGACAGATGTTCCCAAGTGTGTATGACAAAGATTTTAGAAAGTAAATTAATCCTTATTGGTGTTAGATGTTAAGGGCATATAAACTTTTTATGGATTTTCACAGATAATGAGGTTACAGGCACCAAGAAAAATTTGCATTTTTAGTTTGTGTTTGATGTATCACTTTTCAGGATGTAGCATTAAAATGTAATTTTAATGTTAAAGTTTGTTTTCAAGATAAATCACCTTGTCTTGATATTTAAATGAAGATAAAATGAAGAGCTTTAGAATTAGAAGGACTTTATGAATATTTTTGTATTAGTAGATTAATGGGCATATTTCAAAACAATAAAATTCATTAATAATTCAATCAAGGTGCAAAATCAGAATATATGCTTCCCGCAGTAATGCTTTAAAATATAGAATATCCTATATATTACTACCTAAAACATAGAACAAGTTGAAGAGATCAGAAATAAAGATACTAAAGTACCAAACCTATAAACATATGCATACTCATTTCTTCAGTCTTGTTTGAAGTTATGCTTTGATTAGCACTCACCTTAATATTTTGTGTTCACCCCTTTTAAAACAAAATGCTGAGTACTGAAAATGTATTTTTTAACAATTTATGATTATTCGCCTGCTTGTAGAATGACAATCAGTTGAATTAAAGAATCAGAGGTACTCGGGGTAACAAATCATATTATTTTAATGACAAATTATCATTGTCATTGCAAACACCAAAAGTGTGATAGATGCTTGTAACTAAATATTCTATTAGATTCCTCTTGAGTTATTAGGATAAAAGCAATAACACTGATAAAATTTTGGCTTGGCAACAAAGAAAATGGAGAAGAAGGAAAATTATTGAGATTAAACCCAGCTCTGGATCCCTAACAAAGCCCAGAAGGATAGAAGACAAATGCCTTCACTTTTATAACCAGTTATATGCAATATAAAAAAAAAAGACAGTTGATTTGACATCTTAGAAAACACAGGTCTCCCTATACTTCCTAAAGAAGGAGAATCATCTGAACTTTCCACTGAAATAACCAGAAAAGGGATCTGTTGGGTATTAAGATTCTAGCCAACAGAATACTAATGGTTTAGTCATGGAAATGAAAAAAAAAATACTAGCAACAAACTAATTTTCAGAAAGTTTGCAATTAGGCATTAATATTTGGGAAATCTCACAAATACTATATATGAGACTATTATCAGTGTATCCCCTAAAAATATAACCTACTTAAGGAATGTTGGCAACTTCCATCTCATCACTGTTCATATGACCTGATCCTGCAACCTTCGCTCACTAAATCAATCTTTAACAGAGCAAAAGGGATTACTCACATGAATAGGAATTGGAGCAATGGGCCACTTCAGGCCTGGTTCAACTCTCACGAAAGCCTGTAGGAAGACTCCCTTTGATTGCAATGAGTGTAAGATTAGGTTTTTAGTCATTATTGTAAATCTTGCCAAACGATTATCCAATAGAACACAGACCATTATGAAGATTACTAATTAGGTTGATTTTATATTGGGAGAGTATGGTAGGATAAACTAGACAGGTCCTTTTAAGTTCTCTCGATCCATTTAGGGGACAATCCTAATGTTTAGAAGCCTCCATTGATTTTGAAGAAGTCTTTAAGCCAGGTTTAAATGATTATATTTATTTCAGATCCCTTCATTCTGTTCCCTTGTTCTCTCATTGCGAACCTTCAATGCATCAACAGAGTCAATAAAGAAACATCTGATGATTCAAGACTGAGATTAAATGCCAGATCTGTGGCTTGTAAAACTACTAAATTCTATGATGTTGTGTAGAATCAGCCCCTTGACAGATCTGTATCATGGATATGGCTGGGGAATGTAGCTGGCACTACCCAGGCCAAGCTGAACACTGGGGGCTCAAACTAGGTTCAATCAGCCAAATCAGGGGAAAATACTGCTCTGCAAGATGCAGCTGATTTTAAATGTCCCAGCTGTCCAACCAATGATTAAAGATCATTTTAACATTTGACCCTAACCTATTACACTCAAGAAATACCTAGTTTAACATTTCTCTGGGTAGACAGTCTGAATTGTTATGACAAAGAATGTGTCTCCAAGCTAAGACAGCTCCTCATTCTACCTACCCAATTTCCTCAGGTTCTTTAGTTGAATAAGCTTTCTCCTGTATTCCTTGAGCCTTACATTATTGTGTGAGGTAGCTGGCAGCAGTACATGATTACTGCCTTCCAGCCCAGATGTCACTGCATTTTTGTGGTTGGTAAAGTGATCTCTAGTAATCTGCAAAGCATATTAATGCAAGTGAAAAGTACTCTATAAAATCAGTAAAGAACAATTTGGTGATCCTAACAAAATTATGCTCTTGCTATAATAGCAAATATAAGACAGACAATCTGTGCTGACTTGCCAGTGAAAGAGGAAGACACAAACAACTAGATAAGGGAGAATTAATTTTGACAAATTTTGAATCGCCTCACAAATCATAAGTTCTAGACTTAAATGGAATTCACATTTCAGGAAATCTTAGTTCCATTTAGCTCTGCTGTGTCTTTTTATTTTGTTCCCTTAGTAGTCCTACAGGACCCAATTCTGAAAAACATTTGGGATCAATGTTAGAAGTCAAATGGAGTGTAGGTGATGAGCAACCCCTCACAAAGTGCTCAGTACCTTGCGGAAGTATTCTCAGATGAGGCCAGGAATTACTTTCAGAACAGTACCTATTTTATTATTGAAACAGATTTTGCAACAAGTGGCTTCTGCTTTGCCCCCTTTATTCTGTGTGGAGAAGTGGCATATCACGAAGAGCAGGATCATATAATGAATATGCATTGCATATGAATATTCATGAAAATAATATTTGCTTGAATAATTAATTAACCCATGACATTGCAAACATGATCAGCAATCAAATAATTGATAAAGTTCATCCATTGGTTGCAAGGTGATACCTAAACAGATCTGTAAAGGTGGCTTGAGGGATTTTTTTGTACTGGAGAAAATGTTACAGTAGATTTTGTTTTCTGTCAATTGTCCATAAACAAATGGTACAGTTTAGCTAAAGTACAGACTTTAGTGAAATACATTTGAAAACATCAAACCATTTATGCATATGCAAATGGTAAGACATATTTTAGGCTGTTGCTCATCATTGAGACCCTTCTCCAGATCTGGGATGGGGTCATTTCTAAAGTGAAATCCCACACAGATGTTTCTGAATCTACAGGAAATTGGTTGAATCGGTACTATATTATTTCTGGCCGCTTCCATGGAATAGGGATTTCACAGAACTCACAGAAACTAAAAAATCCTTATCCTTTTCCAGGTGCCACTACTATTTCTTACTATGCTGTATAAATTATATTCAAAGTGCTACATTATAGCTATGGAAACAACAGTTTTATAAGAGGTAGGCCCTGCATAAAGGCTTAGAGATTCTCTGTGTGTTACTTCTTTAAAGCTGTAATCCGATACCACTATGCTCCTTCACTCATACCAGGCCCTACCTTGTTCCCTATATGTGTGGTTTGACCTGCTTCCCTGCCTGCCATTTCCTGTGCAGAATTGAGCTGAAGTGGCAGCCTCTCATTCTGAAATAACCTCCCAACAGAAAGGTGTCAATTCAGCCATCACCTTTGCTGGAAGCGAGGAATGCTTTGCAGTGACACTGAAACTAGCAATGGCAACGAAGAGCACTTTTTATTGCCCCGGTTTCGCAAGTATTTGTGACAGGAAAGGTTTCCCTTTCAAAGGCAGGAACTTTTTGTGTAATTTCAATAGAGTGGCTGATAAATTCACAGGATGACAACAAATATGCTGGAGCCTAGCATCGTTTACACTGCAAAAGGTATAAGGAATATTGCTTCACTTTTCAGCTCTGCCTTAAAAGGCAAAATCAAGAGGGCTTACACAACTCTACTTATTCTACAACTGCTAAAAATAGCCTGCATGCCATTTGTCTGTTAAGCTTTACTTTTCTTTCTCCTTCTCTCGGGCTGCATCTCCACTGCCAAAATTGGACTTCACAATTAGTAATGTGTCCATTGGTGCTAGCAATGGTGGATGCTATAATATGGATAGGGCTCAGGTTTGGCTTTGTCAGCTTTTATCATTGTGTGGCAGGGGATTAGAGGACACAGAGCTAAGTCTACACTACAGTTTCTGCTGCTAGTACATGGTCTGTCTTGTCTTTACAGGACTTGTAGCAGAGTGCATAAACATATGATTAACTTTAAGCACATCAGTAGTCCAGTTGACCTCACTGAAACCGTGAACGTACTTAAATTAATCATATGCTTAAATGCTTTTCCTGGACCAAGGCCTTGGATTGTAATCTTGTCTGGGCAGGAATTATCTGTCAATGTGGGTATGTACAGTGCAAAGCACTAATACGGCATCAGGCTCAGTTGTGACTATCAGACACTGTTGTAATATAATTGATTAATAACAAATGGGTGCAGCTACATTAGTGTTGAATTACAGGTGCCATTTTTGCCAGCATAAACCAGACTTTGACATTGCTAAATGATACTGTTAACTACTTTGCTGCAACTTTGTGCAACGACTTTTCATGCTATTTCCTTGGAAAGCAAACATGTTAGCTTTCTCCCCATTTTTGTTTTTGGTACAAGTTACCCATTTATGCAGAAATTATTCTCACAACACATGCGTTTACGACATGTGTCTGGTGGGCTTTGTATATCAAGTACCTAACCGTCTCTGGTTATGCTTTCAGCAAAAAGATGAAAGCAAAAGTTCAGCTCCTGATATAATTAAAATTGTTTCCTATGTTTGAAAGGTTGTGGAATGTTACACTGGATTGAGTTTGACACCACATCACTAAAGTGAATATAATTCACTGTGATCTTCTGCCATTTAGAACCAATGGCCCATTCATGTGTAAATGCACAAAGTTTAAAAAAAACACCATTCAGCACAACAAAGTAAGGATTGACTGTATCACCCTTGGTCTTTAAGCAATCAGCTTCAATGTGTGTCTATGATAAAAGAGAATGTAAATATTAAACAAAGGGATTAAACAGTTTTTATAGTTAATGGTGTGTGTAAACCCTATCACAAACTAGAGTTATTAAATGCAATTACTGGGTGTAACTTAAGTGTGTGCCTATATTTATATCCACATGATGCATACGTTATAAATAAGTAATATGGATAGATTATATGGGCCCCAATTCACCATTCTCTAATGAATCAGTCAATATAATTACATATGTAGTGACAGAGTATGCATATAAGGATTAAATACATAAATGTAGATGACTCCCTATATTACTCACTTCAAACAGGTCTACTGGCTAGTTCCTTTTAAAAGGAAATACATCAGCAGAATCTGAGCACCCCACACTCATTCTTACATCTGAGATATCTTGAGTACTCTGGGAGATGATACCCTTGAGGTCCAGGAAGGGGAGGGGGCAGCTGTGTATCCTACAGTTGCATCCTGAACACAATGGCACCAATATAAATTTGCGTACACGTCCTGCAAGACAGAAGGCGAGTTCCATGATAACACTTTCCAGGAGCAATAGAAAGTTCAGAGCATCGCAACGTGGTAGCCCCAGAATAAGATTTGGATTACTGGAGGACAGTGATCAGAACAAAATAAACAGACTCTGGGCAAACACTTAACTGGCTGCCTGGGAAAAGGTCCCAATCCAAAAACAAACATAGCTGCAGAATTTTTTAAACCCATCATAGATCCTGATTTGTTTATACACATTGGGCATCACATTTTAAGTTACTGGACTCCCAGAGAACTTCAGTGCCTCCAGGTACAAATAACCCGGAAATGTTTACTATAACACAAAACATTTTTCTAATACACTTTAAAAAAAAAAAAACAAGTCTAGCGCAGCAGTTCTCAAAACTGTGGTACTGGGCTGCAGTGAGGTAGTCTTTCCATTCACTTCAGTGGGCATTGGAGCAGGTCCTAACAACTTTATAGTGCAAACTCTTACTCATGTGAGCAGGCCCATTAAAGCCCTTGACAGGGACTACTGTTTCTTCCCTTTAAACTAGAATGCACATTCCAGTGGTGGAAAAAATCAGGCTGGATATATATGGGCCTATTTTTTTCATTTCTCCATCTTCTATTTCTCTCTCTGTCACCGTTCATATTCTAGAACTGACTTCTAGGAACCGGATTCTTCTTTGCCTTTCACTTTGTGCAGTCTTTTACACCTTTGTAAACGGGACGTAAAATGCTGCCACCGCTAAGAGTCCCTGGAGAATGCTGGTTTGGTGTCATTTTGCACTCTCGTTGCACAGTTGTAAATGACTACATGAATCCACTAGGCAGTATAAAATCAGGACCAATAATTCTCTTTGGAGACAATAGATCTGGTTCCCCTTTTACTTGTGTGGTTTTTATGTCTATTGAACTCTACTGAAATCAAATAAAATTGCACTGATTTAAAACTGGCATAAGTGGAGGTCAATCAGGCTCAGTAGTTCCAATAAGTAGCATCACCACTTCCTTATTGGAAAAAGAAAAAAAGGAACATTAACCCTCCAATTAAATTCAGATTTTAAGACCACTAGAATGTTGACACTACTTTCCTCAATTTTAGCATTTCAAGCAAAGCCTTGTCAATTCCCAAGGCTCAGTAGAAAAGTAGTAAAAATGAAAAACAAATATATAATCCCGAAACAATATTTGCAGAGGCAGCTGAAATTTATGCCCCTGAGCTATACAAAGCAGCCTCCCAAACTTCCATTCAGCCTTTTGTCAAGCATTACTATCTACATCTCTTTTCATCTTTTTATGCTCCTTTTTCCAGAAGATGCCTTCAGCGTGTAAACAGACAATAGTGCTGTCCCTTAAGATTTAAAGTCTGGCTTTGGAAGATGCATCTTGCAATGAAAAAGATAAGAAAAGGTAGCTCATTAAAGCAGATGAAAACTAGCCAACCAAGCACCAAGTCACATTTGCTCAGTTCAATATGAGCTTAAATAAAGTGATCTGCCAGAATAATGAGCATTCACTATTAGTAACTCACTTATCCAAAAACCAAAGGGTGCCAAAAGGTTGAAAAATACCCTACTGTGCAACTCTTTGTCCTTTAAACATTAAGGCTTCATTAAACCAAGCTTCTGAGGGGGAGAGGAGGGATGGGATTGGATGTTTTGGTTTGTTTATTTTTGAATGTACTTGTGTTTTGCAATCTAAGTTTTCAGAAAAAAAGTCTTTTTCGAAATCCCAAAATCATATTGCGCTCATGTGTCAAGTTGGGCTGACTGTCATATCACATTATATGATGTAACATAAAGCAATTTAGTGGGCAAATGACATCACAACTACACTTCTATTTGTAGCATGCTAGCTTGATCTGAGCTGGAGCTGGTCTACTTGAGCTGGAAATTACTCCTTTCAGCTTCGAATTAAGTATACCCTCAGTGTCCATGCCAAGTAGGAAGTCTTCTGATCCAACTAGAGCTGGTTAGGAATTTTCCAACTCAACATTTTTTCATCAGAAAATATCAATTCATCAAAACCAAGAAGTTTTGTAGAAACCTATTGGCTTCAACGGACTTCCCACTTACTGCTGCTGGGGAGCGTGGACTTCCATATTCTGTGGTTCCAGGGTAGACCTACTATACTGGTTACCTTGGATTCAAGGACCCCCAGGCTTCCAGACTGCTATGGAACAGGGAAACTGAGTTCTGGGAGCCCTGGCTGTAGTGGCAGCTCTAGAGGCCAGGTCCCATCTCTGCAGCAGGGAGTCTGAAAACTATTAGGGTATGTCTACACAGCAACCAGACACCTGCGGCTGTCCTGTGCTGCCACACTTTTTATAGTGGGGGTGCTGAAAGCCAGCAAAACTATCCCCAAACTTTTTACCTTGTTCCATCCCTCCCCCTACCCCCCCCCCCGCCAGAGTCGAGGCCAGGAGCAGGGCCGTGTCTCCAGGAGGAGGGGACGAGGACAGGAATAAGGGGGCCGAGGCTGGGGCCACGGCTGGGGGCAGGCGCAGGGCCAGTAGTGGAGCCCCGCATGTGGGACTGGCAGCCAGGACCCCCAGGTACAGGGCCAGCAGCTGTGATGCTGGACCCTGCATACATGGCCAGGAGCGGGGCCAGCAGCTGGGATCCTGCATAAAACCTGGGGGTGCCGCAGCACTCCCCACACCCTTACTTCCCACGCCTATGGTCCTAGCTGACTCACACTCGGGCTAAGGGGCTGTATCATTCTTATGTAGACATCCAGACTCAGACTGGAGCCCAGGCTCTAGGACACTGTGCAGTGGGAGTGTCACAGAGATGGGGCTCCAGTCTAAACCCCGAAGTCTACACAGCAATGAAACAGCTCCTTAGCCTAAGTTAACTGGCATAGGCCAGCCACAGGTTTTTCTTTGCTGTGCAAACATACCCTTAGAGCCTCAGCTTGAGAAAGTGCTCCCAGCTCCTCGGCAGGGGACTCCAGGAGAACTCCCTGGGCTGCCCCCAACTCCCCAAGAGCAGTCTAGGGAGCGCCCTAGGAAAGTCCGCTGGAGGCAAGGCAGTTTGGGGAGTCCCCCAGAGGTGAGACAGCCAGATGCTCTGTTTCATTTACGAAAATATCAAACTAAAACAAATTCAATTTTTCCAAAATGAAAAGTGTTCAGAATTTCCTTCCAACAGGAAAATTTCTGAGTTTGATTCCAAATCAGAACAAAAACTTCTTCAAAGTGTCAGAACTTCCCAAGAAACAGAGATCACAACTTTCAACCAGCTTTACATTCCAGCCCTTACTCTTTTCCAACCCACCGCTTGCCAAAGTCCAATATCTAAATACAGCAGGCAGACTACCACTGCTGGGAAATTTTCTTACTTCCAATATGTTATAAGGAGTATGTTATTTATACCTTAAAAAGTTATTCAGCTCTGAAAAGGAATTCTCTCAAATTGACATCAAGGGATTCCTTATGTATTCTCTAACTTTACAAGCTTAAAAGGATTTATCTAGCTGTAATCTTTGCAAATTACATTGGGGATCTTAAAATCAAGCCTTCTTTCATCATCATGCCCATCAAGGATGCCATTTTAACTTAGCTGACAATTTTGCTGACGATGCTTGAGCCATAGCAGATTCCTGCTTTCTTCCATGAAGATAATGTCTCTGCAGATGTAACAGTTGCATTAATTTATCTCATAGTACCTCATCACAGACTAAGTCTACATCTACACCGGCAACTGAACGACAAAACTTTTGTCTTTCAGAGGTGTTAAAACATACACACACACACACAAAAGACAAAAGTTTTGCCAACGACAAGCACTGGTGTGAAAAGCTCTTTGTCAGCAGGAGCACTCTCCTGCCAACAACACTAATGCCGCTCGTTGGGAGCGGAAGCTTTCTGAGAGCTGACAAACAGCGGCTACACTACGCACCTTTTAGCAACATGGCTGTAGTGACACATCCCTGTCGCTAAAAGCTGCGTAGTGTACACATAGCCTGAGATACTATATTTTCTTATTCCTACAACGTGATCTTATGACAAGCTTGTGATACTGTGACAGGGTAAATATTAATTTAATTGCACTACTTCATAAATTCCAAGACCATTGTGATCATCTAGTTTGATCTCCGCTATAATGCAGGCCATAGAAAATTCCCCAAAAATCATTCCAAGAGCATATCTTTTAGAAAAACATCCAAATTTGATTTAAAGATTGTCAGTGATGGAAACACCACCACAACCCTTGGTAAGTTGTCCCAATGGTTAATTACCTTCACTGTTCAAAATGCACACCTTATTTCCAGTCTGAATTTGTCTAGCTTCAACTTTCACCCATTGAATCATATCACACCTTTGACTGCTAGATTGAAGAGCCCATTATCAAATATTTGGTCTGCATAATCATCAGAATTGTCAGCTAAGGTATTGACTGTAATAAAATCACCCCTTTAACCTTCTCTGTGTTAAGCTAAATAGATTGAACTCCTTGAGTCTATCATTATAAGACATGTTTTCTAATCATTTAATCATTCTCGTGGCTCATCCAGTGGCGGATTAATAATTTTGCCGCCCCTAGGCCGGGAAATAATTGCCGCCCTGGACCCGCCCCAACTCCGCCCCCTCCCTTCCCCTATTGGATCCCTTCCCCAAATCCCCGCCCCCGGCCCCGCCTCTTCCCCCAGCGCGTGGCGTTCCCCCTCCTCCCCCCCTGCCCCGCGAAACAACTGTTTCGCGGCGCAAGCGCTGGGAGGGGAGAGAAACAGGACGCCGCGGCGCACTTGCAGAGGAGGCGGAGGTGAGCTGGAGCAGGGGGGCGGGGTGCGGAGGGGAGCTTCCGCCCCTGAAAATTTGCCGCCCAAGGCCTAGGTCTTGTCGGCCTAGGCAATAATACGGCGCTAGGCTCATCCTTAAACTCTTTCCAGTTGATCAACGTACTTCTTGAATTGTGGACATCAGAGCTGGACACAGTATTCAAGCATGGTTGCACCAGTGTCAAACACGGGGTAAAAAAAAAGAACAACTTTATTTCTATTTGAGATTCCCTTGTTTATGAATCCAAGGATTGCATTAGCCCTTTCAGCCACAGCATTGCACTGAGAGCCCCTGTTCAGATCCACCATCAATCATCTTCAGAATCACTGCCGGGGCAGCAAGTTATATGGGCACATGGTGCCCATGCTCCAGGAATATTCAGGGCCCAGGGGCCCAGCCCCACCAATATTCGTGGCCAGGTCTCTCCCCTTGCCCCACCTGCCACCCCTGCATGCCTCCCCCGGAGCATCTCCCAGCCTGGCCTGCCACCCCCGGGCGATTTAAAAGGGCCCAGGGGCCCACGGTGACCACTGCCACCACCAGCAGTGCTGTGGGGCTAAGGCGGCTTCCTGCCTGCCCTTTCTCTGCACTGTTCCTAGAAGTGGCCGGCATGTCCCTGCGGCCCTGGGGGGTGGGTGTCTCCACATGCTGCCTCCACCCTGAGCGCCGACTCCGCAGCTCCCATTGGCCGGGAACTGCGGCCAATGGGGGCTGCTGGGGCAGAGCCTGCGGGCAGTGGCGAGCAGAGACACTCCCCCGATCACCCCCCCGCCTAGGAGCGGCTGCCAGAGGGGTGAGTTGCTTTCAGGAGCCGCCCAAGGCAAGCGCTGCACCCCTCACCCTCTCCCCAACCCGCTGCCCCAGCCCAGAGCCTGCACCCAAACTCCCTCCCAGAGCCCGCACCCCTCCCTCACCCACACTCCCTCCCAGAACCTTAGGCAGGTTTGTGGGGGGGGAGGGACTTGGACCAGTTCTGGTCACACCAAAAATTATACAAACCTGCCACCCCAGTCACTGCTTCCCAGGATAGCTTCCCCCCATCTTGTGAGTAAGGCCTACGCTTTTGGTTTCTTCATGTATACATTTAGCCATATGAAAACACATATTAGCCCCTTACACCCAGTTACCAAGCAATCCAGATTGCTCTGTATCAGTCTTCTTCATTATTTTCCACTCCCTCAATTTTTGTGACATCTGCAAACTTTGTCAATGATGCTATAATGTCTTCCTTCAGGTCACTGATAGTGTAGGGCCAAGAACCAATTCACATGGGACACCCCTAGAAAAACACCCACTTGATGATGATTCCCCTTTTACAAATTTTGAGACCTATCAGCCAGTTTTTAATACATTTAATGTGTGACGTGCTAATTGTATATTATTCTAGTTTTTTAATCAAAATTCTATGCGGTACCAAGTCATAGACTCATAGAATATCAGGGTTGGAAGGGACCTCAGGAGGTCATCTAGTCCAACCCCCTGCTCAAAGCAGGACCAATTCCCAACTAAATCATCCCAGCCAGGGCTTTGTCAAGCCTGACCTTAAAAACCTCTAAGGAAGGAGATTCCACCACCTCCCTAGGTAACCCATTCCAGTGCTTCACCACTCTCCTAGTGAAAAAGTTTTTCCTAATATCCAACCTAAACCTCCCCCACTGCAACTTGAGACCATTACTCCTTGTTCTGTCATCTGTTACCACTGAGAACAGTCTAGATCCATCCTCTTTGGACCCTTTCAGGTAGTTGAAAGCAGCTATCAAATCCCCCCTCATTCTTCTCTTCTGCAGACTAAACAATCCCAGTTCCCTCAGCCTCTCCTCATAAGTCATGTGCTCCAGCCCCCTAATCCATTTTTGTTGCCCTCCACTGGACTCTTTCCAATTTTTCCACATCCTTCTTGTAGTGTGGGGCCCAAAACTGGACACAGTACTCCACATGAGGCCTCACCAGTGCCGAATAGAGGGGAATGATCATGCCCCTACTTATACAGCCCAAAATGCTGTTAGCCTTCTTGGCAACAAGGGCACACTGTCGACTCATATCCAGCTTCTCGTCCACTGTAACCCCTAGGTCCTTTTCTGTAGAACTGCTTCCTAGCCATTCGGTCCCTAGTCTGTAACAGTGCATGGGATTCTTCCGTCCTAAGTGCAGGACTCTGCACTTGTCCTTGTTGAACCTCATCAGGTTTCTTTTGGCCCAATCCTCTAAGTCAAACACCTAATGGAAGTTTAAGTATGTTACATCAACACTATTACCTTTATCAACCAAATTTGTAATCTCATCAAAAATATATCAATTTGACAGGATCTATTTTGCATAAACCCATGTTGGTTTTCACTAATTACATTACCCTCACTTAATTCTTTATTAATCAAGTCCTATATCAGCCCCTCCATTATCTTGTCTGGGAACAATGACAAACTAATAGGCCTATAATTACTCAGCTCATCCCATTTACAGATTTTAAATATTGGCATAAATATTAACATCCTGCTGGAAAGAGTTATCATATAACATGACTATATCTATTTTTTCCTAAATATAGAACAGAAATATTTATTGAACACTTCTGTCTTTTCTTCATTATCATTGATAATTCTACCATTTCTATCTAGTAATGGACCAATACCATTGTTAGAATTCTTTTTGCTCCTAATATACTTTAAAAATATTCCTTATTGTCCTTAACATTGCTGACCATAGATTTCTCCTTGTATCCCTTTGCTTCCCTTTTGAATTTTCTACAATTCCTAGCTTCTGATTTAATTTTTTTAATTTTAACTCCCTTTTTTTTCTATTAATTGTATATTATTTTATAGCTGCCTATACAACAGTGTATTGTGTGATCTGAAACTAACTGGATGTACCATCAAATCAAACTGTATGGTAGCTCTACTCTCTTCCAGTCAGGATTGGCTTTGATGAACTTAGAAAAAGATAAAGGGTATTCATCAATACAACTACTGTTTCCCAAAATTTCATACATGTTAATAGCCAAAATAGTTTTTTTTTTCTTTGATTGTTTTTATAAATAAAGGTTAAATCTAATTGTGTGGTGTTTGGGGACATTACACTTATAGAGTGGGTTAGGGACAGAATCACAGACATGAGAGATGGCAAAGACCAGGGAGGCCATTTTACTCATTTTTCAAATGCTTTAACCTTTTAGCAGACAACAAGCCTGGAAAAAGTTACCCTAAAAGATGAACATTTGAGACTGTTATGAAAAACTCTTAGCTCGTGAAACTTTTTCTATAGCAATTGCTGGCACTCATGCGAGGATACCACTATCCAACAGTTATAACAATTCCCCAATAAGTAAAATTAATGATACAGCTTTAATTGTGCCACAACATACAGGCCAGACAGCATACAATTTAAAGTTAGACAGAACCCTGATACTCTAATACAATGCTACTGTAACAATTCACCTATTTATTATAAACCTGGATACCATCTGCGATCCGTATACCTACGTCTCACAGGATATATGAAATAGCAGACAACAGTTTCAGCACCAGAGATCCTAGAATGTGCAGACTAGTTCAGTTTGGGTTCATCTGCATCTCTGTTATGTGCTAAGGGGAATAATAACATCAGCAGATTAGCTGTAGAAATTGTTCATAAGGGGTGCTGACATAAGAAAGCTGTGGTTGGCAACTCAGATCAGGATGCTCTCTGCTAGCATTGAAGTCAATGAACTGAGGAAAATTGTATTTTCCACATGGACCTTGAAAATTGTCATGACATTCAAGTTTTGTTTGGATGCCTTCAACTAACAATGTTTAGAGTCACTCATAAAAATTCCTGAATGGTCCACCTGCTCGATCCTTAATCCCTCTCTCTTTCTCTCTGCCCCCTTTACATCTGATTAACTACATTTGCATCTTTCACATTGGCCACTTTGGAATAAAGTGTTTATAATACATGCTGAATGGAACTCTGCACTCACTAGATAGTGTACAATATAACAGGCTTAACCTGGCCTGCAAATTAACATTGAAATGCTACTACAGTGAAACATAAAACAAAAGGCAGAAATATGCCCAGCAGGATAATTATGCTAGTGCACAAAGTTCACACTGGAAAATTTCTTAACAAGTCCTATCCTTTTAATAGCTTTGAGCATTTAAGGCATAGATTCTGCAATTAGCTTCATGGGAGCAGATCACTGAGACGAATCATAGCTCCGTTGACTTCAGTGGGGCTTTGCGCTGGTAGTGTGGATACAACTGCAGATGAGGGCTTAAATCCCTTATTTGGGGGGTGGTGAGGAGTAGCGATAAAATGATGGAAATATTTGGACACATAATATGGCATAAAATGCAGTAGCTGCATTCTTCAATTTGTCTATGGATCAAATATGATGTAGTGATTTCAGATGCACTGAGCCATCATGAGCTCCATCACACGATCAGCCAAGTGGCCTGTAAGAAGAATCTTATATAAGATTGAAATTTTACCTCATTAAGCAATCTACAAACCATAATCATTCATATTTTATTCAATTCCCTGGTCATCATGGGCTCCTTCGGCTGCTCTGTCTGATGCCGTGCAAAGTTATCATAATCACAGTAATTACATCCTGCTGAAACACATATTTTAAGTTCATTTTAGTGCCCAGGGAGACAGTTTTCTGCCTAATCACTGGCATCTTTTTAAAATACCCACTGCTTAACACATTAAAGTTGTTTTTTTGGACTATTTAGGGCATTTTGGAGGATATTTCACTGCTATGAAAGTACCTTAAGTAAAGAGAAAAATGTTTTAGGAAGGAGATCCTGGGATAGATAGGTGGCTGCCTAATTGTGCTTGCCTCATCTTTAGGTAACAGGAGCACACTAATCATCAGCAATAGCGAACATGAAAGAGCTTTCTTTCCTCTTATGTTATGACTTGGGTGAAATCTTTTTGGGTTGAGACTGATAGATGCAAACTCACCCGTGTGTGTTAACCTGCCCAGGAGCTTTTGCTGTGTATTATTTTGGGTATGTGTTGGAAGAGGGCAAAGCACAAAGAAACTGAGAACAGATAAGAAAGCCTGAGACATAGAGACAGCAAAAAGGAGCAGCTAAAAGCACTGTGGCGAACCTCTGAAGAAACCTGGGGAGAGATTTTGAGTTAGGGGTGCAGGATGAAAAAAGCTCTCTTGACACTGGCAGAAAAGGAATCTGTTTCCTGTTATATGATTACTTTTGCATTCACAGACACAGGACTTTGTATTTTTTTCTAAACAAAAACAAAACTGCATCAAAGAAAGCTCATTTTTGCTGTCTCTCGGTCTCAGGCCTTGTCTACACTACCTAACTACGACCAATTTCTATCCCTAACTGGAACACCCACAGGGATAAAACTTCGACGGGCCGCTCAGTTCAAAAGGTCCAACAATATTATAAAACACTAAGTAGCATTCAGATAGCAAAATCACTAGATTAGCTAAAAAAAATTCTACTCTCCCTATTTTAAACAAACAAAAAAAAAGGCACCTCATTGAGTGGCACTGATGGTCAGATTCTGCTGTCAGTTACAATAGACAGACGACAGAAAAATGCCTTTGACATCTGGGAAGTTACTCCAGATTTTTACCAGTGTAAGAAAGGAGAATTTGGTCCAGAATTCTTAATAAGTGAAGGCTCCAATTGAACTCTCCATGGAACAGAGGAGGAGAATTGAAGAGAGAGGTTTGCAAGTTTTTGTTTTAAACTAGAGTTACATTTGTATTAAAACCCATGGCTACAGGGCTCATTTTAAAAGGGATGAACTCATGACTGAGCTGCTTACTCAGAGAACTTTCTAATCCTGGTAGCTGCAAGTTCAAATCAGGCTATAGTTGTACATTATTTACATAATCATATAAAATTATGATATAATTGGATTACAAGATAGCCTGGAAATTATTCATTTTGGGGGGGTTTGCTTGTTATGCTTGTCTTTATTAAAATATATAATTAAGTGGTTTGGGGCTTCTGCACAGTGGGGAAGGCAAGAGGAAGAGTAGGGTTGGGGGGTGAGCTTATAGGGGCAAGAACATGGGGACAAGAAATAAGGGAACATAGGAATTGCCTACTGTATTGGACCAGTGGTCCATCTTATTCAGTATCCTACCACCAACAGTACTTAATACCAGATGCTTCAAATGTAGCTGCAAGAAATGCCACGATGCACATTTATGGAATAACCTGCCTACAAGAGATGTTTCTTCCTAAATCCTGTCAGTTTCAGGCTAACTAATCCCTGAACCATAAAGGGTTATATTCCTTTTTCACATAAAAAAACCCCTACAATTCAAGTTGCTAAATCAAGCAAAATAATTATGAAATGGAAGAATTAAGTATGCTTGTACAACCTTAATTTGGTTCTGTTGTGCATAGGTCTTTTGATGCATGATCAAATTTAGTTTAATTACATGATCATATAATATTCTTTTCTACAGGACCCCTGCCTCATTCAGTGCACAAGACAGGAGATGCTCACTGAATGAACTCCTATTGGATACCTTGTTTTATCCTCATTGTTCAGTGTGTGGCCCTGTGCCTTCTTTGGTGCACACTATTCAAATCCTGATCTGAATACAGAATTACAAATTTCCTCATTGTTTTTTTATGGTGCTCATCACTGTATTTTCTGAATGTTTCACAAAAATAGTTTATTTTCACAACCCTCCTTTGATGTTAAGTGACATTATCACCCACCTTTTACAGAAAGATTAAGGTCAAAAGTGTCCACTAATTTGGCATTTCCAATATGAGATGTCTATGGTCTAATTTTTCCAAGTATGTAGCATTATCTAGCTCTTTATGTGTTAAAAGCACAGCTACCATTGACTTTGGCTGCAATTGAAAGTGCTCAATAATTTTTCAAATCAGACCTCAGTGTCTCCAATTTTTCCCCAATGCCTGGTCCCTTCTTCTCCATCCCCTCCAGCCTGTTCTTGTCCCAGTCCAGTTTCCTCCCTCTTCTCTGGCTCCATGTCCCAGTCCAAGTCTCCCTTCCCAGGGTCCGCATCCAAGTCTCCTTGCCCAGCCTACCTCCTCCTCCAGTTCATCTTGTCTTCATCCCTTCTCTAGGCAATCCCCAATCTCCACCCCCTGCCTACACTGGGTTCCACACCCCAACCTCCTCCTCTTTTCCTATGTCCAACTTTGTCCCCTCTCAATTTGAGTCAGGCTGCTTCCTCCTCCAGATTACTTTGAAGCCACCAGGAGGAGCATAGAGAGCATAGGAGAGAGGCTTCCTGCCCTTAGTTCCAGTACCCTCCTGCTGTAATTGTTCATCCTAACAACTAAGTCTAGCTCAGCACTTTCTGCCCGGAGAAGAAGCATGCTCAGTCACTGTTGGGGTATAATGCATGCATCATCCAGTTATAGATAGGAGTGGTGAGGGGATGCACCATTCCAAGTCTGATGGCATCTTTGGAGAACTTAGTGGCTAAACTCTAACAATGCTCTACTAAACATCTGCAAACAGATTTTTCAAAGGCTTGTAATTTGGCCAAATTTGGGTGGATTTTCACAGGGACAGGAAAAGGAATGTCCCTGGCACTAGGGCAACTCCCCTGCCAAAGTTCAAATCCCTGTTCCAAAGCATGAAGGCACTAGAACTTCTCAACACAATAGCTAACAGAATAATTAACATGGGCAAAACAATATTTCTTTCCTTGCCATTGTTCTCAGAAAAAAATGTCAGGTTTTTTTTGCTGACATTTTCTCAAACATCACCTTGAGGCAAACGCCCATCATGGAAAATTTCAGCCCAAATGGTTGATGTTCAGTAAAATTATAAGCAACTGAAAACAGGGTCTTATATTGGGAAATGTTGGACATCTTTAGATGACTTTACCATCTCCCCCTGTAATAAAAATGGGCAAGAAAAAACTAAAGAGAAGACACAAGAAGAAAGAGAAAGAGGGGTATGGGATTAACAAGATTGAGAGGGGCATGATGGGTAGGCAGAGCATGGCCCAGCAGTAAGGGGAGTGTGGCAGAAAAAGAAGAAAACAAAGAAAGTGAGATTACTAATTAGAAAACCAAAGGTTCCACTGGGGGCAGGAAGCTTTCAGTGTTGTGACAGTAAAGCAGAGATGTACACTCACTCTACTGAGCATGCTCACTGTAGCACGAGTGCCCAAATGTCTGCAGATCCCTTCTCCTACAGCTCTGCAGAAAGAAAGGGTTCACAAAAGCATTCACATCCTATTATTGCTGCTCCTGTCTCGTAAGTGTGGAGGTGTAAAGTAAGAACTCTATAGGCCTAAGATGTTTATAGGGCTTTCCATGAGGCCTCTTCCACCATCAAACGAAGTGCAAGAGGTGAGGAAGAGCCTGCTGGAATTAGTGTCCCAGGTAGCGTGGCAGTGCTTCTCATGTAGAGATGGGGCACTGCCAGCCTTTGCACCCATGTTTTGCTCCCTTCGGGAGCTGCTCCTGACTGGTGAATAAGGAGCAGTTCAGGAGAGTTAGGACTCTGCAGTCTTTTCTTATTATTATTATTCTCAGCACATGAATACTGGCAATTTTCTGGCTTTAACTGCCTAGATCTGTTGATATTAGTATAACAATCTAGTTTATATATTTATGAACCATTAATAAATCATTAAATGCTAACTGTACTGCTTTTATTTCTCCATTAAAACTTTTCCTCTTGTTGATCTTTATTGTCTTGAACATTTTCACCCACAAACACACTGAAATAACTATTCCGTACAGAATGGCTTCTAAATTATTAGTGAGACAAGGTGGGGGAGGTAATATCTTGTAGTAGACCAACTTCTGTTGGTGAGAGGGACAGAAGAAGAGCTCTCTGTAAGCTCTAAAGTTTGTCTCCCTCACCAACAGAAGTTGGTCCTGTACAAAGATATTACCTCCCCCACCTTGTCTCTCTAATATTCTGGGACCAATATGGCTACAACAACACTGCATATAACAATTCTAAATTATTTACAGCCAGAAAATGCTCTTTGCCGTGTTATCAGACAGCATCATTTAACGAACCATTTTATATCAGTTGAGTAATCAAGAACATACATCATCACCATAGCAGCAACTGGAACGTCATTGATCACAATGCAGCTGATTACAGCACTAACAAGGAACAAACTGGAAGGTCAGACCTTGTACCATAACTATTTGTAGACAGATCTAGCTCTCTTTTACTATTTTCTAGATATGCATTTTTTTTAAACTTTCAGAATGTGCAAGGTAGTCTTACTGCTTAAGGAAGATGGTAAGAGAAGCTGCATTTTACAAAAAAAAAAAAAAAAACAACAACAGATCCTCTGCTGGTGTAAAGTAGCTCCATTGGCTCCTACTTTTATATCCAGACAACACAGACAGCAAGGCAGCAGTCATGCAGTACTTTGTCCCCCTGCTATCACAATGAGCCTCCATACTGTCCTTATCCACAGAACTAGATTTGTGATCCTGACTTAGTACTTAATACCTGCTGTTAGATTCTAGGCAGAAATGTCATGGTTCTGCACTGCAATCTAGATGGCAGGATTCTACCCTGAGGCCAATATTGATTCAACCTCTTTTTTACTTTTCAATAGGTTTAAGCAAGAGAAGTTCTCGAGGAGCTAAAAAACTATCAGAGAAATGTGAAAAGAATGGAATTCATGTTTCTAATATTCCTTCGATTTTCAGCTGACCACGATTATCCCTTGTCTAAAAAGTTCCAAACCCTTGTTAATAGTAGCAAGATACCCAAAGACCAAATTCTGCTCTAAGCTTCCCTTAGTTAAGTCAATGTAAAGCTGTAACTCAAGGCACCATTTGGCCTCAACTTCATCCAGAAGAGGCCAAAACACTAAGGCTAGGTCTACACTACCCGCCTGAATCGGCGGGTAGAAATCGATCTCTTGGGGATCGACTTATCACGTCTCGTCAGGACGCGACAATCGATCCCCGAATCGACGCGCTTACTCCACCAGCGGAGGTGGGAGTAAGCGCCGTCGACTGGGAGCCGCGGCAGTCGATTTTGCCGCCGTCCTCACAACAGGGTAAGTCGGATCTGATACGTCGAATTCAGCTACGCTATTCGCGTAGCTGAATTTGCGTATCTTAAATCGACCCCCCCCCCGTAGTGAGGATGTAGCCTAAGTTTCAAGCTGATTTTTATAAGTTCAGTATGTGCTATTGTTTTCTAAGTGAGTTTGCTCTACCATTTATTACTGAAGAGAGCAGACTAGGGAAAAAATGACAAGATTCTTTTCAATTTGTTACACAAAAAGCTAATAAACATTACTGGGGATTTATTATTGAATATTTTTTCTTTCAGAAGGATACCAACCCTATCATTTTCCATAAACCCAAATGTGAACTGAGATGCAAACTACACGATGACTTCTCGGTTGAATTGAGTACACAGAATTCTTTTTTACAAGCTTCAAAAATTGTGTGAATATATCTTTAATTTATTAGAGGGGCTTCTGGGAGTGCCACTGTACTTAATGGCCTGTCAATGCTTTCTGTAGGAACCCCAATTTCCAGGGGGTTATAACTCAGCCTAGTTTGAAACCATACTGAGTATGAAACTTGGTAGTTATCTTGTCAGGTATAAAAAATGTCAACATCCCTCATACATAACCAATTTGCAGAGAGATGCGCTTTTATTGCAAACCTCTACATATATATAAAAAGAATTAGTTTTATAAAGGGGAATTTTTACTCCTTTATGTGAGCTGGTGCCTTTTGGTAGTAACAAGGTTTTGAAGTCACAGTATTTATACAGCATGTGCAATAGCTACAGGGCATATAAACGTGCTGCTTTTTCATAATAGTTTTACTAATACTGTATGAGCTTTTGGAATGTTTAAATATACATTTATAAACTCCATTTTTTAGGATGTGCTATCACATCCCACAATGACTTGTTATGCAAGTTGTAAGAGGAAATGAGCATTTTATATACTAAAAATGTGAACAATTTAGTTGACTTTAAAGTTAGAGCACCATGAAGTGCTTTTTGGGAGGGGCAGGGAGATGGTTTAGTTGCAGTATTTATAGCTTGATTTTTGAAAGCGCTCAGTGTCCCAGTTCAGGATAACAGCAACTGTTCCCCCTCCATGGTCCCTTGAGGGCATCCACTCTAGCTCCTAGCTCCTCAGCCATCACCTTTCTTGAGCAGAGACCCACATCACTGTTCCTCCTGAACAGGGTATAACTGTGTCTCCATGGGTCACAACTAAAAATACCAACTTCAGGACAAACTTAGGCTTGAAGCAGTGATGGAATAAACTGCTAGCTTAAGTCAAGTCTCTGGTTGCTTTGAAATCATTGGAAGGTCCTCAGTCCCTTGGTTAGAATGTTCCCCTTAGTATAAGTCCATAGTCCAGAGTTTTGAGCAGAAAAGAGGCTTGAGTAGCAGTTTATTCCATCACTGCTACAAGCCTGAACCCAGAACTTCTCAATTATTGTATGCATTTGATTCCTTTAACCAATATTAACTCTCACCTTTCTTTTTTTATAAATAAACCTTTAGATACTAAAGGATTAGCAACAACGTGATTATTAGGTAAGATCTGTGTGATATATTGACCTGGGTGTGTGGCTGGTCCTTTGGGATCAGAAGAACCCTTTGTTTGATTAAACTGGTTTTAATGTACCATTAATCTGTAAGTCTAGTGCAGGAGTCGGCAACCTTTGGCACGCGGCCCATCACGGTAATCCGCTGGTGGGCCGTGAGATGTTGTGTTTACGTTGACTGTCTGCAGGCATGGCCCCCCACAGCTCCCAGTCAGTGGCGTAGCCAGGTGAAGGGAACGGGGGGGAGTAATTAAAAAAAAATAATAATAATAAGGTGCTACCTGCTGCGGCGCTTTTACTCACCCAGCGGCGCTCTGGGTCTTCGGCAGCGGGCCCTTCACTCACTCCAGGTGTCTTCGGCAGCACTGAAGGTCCCGCCGCCAAAATGCCACCGAAGACCCGGAGCAAGTGAAGGTCCCGCCGCAGAAGTGCTGCCGAAGACCCGGAGCGCCGGCTGGTGAGTAAAATAAAAGCGCCGCAGTGGGTGGCGCTTTTATTGCTCCTCCAGGTGAGTAAAAGGGCACCAAGGAATTGACAAGGCACCACTTGTACTCAGTGGGGGAGAGGCCGCTCCCCCCTTAGCTATGCCACTGCTCCCAGTGGCCGAGGTTCACCGTTCCCAGACAATGTGAGCTGCGGGAAGCGACGCAGGCCGCAGGGACATGATGGGCCACGTGCCAAAGGTTGCTGGTGGTGATACAAGGGCTGGAATACCTAAGAAAACTGCTTTTCTGACCTCTTGTTAGCCAGTGTGGTGAAACAGAAGTTTACTTTTGTTTCTGATTTGGTATATCTTATGGGGGAATAAACATCAGTTTTGGGGTGTATCTACCCTA
The DNA here is from genome assembly GCF_028017835.1 of Emys orbicularis. NCBI lineage: Eukaryota > Metazoa > Chordata > Testudines > Emydidae > Emys > Emys orbicularis. The sequence goes on along the minus strand of NC_088691.1, from coordinate 86,510,109 downwards.
TTTCTCAGCAGTTTGTCCTGAATTTGGTATTCTCAGTTGTGACCCACTGGGCACAGTTACACAGGGTTTTTCTACACTGCAGAGTTCCCTGCTTACACCATGATATCCCAGCAGGCCAGACTCCCTAAAAGGCCAGCATCCACACTTTGCTTTCTCTCCAGAGCTAACGATCAGCATAATTACCCTCAATTTTAAGTTACCACACAGCTCTTTATAAACAAGCACATTTATCCTTTAGGTGAAAGCATGACATATTAAAAACTATAAAAACTTACACAGATGCTAAAAAGCTTAGCAGGATCACCCCAACTCTGGAAGGTGTCCATCTTTCAGAACCCACTACTGGGTTTTCCCAGTGGTTACAAGCTCAGAGCTGTCTAGATTCAGAACCAGAACAACCATGAATAGCTGTGTCTTTCCTTTATCCAGCTTGGGCCTTTGATCTTGACCTCATGTAAAGGTGATCAACAGACAGTCCCACACCGTTCAGGGCATAGATTCAAAAGGCTGTTTTTTGCATAACCAGAAGTGGTAAATTTGCTTTTGCTTCCCCCTAGTTATTCCCCAGGAAAACCACTGGAACAAAAGTGCTAAGAAGTCCATCTTTGTCTGGCACATTGTTCAGTATAGTCCCTTGAAACTCCAGGCCTCACATCTAATATCTCCCCTCACAAGAGATTATATACAATCCCAGCCCACAATAATATATAAACCACTCATTTAATATAATAGACCTCAAAGAGACTTAAACTTAACTAAGGTCTTCCAAGGATATTGTAACATATGTGTCACAATCAGAGCCCACAGCTGAGGCCAGGTTTTCTGCTCCGATTTGGGCACCAGATTAAATGGGCAGATTTCCCATGGAAGCTCTTTTGAAAATCTTGCCCCAGTTGTGGCTGCTGGGCACAGCTGAAAATCTGGCTTTTCAGATTTGAGAAAATGTCTATTGATCATGCAAGAAATCCTACTACACAATAGTACCACGTTATTTTAAAAATATTAGTATTAACCATTTTAAAAACCTGATTTTTTTTTACAGTGTTATCTTGGGGACTGATTTAATAAGGATCTTCAGGGTTTAGGCTTTTTTGAACAAGCAGGACACATTAGCCCAGATTAATTCATCTATGTTATAACTCCTTTTACTGACAGGTAGCTGGGGTTACACTCTCCAAAACACTATGGATGAGATTTTCTAACGTACTCAATCATGGCTAACACTGCTCCCATTGAATTCAATGGGCATTTCGCCATCAACTTCTGTGGGGCGAAATTTCTGTGGGTTCTGATTTCAACCACTGACTTCATAGGAATTGGAGCAGAGTTAGGCCAATATGGAGTACTTTTGAAAATCCCACCTTAACTTGTACTCAAAATGATTAACTAAAACATTCCTGTACACTATCCCTTGTAATTTATGCAGAGAATGAGGAAAAATTGAAGGCAAGTGAACAACTATAACTCTGTACGAATAATCAGAATCCCAAACTCTTGCTACCTGACAGGGGCCTAAATAAACAGCAAAAAAGTCTGGTTGGATTCAGTGATTTAGTCATATCTTAAATATTTTAGACTGCATTGATGTGGTCATGTCATGACTATTATATGTAGGTACATTAGTCACTCACAAGAGCCCCATATTATGCTAGGTGCTGTATATTTTAAAGGATTTACAAATATTCTTTCAGTTTTGTTGCTTTCCTCTCCTTGGCAAAGATCAGATGTTTCTTAATCTCCACTCATTTTAAAATTCCCTAGCCTCAGCCCTCCAGAGACTCTTCACCCCCTCCCAGACTCTGCAGAGTTCGTCACTACTGTAGAGCGCTACCTCCCAGGCCTTTCTCCCTGGAGATCAAGCTCCTCTCAAGTTGCTGAACCTCAGGGCTTCTTCCCTGGAGTCTCTCTTCTCCCAGGTCTGCTTTAGGAGCCTTGTTCTCCCTTTCTCGGAGTGAGGAAACTCCTAGATACCTTCTTCCTGAGGTTTTTCTCCCCATTGCCCTGTACTCTTTCCCTTTATACAAACCATCCTGTCTGATTCTTGCCAGCTGGATCTAATCCTTAATTACCTGTCTTCTCTCCAGGGGCCACAGAATGGGTTAATTAGACTCACTGGCTCCCCTTAACCCTATCAATGCCAGTGTGGGGTACAGACTCCCAATCACAATTCAGGAAAGCATTTAAGCATGTGCTTAGTTCTCTCTCTACGTAGGACATCACTTAAGCACATGCTTAACTCCCATTGACAATGATGGGATTTAAGCACTCAAGATACCTTGTTAAATAAAATGCCTGAGCACTGGCTAAGAGAAATCATGGTCAGAAATCAGGCCTGTGCTCCTTTTCCTTCTCCTCATAATTATTTTAAAAACATGCATCTTCCCTTTATCCTACTCTATTTAGTTCAAATTATTCACCACTAATGCATTGATTTATTGCATGACACCACTTCTAAATAAAGTCACAAGTCAAATGGAGATGGGGCAGTGAACTGAAGGTGACTGTTAAACCATGCTGGAAAGTTACAGATGTGACTTGATTCCACAGGAGACAAGGATATTTCTTAGTTTTAAAGACCTCTCTAATTGGATATTTGCTGGAGAGAGTAACAAAATAGACAGTGTGCAGGAGCTAGATTGAAACTATCGACACATTTCACATAGGTTGCTGAAATGCCATCAAATACTACAGTAACTTTCACATGTAGCCAGTCTGGGCTAAATCTGAACCAGCAACCTATAGGTGAAAGGTTCTGTATCCAAGTCCAGGCCTGTGAACCATTTATTTCCATAAACCAGGGATGGCCGGCCCACCAGAGCATTTCATAAGGTGTATGGCCCGCTTTCACACAATATACTAACAGGTGATTCGTTAGCATTTTGTCACGTTTACATCATTTTAGTTTACACACGTCTGTAAATAGACAATACTATACATAGAAACAACCTATCTAAATACAAGCTGATCTTAAAATATAAATCAATACAGGTGACTTTAAATCTTATTAAAATATGTAGAATCTATTTGGCCCACACAAGATCGTGCTTAGGTTTGTGTGGTCCTCCTGTGTAATAAGGTTAGGCACCACTTTCAGCAAAAGTAGTAGATAAGATTAGCTGTAAGATGGATATTTCAGTGATAGAGCTATTTCTGCCTCTGTCTCCAAGAATTTTTAAAATGAAAATATAATTCTCTGATTGACAAGATGCTTTGCACTGGTTAAAAATAAAAGCCCTTTCCATCCCCAAAACAATTTTCTGCTCATGTAGATCCCACCTTTAATTACCAGCTGCTGCAAAGTGATCTTCTTATGATCATTAACTGCCAAACCTTGAAACAGTGCATCTCTTATTGCCCGCTGTATTCAAATAGTCCACCTGTTTCTAATTAGTCAAACTACCACAGCCTACCTACAGTAAGTCTATTTAGATTATATACTACATCTGCCAAATGCTTCAGTTGCTATAATGTCATCAAGCCAATCATATTGTTTTATTAAATGGCATCAACTGTCTTTACTACAACTGTGACTGAAATCAGCAATATTAACAATTCAGAGACGGTAAACATGAAACATTTCATTTCAGCACAGCCATTGCTAATGATGATTACTTGTACTGTATTTTGCAGTCAGTTTTAATGAAGGCTCACTAGCACAGGATTTCCAGGAGTTCAACTTGTCTAAATTAGTCTTACCAAAATAATAAACAGGATTATATAGATGATTATGACACAAAGCCATGTAATTTTATTTATTTGCTTTGCTCAGTTGCTGGAATATGATAGTTCTGGTCTGCAATAAAAAATTTCAGCCTCTGCTACCAGTGTGGATTTAACATACCCTTCTGCCCATTATTTTAAACAAACTTAACATTTTTTCTTTGGCAGTAAAATGACTTCTATTGCCCAGCATGAGAATAATGTAGTTTGTCAATAATTTGTCACATTGTTTCTTAGAGATGAACATGAATCCAAACCTCTAAATGTCCCTGGACGTTGGGGGGGGGATTCGGGTCTGAACCAAATAAAGCTGTGGCTCAGGCCCATATCTTTTCATTTTAAAGCACATATTGGTATTTCAGATTTATTTACAATGAACCCTGACAGATTATTACAGAAAAATCCAGACTAATTAAACTCATCTAATTTTAGAGAGGAGTAGAATTTGGCTCAGTAATTTTTTTTTATAAATATTGACCATCAAAAGTCAGCTGCTATCTTATCTGGTATTTTAACAAGTATTGTAAGCCAGATCTAGATGCTTTAGCACAGTGGACAGACTTTCTGTTTAGCATGAAAAGCCTCGTAGATCTCTCTGTAACATTACTCTTATTATGATAATACAGTATATAATCATTGTATGTACATTTGTTTATCTGAGTAATGAAAAGAGTTCACAGACCAAACTATGGTCAAAGAACATGAATCAAGTTTAATTTTCTTATGATCTGATGAAAAAAATTGTGAAATGTTGCTGGTGCAAAAGTCTCTGAAAACAAACTGAACAACAAAAATGTTCAATTTTACCAAACACTATCAGTCAGGCACATTTCTTAGAATGAGCCTGGTTCTAAATTTGACTATACCAGTGTAAATCAGGAATACTGCAACTCCATCAAAGTCAGTGGACTAACCTATACAAAACCAAAGTGAGTTCAGAATCAGGTCCATTGCTTTAATTAAAAAATAGGTACTGAATTTAGCTTTAGTTACCAAAGAGAATCAAATGACTCATATAAAAACATTGACACTAAAAGGGATTTCTTTGTGCCTGCATACTTTTACGCTTATTAAATTTCTCCCAAAAGAATAAAATTTCACAACGAACTGTTTAGTATGTAGATTACCCTGCAATGAAACATAAAACATTTCACACCTTTCAAAGCTTTTGATTGCAGATACCAAGACAAGAATCGTGCAAATGAAACAAGATTTGGGGTCGGCAAACTGTAGATCTACATGTTTAATTTAAAGCTAAATTTGTACCAGCAAAGAATAGAAACTGTAACTTTTAGTGCTATACATAATTCATAACAACCTTAGGGCATTTTGCAACATCTGAAATTAAATAGGAAATGAATTATTCCCTGAAGATAGCTAGGGTTGATGTTAGAAATGCATTTAAAAATAAGTACACAAATAGTTCATTCCCTTATTGTACACATTACTCAGCAGATCTCATTACAAATCCCTTGCCACATTTCCATTACCTCAAACCTCCTGAATGTAACACCTCCAGCATGCTCCAGGCCACACCTTGGAGAGGCATGCCTGCACAGTGGCTCTCCTGACATAAATCTGTACAGACGCACAGTGCCTTATGATTGCTGAAGGCTGGGTTAAGTATAAAAAAAATAGTGTCATCTGTTATAATTATGGGATTAAAAAAAGAAGACACTCCTTTCTCATTGGTAATCCCAGCCTAAAATAACCCTCCAAAGTTTTGGATGACGTTTTTCATACTTGCTAATACTTTCAAAGTCCACACTGAAATGAATGGAGAAAGTTCCATTTCATTTCAACAAGAAAAAGAGTGAGACAACTAAAGGTGTATGAAATGTCCACAACTACCGGGACAAATTCTGACCTCTAACTCTGAGTTGGTAGCAACGTAGCCCACTAGTCATCCCATTGACTTCAGTTAGATTATTTGTGGAGTAACGTGCTGTTCATTGTGATTAAGGAGATCAGTATCTGGCTCTAAATTTTAAGTGCTTGCACCTTAAGCCTTTGGAGTAGGGAAAAGAGAATTTGGAGGAACTTTTTTAAAAAACAATTATTTTGCAGGATCCTATTGATAGCCTGAAATGACCCTCTGGGTCCACATAATGTATGTGCACACCCTAGGATGTCCACACTCATATGGTGACCTATAGTAAGTAAATTTCATTGTTACTCTCTCACATCCCTCTTTAACACACTGTCTTTTTGGTCTAGATGCATTTGCAATATAGATGCATAGTTCTGAATGCCTGACTGAAGAATTCCCGTGCAAAGGTGTACCTTAGTCACCACACTTCACACACACTTAGAATGCCCATATTCACCTGTTCATGCAGTGTACACAGGGCCGGCTCCAGGCACCAGCGAAGGAAGCACGTGCCTGGGGCGGCACATGCTAAGGGGCGGCATTCCGTCCATTCTTGGGGTGGCACAGTCCGGGCGGCTTTTTTTTTTTTTTTCACGCGCGCTTGGGGCAGCAAAAATGGTAGTGCCAGCCCTGAGTGTACAGATGTGCAAACACAACATGGAACTTTTCTTGTAGTGTGGGGGAGATCCCCCCCCCCCCAAAATGCACCATGTTTCAAGGGATGCTTTCACACCTTATTGTAAGTTGAGGACTAACTTCATCTCCTCAGCTGATATCATTTTGCCCTTTCGTATCCCTCTGTCCCTGTATTTCTATTGTGCAAATCCTATTGACTCTGGCTTCACGTTGCCGTTGAGCCCTGACTTCCATCTTTGCTCTTATCAATTTCCATCCCAGTTGACCATATTTGAGATAGATCACTACTTCACGAGAAACTGCAATGATCAATAACCTTGAACTTCACATTATAAAATGGAGAATCCTGACTGGCTATTCATGGTTCCTACTTTGATCATTTTGTGAGGTTTCATTGATCCAGAAGAGATTTATGTAAACTTAACTGAGCTTGTCATAAAACATCAATGTAAAATGCATTACATCATGATTAACTTCCAGAGATGCACAAGTAAAATAATTAAATATAAGCAAGTTTCAAGGCTAGAGAATCACTTTTCTTTTATACCACTAAAATATCAGCTTTTCTTTCCTAATCCACATTAATTGAATCTGAAATGTTAAAGTGTTCAAAAGCTATATTCAGGTAAAGTATTTGGCCTAATAATGACTGAAACATTGGTCATTACTTACTGCATACTATATACAGCAGAGGCTTTTTAAAAGTCAATACCATTAACAGATTTATTCAATTTTAAGAATGGGGAGGGGAACCTATGAGAATCTCAGATACCATTGTGTAGTGATGTTTGTCAAATGTGACTTTTTAATGGTAACCACTCTGGTGCCATCATATCATATATTATCGGAAAATTACCCAATCAGATGATTAACCAGTTCAAGTAAAAATAATGAGCGTTAAACTGAACTGGTGGGAACTGTTCATTGCAGCTCCCTTGGGGCAGATCAATAATGCCACTCCAGGAAGTAAGAGTGGGGACAGGAGAAGCTGACCCATGATGAACAAAAAAGAGAAAGTAAAATCTAGATGCTAGTGACAATGTGTGGGGATGGCTAGGCATTTCAATTCAACTGGAAGACTTTTCTCTTTTATTGGATGAAGCATCTGAGAAGACCGATCCAAATGAGTCAGAGGGCAAAACAAGATTGCGAGGAGCTCTGCCTGAGATGTTGAGGAGGCACCAGGAGAAATTACTCTAAATGATCACCCCATCTTAGTGCTATAAAATTCTGTTCAGTTTCTCAAAAGTTTCTGTGCCTGTATGTTTCCTCTGTTCAGAGCCTGAGACACACGCAGTATTTTGAACACAGGTTATGTTTCTTCCCTTATGTAAGAATTAAGGGTTAAAACTAAAAAGAATGGGACCATGTGGGAAGTGCAAAGGAAACCAGGTAACATATAGGTTAGCAATGGGCTTGTCCAGAGACTCATGGTTGTAAAAACAAGTATAGTTGATTCAACTGGAAGTTAAATGGCCCAGGAATGTTCTGCTATATATGACCCTTGAATAATACTGTCAAGATCCTAAAAGAAGAGTCATGAAACAGTTGTCAGGCTTTGTTTCTCTTCTGCATTTCTTAAACTGTTGTGTGCAGTTTTTTCTGGATACTAATAATTAGTTTTTATTTATATGACAGTAGCACCTAGAAGCCCTAACCATAGATGGGACCTCAGTGTGCTTCCTGTACATACAAACACCTACTAAGGGACATTCCTTGCCTCCAACACACAGTTACCTATTTGATTCAGGTACCAATTACAGGTCTTGCACTTCAATACCTTCCATAGAGCCATTTTAATTCTAAGGGCCTGGGCCACCTCCCATTTATGTCAATGGCAAAACTTGCCTAGACTGTAGTGGGGGAAAAAGGTCAGCCCTTAACAGGTTTAGGGTGTTGATAATCTGGAAGCATTTAAGGAATTCCTTTATCTTGAGGTTTTCTCCCTCGGAGTCTCAGATTGCTCTTTCTTGATTAATTTTCTAACTCCTTTAGTTATCTTGGGGGACATTAGTGGGGTTTTCAAAGTCAGGCATTAATTTAAAATAACTTAATTTAGCAATTCTAGTTGTTACTTTTGAAGGTCTTTTTTAATGGCATGAGCCTCCACAGAACCCATCAATCTTGTTACTTTCCCCGATTGCTCTCAAGATATCTTTGTCATTACATAAGACCTTTTTCAAGAACATGTATTAATTCAAAAGACTCAGATATCTCATTATGAGTTAGCTGGGGAACAGCTCATTGACTGGGGACACACAGCTCAAATGTCACTACAAACTTCCCTAATTTCAGTGACTTTTTTTTCCCCACTGCATCACATACAGATTTACTTGACATGAACCATGCTAAACCATAAAGTCTCAAACACACACAGACAGGGACTGTCATTTGAAAACCCTGTTATTCAGTAGTAACATGGGTTTATTAATCAATCATTCTAACATTCAGTTGGTCCACTAATATGAAGACTGAAATTAAGTTAATTTTATTTTCTGGATGTTCCTCTGTAACCCTGAATTTTACTGATCCATTGATTGGCAACTGATCTCAAATACACAGATAAACCCCTGTCTACACACATCTCCTCTTTCAAAATCCCATGCTGCTGAATTCTGGTGTTATCAGTAACACACGGGAGATATTTCTTACACTAGACCACATGTCTATCCTTTTGTCTATCTGCTTTTATACAGAGGTTTTTGAGCACAACTTGGAAAAGGGACTTGTTCATAGACACACATTGAAAGGCCCTTAAGAGTAACTTGCCCTTTCAATGTAACGGAGTATAGTTTTAGTGGTGTCCTATATCTATCACAGCATTGGCACTGGCTATTTCCCTGTCTGTTTGCCAGACTTATCACTTAACACAAAATAAGTCACTAAATAAGTAAATCTGCTGCCAGAAATTCATAGCTCTAAGGTGTGGCATGAAGCAATCATTTATTAGGAAATAAGGCTCTCAAGGGCATGTCATGTGTGAACTAAACTATTTTATCCTGCTTTCTAGTACCCACATGCTGGCATGTCCCAACGTGATTATTTTAAGGCATATGTTTGTGTTTTGTTTCCCCAAGTTAGTTCTACTGTTCTTTGAGTTCTGCATTCCATCATAAGTGCCTAAAAAGTGTCAGGCTCACACAATAATCCCACTGTTTCTAAAGGCTCTTCTTTTCCCACTAATCAGAGAGGTGAGGCAAGACAATCCTGTAGCAGGATATCACCTTAGAGAGGACAATGTATATTTCCAACATTTTTAGAATATTAAGCAGTATTTTAAAAATATGTATTACCCCAGAACACATCCATCTTCATCAGGAACCGGCAGTCCTTCTCCGTGGGGTACTGGGCGTATAGCTGATGGAATGTTTGGATAATGCACAGTCCACTTTTTCTTCTTTGACACACCTTTCCCAACTGGAGGCACCATGCAGAAGTAACAATTGCTGGTATGATCTGTTGGCTCTCTCCAAATCATTGGCACTGCAAGAGGCATAGATTTCCTTTTCCTGTTCAACCACTGGCGAAGATTTGTTGCACAAGTGTCGCAGCATATGTGTGGGGCCCACCTCTTGTCCTGATCTCCAATTTTGCAGCCAAAATAAAGGTGATAGGCTTTCTTAACCATAGTGGTTATACTGCACTTTTGTGATGCAAAAGTCACTTCACCACAAACATAGCAGAAGTTATCTGCACTGTTCACACAAGTACGAGGCATCTCTGCTCACTTTGGCTAAACAGAAATGTGTCCCATTGCAAAATCAAACACTGACAAATAAGAGAGCACGACACTGTATGATTTCTAGAGCTGATATAGGGCAATTTGTTCAGCAGAGTGATGTAAGCTTCGTTATGATTGCATCATCCATGACTTCTAGGAATAACATGATGCAATTCATATCATGTATGATGCCATACCAGCTTCAGATTGCATCATTCATTGTTTTGCCTAAAAAGCAAGTACTGTCCAAACCCAGTCATAGATTTATTCATAGATCCAGTCAAAGATGTATTTTAGTCATTTCTGGTTTAAATTGAGATCCCTTCCCTTTATAACTCACTTATCCTCCGCCATTCCCAAGTCAAGGGTCGTATATACTGACCCAATAGCATATCTTGAAAACTAGAGCCAATCAACAATTTTAAGCATCATTTTCATTCTCAGTGACCCAGAATTAGTAAAGTTTGACTACATTTATTTCAGAAGCATTTTGGCTGTAGAGCAGTGTTTTTTATTCTGTCTACACTGCTGTCTGGATTTCAAAAATGGCATGGCTTCCCACATGCAGCTCTTGTGACAGAAAAACTGTTACAAGATACAAGATTAGCCTCAGGGTTCCAAGAAACCATTTCTAAACTTTTTAAATTTGGAATTGTTCAAGAGAACACTGATTCCTCATTGCTACTGGCCCAGTATGCAAGGATTTTCTACAGTGGAGATAGAGGGCAGCTCTGTTTACCTGGATTTTTTGTCAGCCACCTAGAAGCTTGGGTTCAAGTGAAAACTGTTTCAATCAAGGTGACAGATGAAAGATTACAGTTGTCATTCATTCTTTTCTGCCCTTGCCAACTGCAGCTCTTGTTTGCTGAGAACTACAGAGCTGACAATAGGCCCTCACAAGTGCTATCCTTTTCACTGCCTATCTAGAATAAATCTGAGTTAGTTCATCTCTAAAACTGATCTCCTCTGCTCTGCCCTAGCTATTCCTGGGCTTATTCCTTATTGCCTGCTACTGTGCCAACTCTTTTGTTGCTGTGTTGTTTGAAAATCTTGTATGTACAAGGATGTGCCCTAGGGCACAGTTAGTTGTGCAGTCCTTGATACACTTGCTTTTGTGCTATCCATTGTGCCGGTCCCTACAGCTCTTGTCAGGCACAACTCTTAATTTTCCGAAAATTTTGCCACTCTCACACTCCACACCTTCTTTAAAAAAAATTATGGGAACAACCAAGCACCCAGAGATTTTGTCCTCTACCCACACACATCAGATATAATTGTATTAGGGGCATCCTGAGGGGTACTGATCACACACAATTCCCATTGACATCAGTAGATGCTCAGGATTTGATCCCTTGTGAGTTATGCATCATCTCAACATTAACCATTAATCTTTACGGCTACTGTGAATGCAGGGTCTCAAAACCTACGGACTTGACCGGCCCTAGTAGTACTACATTAAATAATTTGTTAATTCAGATAAACCCTCTAACCTGTAAGCAGCTTGCTATTTTCCTGCTTCACACAACAGCAGATATCAGCTCGTTAAAAATAAGTCATTCTTCAACATTCTGATTTAAGGCAATGTGTACATTATGTTGTGTCAGGTTGAATTTTGTCTGGATTTGCAAAGTAGGCTGGTGCAGCCCAGTGCACATATCAGGTTGCATCAGAGACATACAGAAATAGTGCTCCTAATAATGGAAGTAGAAAGTGGAAATTAAGCATACATCCTGAGTTTTGTTTCTTCTGCAGATCAAAACAGATAGCTTACAGCCCACTATGAATATCACATATTTAGTACCCAACAGCCCAACACTAAGATATAAACCTCACTAACCTGATACTTCTGAAAAATCACTTATGAAATATGGCTGTTGAATTAGAACAACAAACTTAAGTTCCATAACAGTATATGTCTCCTATTAGCAACTGGAAAATAATGAAAATTCTGGGTGCTGGATTGCCATTGTAACGGCATCTTCACAAGGCCTATCAGTTATAGCAAGGAGGTATTGAATGGGAAACAAGGTGGAAAAGAGTCTTTAGGTATTCATTTGTCAAAGTTACTATTACAATACAAAGTTGCTATAAGACAGGGCTTTAATATTAACGGCCATAAAAATGCATTAGTCTGCATCATGGAAAGGAATACAGAAGAAAAGAAATGAATGTACCTTGAGAAATATAAAGCATTAAATAGCTGTGGAAAAGATGCTGTATCAAAAGTGTATGCACATTTCCTAAGGACTAGGATAATAAAAATCCACCTGAATATGTTAAAAATATCATCTTGCACTGGTAACATTCATAAATCATAGCACATTAGTTAATTCAATTCAAAACTCTGTCATAAAAAGTCATTACTACAATAAACCCTTTGTACCAAAATCACAGCATTCATACAGTGTTATCAGAAGCAAAGTTCATTGATACACAATCTAGGTGTTTTTTAAAAACTGTGTTTTGTTTTAACGTGATAATGTCATTTCAAAAGGCAAAATGGGACACTCACCTTTTCTGTGTAAGGGAGTATCTAACAAGCTATGAAAATAACTACTTTGGCAAACAAAACACACAAAACCTAATGGTCCCTGGGGTGAATAATTAAAAAAGGGGGAAAGAGCTTCACAGAAAGGGATGGTGCAGAAACATTAATTAGTAATAAAGAAAACTGGAAGAATTTGACAAGTAGTGTGTGAAAGTGTCAGCTGTTAATTGATACAGCAGTTAAATATATAACACAATAATACTATAATTTGGATAGCATGCAAAAATCCTGTTGAGAATACTGTCCCTCACACTGTATATCATGCGTTGGCTGCAATCATCCCAAAAAGGGCCATCTGGTGATTGGAGGATAATATATAGTATAGATTTATATTAATTCTTATCCAACATTTTTAGACATTAGTTCAAATGACATCAGAAGCAGCAAAAAAAAACTGGTAATATCCCCTCTAGCTAAGATCTGACTCATGTTCAAAAAACAAAAAAACAATGAGCCTTATAAACAGGAAAGAGAAAACTGGGGAGAAATGTAACAGGAAATGAGAATACTTACCAACTGAGAGACAGGAAGCTGAAGCAAGCAGTTTTCAGTTGCAAAATGGCCACTTTAGGCCCACAGCTGCTTCCCTCTGTCAAATTTAAAGGCCCAGCCCAGGATGGGCAAGCGGAGTCATATTTTCCTACTGGAAGGCAATCTTGCAATCAGAAGGTTGCTAGGTGACTCCTCATAAAGGGACTGTTTCTGCTGATGTTTTCAGCTGGATGAACCTGACAATCCAAACTCTTCCCAACAATGAATGCTTCATTAAGGAAGTAGCGTAAGGTGTTGGTATTTGCATACAAAGCTGATCTTGGTTTTAAATATTTCAAACACAAAAACTCAAAGTGAAATATCCGGGTGACAAATTCAAGCAACTCAAAAACAAAAGACAGGTGTGCTGTAACCAGTAATCTGGATCTGAACATTCCTAAATATTAGTGGTTTTGTAGGGGGACAGAGCAGAAGATCAAATCTGGATCTAAATCTTTTGACTTGGGCCCATTTCTTCAAAATAAAGGTTCACACAAATGCCTGTAAATCAAAAGCTGCAGGTTTCATATCTCTGTCAGGCAACCAGCGGAGAAAATGCAAAGAGAGTCCCAACAGTGCTGAAGATTTGCTTACGCTTCAACTCATTTTATTATTTATTTTAATTGTAGATCACTTCTGAAGAAAGATCCTCTTGTGAATTACTTTACTTCCAACACTGATCTCACACCTTGCTTGATACAGCCACAGCACTTGGAAACATGAGGGAAAAAATGATAGTAGGACAGTATCTTAATATACTAGGGCTAGATTTACAAAGGGATTTAGGTGGGCAGCTAACGTTTAGATGCTAAAAAGCCACTGGGGTTTACAAAGGTGGAGTTAGGTGTTCAGGCTTCCTTTACAATGAATGGAGAGAGATAGGTGCTTAAGAATGGGATTCACAAAAGCCAACACACTGCCCAAGTTGGAGTTAGGCATGCTAGGAACATGTCTATCTTAGTGGATTCTGCAGGTGAGTCAACACCTATCTTTCCCCGACTTCATGCATTGCACTGGGGCTTAGGGGAGAGAGAGGCATCCAGACTCCTAGACTGAGGCAGCAGTGCACATGCCTAGAGGCAGAAACATAGGGTATGTCTATGCTGCAATTAGACATTCATGGCTGGCCTGTACCAGTCATGGTACTGGAAGTAATGAATGGGGCCAGCTGACTCAGGCTCACAGGGATCAGGCTAAGGAGCTGTTTAATTGCAATGTTGCCCGCCCAAATGGGCTCGAGGGGACAACAATGGTCCGTCGCCCGGTGTGCTTGGCACCAATAAAGACACCGAGGGGAGAAAGCAAGCCAAGTTTATTTCAGAGCTCTGAAATGGCACTAGGAGACCAGCATGTCTCAAATCCAGTGCAACAAATACAAACAAATTTTACCTTTTATACTCCAAACTGTTTGCATACATCTCTTTGTCTGGCTGTTCCCCCTTACCCCTCCCACCCCTCCCTTCTCTAGCAGTTACAATTAGAAAAATTCCCATTCGTCTGCTTATCTTTTGGCCTTGCAAGGCCTGTTTACAGCAGCTGCCTGCTAGAAAAGCTGACCCTTACATTTCTGCTTCAGCATGTAAGCAGTTAGCACAGAAGTAGGTGAGAGTTCACAAGATGGGGTTTGGGGGTTCAGATAGGCCCAGAGCAAAAGAGTTTCATCGGCACTTCTGGCCTTCCGCTCTCCCGAGTTACCTGGTAGCTATGCCTAGTGGACCCCAACAGCAATGTAGACATTTGGGCTTGGGCTGCACCCAAGCTCTAGCACCCTCCCAACTCACAGGGGCCTAGGGTCCAGGCTGCAGTGCAGCCAGAGCCTGAAAGTCTACACTGCAATTAAACAGCCCCTTAGCCTGAGCCCCGCAAGCCTGAGTGAGCTGGCACGAGGCAGCTGCACCTTTTTAATTGCAGTGTAGATATACCCATAGGCAGCTAGAGAACTTTTACATAAAAAACTTGAGTGAGTTTAGACATCTACAGGGTTTGGCAGCAGCTGAGTGGCAGTTTTGTGAATACCAGTGGTGCCTGATTCTGGGATTTAGGCACTAACAGTGGCAGTTAGGCACCTAAATCCCTTTGTTAATCTAGTTTTTAGGATAAATCCCTGTCCCTGCATTAATAATAATAATTAATAATGAGGCCTAGCTTCTATATAGCACTTTTCATTAGCTTTACAAAGGAAGGAAGTATCAGTATCTCCCTTTGACAGACCAGGAAACTGAGGCACATAGAGGTGAAGTGACTTGCCCAAGGCCATCCAGCAAGCCAGTGGCAGAGCAAGGAATAGAATCTAGATCTCTTGAGTCCCAGTACAGTCATCTATCCATTAATTCACACTGCCTCCATGGAGCCCGCTGGAAGGCAATGGGGCTCCAGGCAAGCTCATAGGTTCATCCACATCATTCATGTAGAACAAGGTGTAGGATCAGGGTCTAATACTGCACTTGCCCATGTAGTATCCCAAGAAAAACAAGGCAGCAGAGACATGAATTTCTGTGACATATTACCCCCCCCAAAAAGGACTTCAAAGGGGAAAAAAGCATTCACTATATTTATACATCATAAAGAAGCAAAAAAAAAATAAAGAAGAAAAAACCAAATATTTTTCTCTCTCCCCTCACCCACACCCCCAGGTGTCCTTTAAAGGAGACAAGATGAAAATAAACTCATTTTAATACACCTGGTACAGCTATTTTGTTACCTCCCCAGTGCTGTTTGTTCCTCTCCCTGGGTGTAGAATGGGGCTGCAGCAAGCATCACTGTTCTCATACTGACAGAAGCTTCACCACCGTGATAGAAACTGCTCTGTAGACCACGTGGGAATGAAAAGCTTGCAAAGCACTGATTCAGAAAGCTGCTGGGAGATTGTACATCAGCTAAACCCCACTACACAGATAAAGCAGGTTAGCAGAAATAAAATATCTCTTTTAAATATGTACGGCTGTGATCCTGCAATGATTGTTTTGTGGGCAGACCTCTGAAGTCAATTGGCCTGAGCAAGAGCACAGGTGTCTACTCACTCAGAGCTCATTGCGGGGTCGGGGCTGGATGATGATGAAGCATTACTGAAACGTACTTAACAGTTTATAGATGACCATCGCTGATTAATGTGTTCTCTAGATGCAAGTTCAGGAGAATCTCCCCAGCATGCTGCTAACCTTTCACAAAATGATAAATATCCTCCATTATCATACACTTGATTCATAGCGATAATTACCAATAAAACCCAAACAACTCTTCCGTATTTAATCCTAAGTTCAAACCTAATTACCTAAATTTTTATTTATGACACGCTCCTAAAGCATGAGCCTTGTGGAATGTTATCTGAATTTTTGGCATTTTTTGATAAAAATAATGAATGCTTATTGAAAACACAGTACTTTATATGGTAATGGCGTAGAAAGCCTTATTGATAACGAGCAATACAAAGACATTCACTGGTTGATTTCTCGCACTGGTTCATTTGTAAAGGATGCTAATTGAACACAAAAGTTAAAATGTGCATTAAAAATTGTTTTATAATTGTATTTTAATTAGAAACAGTAGGTTGCAGATGATTAACTGTATTCAATTCACATATAAATACCCCATAATTCCAATGAAATCATGGCTCATAAAAATAAATAAACTTTATATTTTCTCTAAGACCATTCTCAATATTTTCTCTGAAGTGAGTGTAGGCTCACACACTCACCTCTAGAGTACCTCTCTGTGAACAGGCACAGTGCGGCAGGGTCCTTTCAGTCTACCACCTCCCTGCAGTCCTTCCGCTGTCAAGTCTGGTGTCTGTTGTTTTATGTGGCCTAGCTCTCTGGCTAAGTCACTGCTCACTCTATCCCCTTTCGTGGATAACAGAAAAGTCCAAAAGTATGGAACTCAAAGTAGTACCAAGTTTACAATGGCACCAAAGGCACCGCGCCCACGCTTAGAAGGGGCCCCGGTGCCTGGACCGTGGCCTCACCCCCCCACTCTGCCCACCCCTTCCCCGAGGCCCCACGCCCACTCGGCCTCTTCCCCTGAGTCCCCGCCCACCTCTCGTTCCCCTCTGCCTCTCCCACATTGTCCCCTGCTTGCTCTTCTCTATCCTCTACCTCCCTGTACGAGCAGTGGGCGGAGCCTCAGGGGGAAGAGGCCGAGGGGGGCAGGGACTCAGGGATGGGCCACAGTCTGGGTGCCAGGGCCCACAAAAGATTAATCCAGCCTGACTCAAAGTTCAGCAGTCTTGGAGTCTCTCCTCCAGCCCCTGTTTAATATTTGTAGTCCTCAGCAGTTTTCCTTCTCCCTTCTTAGTCTTCAGAAGAGGTAGGGGAACCTAGGCCTGCCCACACCACTGGGTTCCAATTCAGGACCCTGGTTCAGAGCAGCCAGAGTTAACCCTTCTCAAGTCCCTTGTTGTTCCCTGAGCTGCTTCCTACTTCTGTGGGCTCTCTAGCCTCTTGTTCTGTTTCTCTGTGTCTGGAGTACTTCCACCACTGAAAAGGGGGATTAATAGGGCCAGTTGCACCTGCTTGGGGGCCACTAACTGGCAATCAGGATGGGATATGCAATAATCCCTTGCATCCTTGTGGATTCCCAGACAAAAGAAGCAAGGCAATAGATGGGCGAGCATCATTTCACAGTCCAGTTGGTCAGCCATTGGTATTTCATGGGATAGTTTCAATAATTCGCTCCTGATTACTCAGACATGAGGAGCTGGCTGTACTGTTCACCTCCCAGAGTCCAGTGGCCTATGCAGTATAGGACGTGTGACCGGGTGCCTAGAATGGACCACATTGAGAGTGCCACATTCAGGGCAGACTTCAAGAAACAGGGCAGGCACACCCCAAAACTGGTGGTTTATATTGATATATACAATTAGATTCACCAAACCAATAACAAAAGAGCTTCTGCAGTACCACACTGCTTAACAAGAAGCCAAAACACAGGCATTCCAGCCCTTTATTCCCATCCAGGCAAATTGATCTTGTACACTGAGAAGTTACTGAAAACCCAATCCACCATACATGAGGTTCTACCAATCCCAAAGGATCAGACACTTACCCCCATGTCATTATCTCAGCTCTTACCCAAATATCACACAGTCAGCCAATCCTTAGTAAACTGACTAAATATTTATTAAAAAAAGAATAGAGTTATAAATGGTTAAAGGATCATACATGAAAATGATTGCGAGTCCTTAGATTAGGTTGGTATCAGTGACAGAATAGACTGCTGGCTTGTAAAGGTCTCTCTGGTAACTTCCAAAAGATTGGAAGATCTTCAGTCCATTGTTCAAAATATTCCTTTTAGTTGTAAATCCACAGTCCAGAGAACTGGAGCAGGAATGAGGCAAAATGGAGATGTTTCAGTTGTAATTTATACCCTCTCCCATGTGCATGGAAAGTTACTGTCCCAAGCAATGCCCATAGTCTATGTGCATGGAAAGTTACTGGCAAAGATGGAGTCCTAGGTCACATGTTCATATCACATATCCTTACATGTTTTGCTGAATCACAAGGGCGGGCCATTGGCTCCATGCTGTCTGAGGCATCCTCGGGATTTGTTATCTGGAGAGTTGATTCTTCTTAATGGCCCATCAAGTTTAAATAATCCATTTACAATGGGTTGGCGAGCCTGGATGTAAACTACCTTGCAGGTGTCACCCCAAGAACAAATACATTGAGATACAAATACATAGCCAATATTCATAACTTCAAATACAGTGATGATACATGGATATAACCAAGATAATTATACTTGACAGACTGTAACTTTTCCATTGATATTGTACATGATATACTTTGTACAAGATTTGTTGCAATTATATAATAATGGTATCAGTAATAGTATAAATGGGCATCCATCTTGTATACAGCATCACAGGAAGTTTCCTCGTAATTGGAAGCATGGTAGTCGTGTGGACTATTCTGGTCTTATCACCTTTCTGTCTATGAGAGCTATCCCTTCTTCATAACCCTCCAGTCCTCTCTTTTTTTGTTCAAGACATAAATTAGAGGACCCCAACAGTTTCCCAACATCACTGGGACCCTGTTTGGGAGGTGGGACAATGGGGACATCAGCCACTATGGGCATATCTGAGTCACCCACACAACAGTCTTGGGTTTTTGTGTGCAAGTCTCAGTCCTCATGTCCAGTGTCATGCCTCTCCCACTTAGTGTGCTGGGTCTTTGTCTGGAGCAGGAAGGGGTCCTCATCCTCAAAAGGAAATAGGTTGCTGAACATCCATTTTCCTGGCTACCTCTGCTGTCTCCCTCAACAAAGTCTGTAAAGCATCTTGATGTGCGGCTAATCACACCCCAGAAGGACTGAGTATGGTGACTTGTGGGCTATGCCTACTGTGGTGTGGTTTGTTTGTGCACAGTGGTTAAGTGGACCCTAGTGCAGGGATAGACTCTCACATCACCATGAAGACAAGTTAGAGACACTGTTCCCTCTGGCCTCCTTCAGCAGGCCTTCCCTTATTAGGGTTTGTTCACAGCCCAGATCTACCAAGGCTTTCAATTCCCACCCATTAATCTGTACCACCATTGTTAACTTTGAACTGATGGTGATCAGTTAAGGCGGGAAGAGGTTAATTCTGTTTTGTAATTGCACTCCACAGTCAAACAATCTTTCTTGATATGTCCTTCTTGCCCTTACTGGAAACAGATCACCTCCGGGGTTCAGATGTTGGAGATTTGCAGGGAGAGTTGCTTAGGGGTAGCTTCTGTTATGAGATCCAATCTGTCTGGGGTGAAGAGGGCCTCTGCCTCATGGCTCTAGAGTTGCCAGTCATCATATGGGTTCCTGTCATTGGGCTTGGAGAGGTTTTCCTGTACCAACCTTGCAAGGTGTCAGTCTCGAGGTAATTTTCAGCAAGCCCGATGGCTTTGTCCACGGTCTCCAGTTAGTGTCTCTGTACTCTCGTACAGCAGCTGGAAGGACCCAGAGGAATTGCTCTATAACTGTCTACTCATCCACCTGCCTGCCCATCTTGACTTCTGACTTCATCCACAAGGGCAAGAAGGACATATCAAGACATACCTTCTATCTGAGGTCTAAGTTTCTGTGCTAGTACACTGGAGCTTGCAGATCGGCTAAACTTCTGTTCCCTGAACCCACGACAGTAAGTCTCTTCACTTATTTCTGAAAGGTTGAATATGGCCACCTTCACTATTGGTTAACTGAGGGCAGATTGATGATGTAATGTCATATAAGATCCCTGTGCCTCTCCTGTCAAGACAGGTGCCAGGGGGATGGCCCACATTTCAGGGTCCCAATGGGTATTGTGACAAAGTTCCTCCTCTATCTTGGTGGGTCCTGCGCTTATTGGCGGATTTTCTTGCCTCAGAGATTCACCATGTGGGTTGGGGAACAGCCTAGAGACCTTCCCCTCTGGAAGAACCCACAGTCCAGGTCAATTGGGAGGTTTGGGGGGAACCCGGGCCCGTCCTCTACTCCGAGTTCCAGCCCAGGGCCCTGTGGACTGCAGCTGTCTATAGTGCCTCCTGTAACAGCTGCATGACAGCTACAACTCCCTGGGCTACTTCCCCATGGCCTCCTCCAAACACCTTCCTTAGTCTCACCACAGGATCTTCCTCCTGGTGTCTGATACGCTTGTGCTCCTCAGTCCTCCAGCAGCACACCCTCTCACTCTCAGCTCCTCACGCCTCTCACTCTCAGCTCCTCACACTCACACCACAAACTGAAGTGAGCTCCTTTTAAAACCCAGGTGCCCTGATTAGCCTGCCTTAATTGATTCTAGCAGCTTCTTCTTAATTGGCTCCAGATGTCCTAATTAGCCTGCCTGCCTTAACTGGTTCTAGCAGGTTCCTGATTACTCTAGTGCAGCCCCTGCTCTGGTCACTCAGGGAACAGAAAACTACTCATCCAGTGACCAGTATATTTGCCCTCTACCAGACTCCTGTACCCCACTGGTCTGGGTCTGTCACAGTATAAATAGCAAGGTGTTCAAAGATCTTCATAAAGGCCTCTGGGTCATCATCACGCCCCATTTTGGATAGCATAGTGCCCCCTAACCAACCTCCCAAGTCTATCTTACCTCTGGCCATTGAAGGTGAAGCTGTTCCAGCCAAACGCTGTTCCTCGGCAGCTATCATCTCTGGCATTTATTGACTCTGCTGCTGTGCCAGGGTTTGGGCTTCTTGTTGATGTTGCTGGGCCACTTTTTGCAGCTTGTTCTGCCACTGCTGGGCTTACAACAGTTATAGCGTCAGAGCTGGCATTTGTTGTTGCTGTCACGTAGCTGTCTGTTGTTCTAGGACCACAGCATGTTGCTAGGCTAACAATCAGAGGGCCTTATTCATCTTAATATTCTGTGAGGAGTGGTGAGTGCAGTTACATGCCCAATCTCACTTCTGGAACCACACATAGGAGCATTCCCTCACTTCTAGAGCATCTTCCAGTAACCAGGCATGGTGCTGCATATGTCCTTTTAGTCTAACACCCTTTCCAGCTCTTTTGGTGTCAAGACAGTCTGTCGTTTTATGTGTCCAAGCTCTCTAAGTAATTGCTCTCTCTATCACCTTTCCTGGTTAACAGAAGAGTCCAAAAATAAGGAACCCAAAGTCTCATGGTCTCAGAGATTCTCCTCTGGCCTCCGTGTAACATTCATAGCCATTGACCATTTTCCCTCTCCCTTCTTAGTCTAGGGAGGAGATAGGGGAATCCAGACCTGCCCACTCCACTGGGTTCCAGCTCAGGACCCTTGTACAGAGCAGTCAGAGTTAACCCTTCCCAAATCTCTTGCTGTTCCCCGAGCTGCTTCCTACCTCTAGGGGTTTCTTGTTCTGTTTCTCTCTCTTTGGAGTATTGGCTGCTGTGGCAGCTTCTAGCCACAGTCTCGCCTCTCTGGCAGCCACCCTACCAGTGGTGGATTTAGAGTTAGTGGGGCCCTGGGCACAGCTTCATTTTTACCCCCCACCCCTTGGGACCCAGCCAAGAAAAAGAACATTCTCTCTTATCTCCCCCCCCACCACATTCTTCATTCTTTTTTTCTTCATCCTCCTTGTATATTATAGGTAATAGGAAGTAAATGAAAATAAAGTGAGGTACCTTGATTGGGGCAGGGGGGTGGGGTGCAGGAGGGGGCGAGGGATGCGGGCTCTGGGAGGAAGTTTGGGTGCAAGGTGCGGCCTCTGGCCTAGGGCAGGAGGTTGGGAGGTGGGAGGAGGTCAGGTGGGCGGCACTTATCTCAGGCAGCACGGCTCCCAAAGCAATCGGCACGCCCCTCTGGCAGTGGCTCCTAAGCAGAGGGGATCAGGGGGTCTCCGCACGCTGCTCCCACAGGCACCGCCTCCGCAGCTCCTGGCCAATGGGAGTTGGCACTAGGGGCAGGGGCAATGCGCAGAGACACCCCCCCCACAGGGGCTGCTCCTCCCCGCTGGGGGCATGCAGAGATGTGCCAGCAGTTGGCCACTTCTGGGAGTGGTGCAGGGCCCCGGCCACCAGCCACGGCATGCAGGCAGCCTGCCTGCCTAAGCCCTGCTGTGCTGCCGCATTTTGGGGGGCCCATGCCACTGCATGGTGTGTTTAATGGTAAATCCACTTCTGCACCCTACCCTCCTACTTTACAGCCCTTTTATCCTCACAGATGCTGTGGGACTGCCAATCAGCTCTAGCTGAGTGGGCAGACAGTTTCTGTGTTAACCATTTGGCTGCCAAACCAGAATGGGTTGTATAGACCCCAGGACAATGAGAGCCTGATTCTGGAAGCCATCCTCCCACTGATTTATGCAGACTTGCAGCATTGGGCCCTAAGCATCCAACTGAGCAAGAATTAATGATGTAATACATTTAGTACTATTGCCATTAGGATAGTATGAATAGTGGATAGTGGACATTGTGCATTGTAGACTAAGAGCATTTTACCTAACTGTAGAAGCTAAAAATATAGTGGAGCTAAAATAATCAATAGGTATATATCATTTTATCTAAATTAGGAATGTGGGCCTCTTTGCTTTCTTCGGTAACATAATGTAATGCCTCTTCAAGAGCTACTTGTAAAATAAATACACTAACAAAGTACATCACATCAAGGAGCACTGGAAAATTATTACAACTTTCCTTCATGTACTATACCAAAAGATGTTATTTATACTAAGTGAAATGAACCTTGAACTGTTCATATCTCTAATATTTTGCTACAATTTTTCAAATGCAAATACCATAAAATCACTAAGCTCAGTATTTGATCAATTCTAGCCTTTCATATCAAACTTCAGTTATTCTTAGTGGTTCCATTATCACCATGGTGTTATTAGCCTTCCCCTTAATTTCTGAGTGCATTAAAGAAGTTTAATTAGGCTAAAATAAAAAACAGCTAAAACTCAGATCCTTTCTGTTCCTAAATTAATTAGCAGTTATGCTTATATTATTGTAAATTGACAAATAATAAATTACATTTTTATTTGTCTTAATTATCAAATTCAGTTGTAGTCAGCAACACTGATAGAAGATTACTCTGAAATAATGTAGGGCCAAATTCTGCTCTCAGTTATGCCAGTTTGAAACTGGAGTAACTCCATTGACAGCAGCAGAATTACTCTAAACTTACCTCAGTGCAACTGACATCACAATCCGGTCCTTATTACTTAGAATGTTAACACAACACTGCAGTTTGGACATTTGTTCAGTGTCTCTGATTATTAGACATGCGGCATAGTCACAGACTGGAGGTTCCCAGAGCCTTGTTTGACACAGCGATGGCATTCTATAGGAAACGGATTTATTTTAGGACTTTGTTAAACAAGCTCTTTGTAAAACAAGCAAACTGTAGCAGACTTAGTTTGCAGCATCTTGCTATCCATGGGCCAAAATCTGACTTCAGATAAACATGTCCAGCTCCGATTGGAGGCTGGGCACTGATGCAAGGGCAAAATTTGACTCTGTGAGGCCTGATTCGCCTCCAATTTTATACCAGTCTAATGCGATTACTCCTTATTTATAGTCATAAAAAAATTGTTTAACATAAGGTAAGATTCTTCTCATCAATAAACTAAACCATAACAAATTCGAAAATACAAAATCCAGTTTATAATGAAAACTCAGTTACAAATTTTACTGTGAAACAGCTGTGCATGCTGGAGGAGGGGAGAAGATTGCCGCAGAGCCTTTATGAATTTATAAGACAATATAAGGACCTGTCCACACTATAAATACACCCAAATCAGGGTATGCAGTTACAAGATGGTTGCAGTGTGTAGTGTGAACAGGACCTTAAATATGTTCTGGAACCAAGTTAAAGCTTTGGCCATATTGTAACTGGGTCTCTTGACATGGTTGTATTTATAATGTAGACAGACCCTGAAACTTTAGAATTGGTTATTTTTAGTTTTAAATTATTTAATTTTATTTTTTATCATTTAAAGAGACTTGACCCTTAAAACTAAAAAATCATGCAAATGTGAGTGTTTGCACTTCTTTAAGTGTGCATTTACAGCCAGCTTCACTTAAAGAACCATTTTAGCAGAAGTTGGTTTCCTGCCCAGAATACAGCAGTGTGGAAATCATACAAATCACTGTCCAGTGCATGCTTTTGTTACTATGAAATCTCTTTGAATTAAATCTATTTGTGAATAATGAGGAACCTGCTTCGCCATTTCCTTCCTCACTCTCCCCCGTCTTCATAATTCCTATCTGTTCTGCTCTTCAGGTTTTATATTTTCCAATCATATTGTTAGAGGGCTAGACTGCAGATGAGGAAATCTCAGAATTGACATTATTTATAGCCATGTATTAAGAGGGCCAATGTAAAAGCTCTGTCAGCACTTCTATCGTTAGGGGTTTGTAAATGAGAAGGGCAGGAAATAGTTTTCCTATCTTGTAAGAAGTTTCAAGATTTTGTAATTTTCCCCCCATCCCAAATAGGGATGAAAAGTAGAAATCTCATAAATGTTTGCGAACCAAAAATTGAAAAAAAATTAGGCTGGGGTCAATTGAATTATTATATTTTGATTATTTCAAAACAGTTCAATTTGGTTTTGACTTTTTTCTTATTAATTAAGGCATTTATTTTACATTTTTACTATCAATTAACTTAAATTACTAGAGAACAATGTGTTTCAACCCCCCCCAAATGGAACTTTTTTCTTTCTTAAAAAGTCAAAATGACACTTCCAAACCTTTTTTTTTTTTTTTCTTCAATTTCTTTTTTAAATTAGAGAAGGCATTGGAGGAGGGAATCTTGCCCCTTAGAGAATCCGTGAAACAGGGCCTGCCTCCTCCCCAGTTGTCATTTTGTTGCGGGTAAAGGGTTAATGTTTATCCTGAATGGAACTGTCACACAGGAATATCCCAACTACTTCATGTCATGTGGTCACTTTAAAAATCTTTCCCATCCAATTGAAGATTGATTAACCAGGTAAGGAACTGTTCTTACATTAAGATACTGTGGGAGACATGCTCAGTGTGTGTCCCAATGTTATTTTCCTGGGCCAAGTTACCATGTACAGGATGACATTCTCACTGGTTAGGAGTTTATGATTTGTTGTGGGAGGTGGGTGGCCACTACTCTGATAGAAACACCTGTCAGAGTTGGGAGCAAAGTGTATGTCCATGGATTATAAAATATATACCAGTATATTTTATATAATTTAAAGCCACGTTAAGACACTGCTATATTTAATGATGTTCATTGCTACAGAAGCTAGTTGTTACTGATATTCAGAGGTGGCTTTAGTGGAGGTAACTGGGTTCAATTGCACCCACAGAAATAATGAAACCACGGGTGCA
Source organism: Emys orbicularis (assembly GCF_028017835.1). Lineage (NCBI taxonomy): Eukaryota > Metazoa > Chordata > Testudines > Emydidae > Emys > Emys orbicularis. The sequence continues at coordinate 86,484,351 of NC_088691.1, read as the reverse complement.
AAAACACCCTGTGGGGAGCTACGTTCACTTTTTTGCAAGAGAAACCATGCATGGCTCCATAGCCCAGGCCTGTGCCATGGTGGCACTGTTCCCAGCCATGCCAATGCACGATGATGTCAGAATCATGTGCTGCCAGGGAGGCCTGAAGGGCAAAAATCTGCCAGAGGGAGCAGCAGTGGAGAGGGGGTGGGGCAATGGGTATGCGTGTCCCAGTCTCTAAGCAGCAAGGCCATGGGGGTGAGGCTCTGTGTTGATGCTGGGGCCTCTCCCCATTCTGAGCAGCTCGGACCAATTGCTGAGGCTGGGAATGGGCCATTCACCCGGCACACCCATGCACCCAAAGCTCTTATTGTATTATTCTCTTTTTGTAGCAATTTTTTGTTTTGTTTCATATTGTGATCACTCTAGAATTAGTATAGTGCACCCACTGAATAGGGAGGCTACATCTGCCACTGCTGATAATGGTGGGGGGAGGGGGAGTTGGAAATGGTATGACAGTCAAAAGCAAATAGGGCAACAGATATGGAAGCATGGAGAACAAAAGGGGAGTAAGAAGAAAAAAGTGGCACACCTTCTACAGATGGTGTTATTTTCTAAGCATGGCAATGATATGTTTCAGCAGGGACAGCAGAACCAGGTGAGGTAGTGGGGGGCTAACACCCCCACAATGGAAATACTGGGGGCTGATGTGGATTTTGACCTCCACCCCCATGTTTTCCACACCCAACAATATCTTGCAGAGGTAAGAAAGGACATGGAGAGGGGCTGGATCGCCTGCTGTGGTGCGTAAGTTCAGACCAGCCATCAGGCAGCTGGGAGAAACAGCTCTATTCTTCCAACCTTCCAGCTACTGCAGATCCTGGCAGAGACAGACAGCCCAGAGGAGGGTCCGGAACATGTGTGCCAGCCACTGGGTGGCCTGCGTTGGGCATTGGCAAACAGGGCTCCAGCAACCGAGTGGGGAAAAACACCGAATACTGGGCATAAGACTGCCAACAGTCCCGTATCACAAGGGACGTTCCTTATTTAAATAGAAAATTACCTGTCCCATACTAAATCAGTACAAGATGTCTTTTATCCTGTATTTCAACAGCAGGAGGCCGGTACTCATGGGTGGACTCCCTTTGCTGATCCTGATCCTTCAGTGCTGCACAGGGAAAGCAGACGGAGCCGCACTCAAGGGCCATGGGACAGGAGGGGAGTGCAAAGTTGCACCCGTGAGTATGGGCCCCCTGCAGGACAGGGCTCTCTGCTGACTCCAGCCCTTGAGCACAACCCGTCTGCTTTCCGTGCGTAGGCTTTGTCTGGCAGAACAAGTGGACGGGGCTGGATGCCCTGGAGTTACTCCAGGGTCAGGAAGGGGCTATGCTGACAGGGAGATCAGTACTCCCAGAATGTAGCCTCCTTGCTCGCACGGTCTCTGACAACGTCCCCACCACTGGGTGCCCAGTGCAGCAGCAAGCAAAAACCAGCAACTGCAGCCTCCAGCTCAGCTCCTGGCACCCATGCAAAAGCTGAACAGGAGTCACAGCCGCTGCTGGCCCAGCACCTGAGGCCCTGGGTTCTCTGCAGCATCCAGAACTAGAGAGCGAGAAACCCTGGGAAGCATAGAGGTGGGAGGAAAGGAACTTGCCCCCACAGGTTCAAGTCAAGATTGGAGACATCTGAGGTTTGTCCTGTATTTTTAAAATACAATATTAGCAACTCTAACTGGGAACCAGCCACCAAGGAACAGAAGTAGGAACTGCCAGGACACCCCTTCCCAGCCTGAAGCCATCTCTCTCTTCCACCCCGACACCCCTGCCACCGAGTCTCAGTAGCCCCCCTCACTCACCCTCCTATCCCTCCACCACCCCATTCACAGCAAGCTTCTGCCCCACCCCCATGTTCCAGAAAGCACATTTCCCAAGAGTATCTATTATTTACTATACTAAAGATGTCAATAGAATTAGTGCACGGCAACCCGGCATGGAACGATACTGTTTGTGTAACAGCCATTTGTTACTTTTAATAAAAAAAGAATGCTCCAAATCACAGTTTTAGAAGTAAAAAAATACCTAAAGGACATCTTTGTTGTTATTTCATTAAGCTCTTCTATTTAAGTCATTTATTTTAGGAAGAGAATATCCATCACAAAGCATTATACCTATGAAATGTATGATACAGTAATCTTTCAGTTTATATTAGTTCTAGATCATTGCTCTGTTACAGTCCTACTGCATTATGAGATATATACATTATTAATTCTCATTCTTGTGCATTATATTTTAATAAAAAAAGATGTTAGCATGATAGAACAGAGAAAGGAAATGTTTTGTACTAAGTGAGCTGGAATGGAGCATACAGCCATCTGGTCTTTGGTAAATCCTTATCTGAGCAAGGATTGTAGGAACATCTTCTCAGTCACGCCAAGTATCCAGGGTCATAGGAAACTACCATTTTAAATTAACCTGTTTTGGAAAAGAAAACTTCGCAGTTTGTCATGCAGGAAGTCCCAATTTATTATTTGTTTGTTTTATCAGTTTAGCATTCCTGCATAATATTTCCTGACGGTTGTTCCATCAGCAGGATCACTGTGGAATTTCCCAGCATCATACACCAATGCCTAGTTTTGTAGATTCATAGATTCTAAGGCCAGAAGGGACTGTTGTGATGATGTAATCTGACCTCCTGTATAACCCAGGCCATAGAACGTCCCCAAAATAATTCCTGGATCATATTTTCTAGAAAAAATTCCAATCTTGATTTAATAATTGTCAGTGGTGATGAATCAACTACGATCCTTGGTAAATTGTTCCAATGATTAATTACTCTCACCATTAAAAAATTGTATCTTATTTCCAGTCTGAATTTGTCTAGCTTCAACTTCCAGCTATTGGATCATATTATACTTGTCTCTGCTACATTGAAGAAGCCATTATTAAATATTTGTTCCCCATATAGGTACAAAGTCATATATGTAATCAAGTCACCCCTTAAACTTCTCTGAGTTAAACTAAGTAGATTGAGCTTGTTGAGTCTATCACCATAATGCATGTTTTCTAATCTTTAAATCATTCTTGTGGGTCTTCTCTGAACCCTCTCCAATTTACCAACATGAAGGACACAATTCATAACTAAACACAACATGCTGCACTGCTAGCAGTTGCATAGCAGCTATGAATTAAAAGCACCAAGGATGAAATCCTGGTGCCACTGAAAGCTACTGCAAAACTCCCATTGATTTTAGTAGGGCCAGGATTTCACCTCAAGGTGTGAAGGAGCTTGTCAGCCACAACTTCAGTTTCAGTACATGGTGTATTTCACCCAGGGCTGTAAAAAGAAACCCTAGAGACAAGAAGGAGGCGGGAGGCCCTTCTGATTTTCTAGCTAGCAGTGCACCTTTTCTGTGGTTACAGGTTAGCCCAGAATGTAGGTACTATTCTCATTTTTGCTATTATATTTTACAGCCTTGCAGCAATTTGCATTTTAACCTGTTTAATGTCCTGCTTTGTAGACTCTTCACTGAAATGGGCACAGAAATGAATACTGTGGCTTTCCCTTTGTTCAGAGAGTGAAAAGATGTAATGAAGCTTGTTGAAGAATCCCTGACAATGTATCTTTTCAAATGTAGTCTGTTTTTTATGCAATTTAGTCTATTTCCAGTTGAAGTGAGAACCAATGAGGTCTCTCAAAACACTGAACCTGTAGGATATAACGAAGGGGAGAAAATAACAAAAAGATTATGATCAAGAGAATATCGTTTCAGAAAATTAGAGTTCAATCAGAAACGAATTTCACCTTTGTGCAGTGCTTGAGAGAGTGACTTCACCACTGGACAAAGTGCATGAGATGACCTAGCATAGCTGCTGGCCAGAAGATAGGAACTGGGGTAGCAAGTCTGTGGCTGACTATTTCAGGTAGGGACTCATCCAAAGGTCTAAGGAAGCTGAGGAGGGATCATTTATTATGCACTAATACTAAACTCATTGAAGCCATTGGAAGTCTTGATTGACAATGAAAATCACCTATGCAGTATAAAGCGACAAAGAGTCCTGTGGCACCTTATAGACTAACAGACGTATTAGAGCATAAGCTTTTGTGGGTGAATACCCACTTCATCAGATGCATGTGTCTAGTCTATAAGGTGCCACAGGACTCTGTTGCTTTTTACAGATCCAGACTAACACGGCTACCCCTCTGATACTATGCAGTATAGGTCATGATGTATTTGGTCCTAAGTATCAGATGGATGTAGCTGCTTTTGCATGCCAATTAGAGATAGGCAAACCCAGCCAGTTTTGGTGTACACATGTTTTGGTGGCATGAGCTGATGATTTTAGGACTTCCATTTCATTCTGAAATTTCACTTGATGCTGTTCTGAAAATTCAGAATGAAACTTAGGTATCATGGAGGAGATGGAACTTGCAAGGATCCCCCTTCTCAGAGCCACTAAGCACTTCCTATCTTGTGTTTCCTTTTCTGGAGAAGCTTTATGGATCTCTATCACCCTCCAAACATCTTCAAGAAGGAGAAAGCTACTTCTTCCCTCCTTTTTGGCTCTTCTGATTTTAGCTTTCTTTTGGCCTATGCCCTTATCTTCTGTCTTTACAGGCCAGAAAGATAGGTCTGTTCTCCTCCAAATCCTCCAGATGGTAAAGCCCTTCAGTGAGATAGATTAACTGCTCCCTGCCTACCCACATTCTACAATGGCTAGACACTGCTGACCCCAACTCTTTCTCTTGCTGCCTAATGAGCCTTTATATCGATATGATGTCTGAGGCCCTTGCCTTGTACTATTAAACTCCTTTGCTATCAGGCAATCTACCCGTTTGAAGATGTTTATCCACTAGAGAATTTGTACTGTGGGGGAAACAACTCTGTCTTGCTTCCCCTTCACATAAATGCAAACAATAGAGGAAACAGATTATCCATCCACTATCTAAGGAAGTACTCTGATCATGACAAAAATGTCAGGAAGAGAGATAAGAAATGTAAGAAAATCTTAGCCTTGCCCCTAAAGTCAGCTTGAGTTGGGACGGGCACATGGGATGGGCACATGGGGGGGCAAAACTGGTCTGATTTCTGACCTATACCAATATTCCCAGATATTCCCAGAGAGGATCGATGAAGTTTAACAAACCATTGACTGGAACACTAGTATGTTTCATGTTTATTCATAATGAATAAATGAATTTCATGTTTATCCATTAGGATTAAAGCTGGGCAAAATTTTTCAGCCAACAATTGTTTGGTTAAAAAATGCAGATTTGTCAACAATGAAATGAACATAAATCCGTGAAACATTTCGCCAAATTGTTTGTGTTAAAATAAAATATGAAAAAATCAATTTTATTTTTTAACATTTTGTTAAAAGTCATGATTCAGAAAAAAATGTTTTTCAACTTTTCAGTTAGCCAGAAAAAAATTTAAGAAATTGGTTTTGGTTGACCCAAAATGATGAGTTTTTTCCCCCAGAATTGCTACTGAACCGAAAAATCCATTTACACAGCTCTAATAATGAAACACAAAACCAGTCCAGACAAAAAAAGTTACCTAATCACTACCAACCTTCATTTTGGAAGTCTTGTTGAGCGCTAATGCTAACATAAGCACATAACATAAGAATGGCCATACTGGGTCAGACCAAAAGTCCATCTCGCCCAGTATCCTGTCTTCTGACAGTGGCCAATGTTAGGTACCCCAGAGGGAATGAACAGAACAGGTAATCATCAATTGATCCATTCCCTGTTGCCCATTCCCAGCTTCTGGCAAACAGAGGCTAGGGATACCATTTTGTTTATTGTATATAAACCAACTATATATACTATATATTGTTATTAGTAAATAACAAGTCCCAATACTTCCTTCATTTCTGGACATTCCACAGTGATTGTTCAGAACTGGGAAATCAGTCTTTGACATCACATTGTAATAGTTTAATAGATCAGCAACCCTGTATCCTTCAGTTCAGACAATGGCTGCTGCAATGCTGGTGAGAACAAGTTGCTTTGTCAAGACTCATAGCAATCAATTCAAAATTTGTTAATGTTGGCTGCCTTTTACCACCTGACAGAGCTCCGGGGAAAGGCATTGTCAACACTAGTTGAAAAGTGGATATATGATATTTATTGTCACTCTCCAGCCACCTCCCAATGACTGAAATTACTAAAAAACTTTGCAATGTTTCCTGAAGTTGAGCCACTGAATATCGTCAAGTATGTGGTCACAACATGGCTTAGCTTACAGAAGACTCTGAAGAGAGTGGAGGATATGTGGCCTGCTTTGATATAATATTTTCTTACTTGTGAGCAACAGATTGCCAAAGAAGAACTCATTTGACATTGACTATAGAGCCATGAATTGAAGATGGCATTCCTGTTCTTGATATATGTCAGGGATCCTTGGCAGTAATTTAATTTGAAGTTATGAAACAGGGACAGTGAGATCATGACTGAACTGCACATGATAGTAGCATGCTAAAGACCCAGGGTGAAACCTTGGTTTTATTGAAGTTAATAGCAAAACTCCCAGGCACTAATCCTCAAAGGTATTGAGGTGCTTTACTCTCATTGATTTTAACTGGAGTTAGCCATCTAAACATATTTGAGAATCTGTGCCCCAGTGACTTCAGTGGAGCCAGCATTTCACGCAGAGCTGGATTCTGATCTCACTCTATTGTAACTTCATAGGGCATAATTTGGATCTAATTCAGATACCAGTTTCACACAAATGTGACTCCATTGACCTCACTGAATTACTTCTGGCTTGCACCAGTGTGAGACTCAAGCCCATTTACTTCAATTAACTTACACTATTATAAGATCAGAACCATCCCCAAAGGTTCATTTTAGCTGGTTCAGACCTTTGGGCCTTATTCTCCACAACATTGCAGAAGTTTTATGCCAGTGGATCTCCATTGCCCTTAGTAGAACTTAACTAGTGTAGAATTGGAGAAATGCAGCTGAGAATCAGACCTTATGTTTTTGGGTTTTTTTCAGTTCTCAGATATTGTGTTCTGATCATTCCTTCCAACTTCCTGCTATGAGCCTCAGGTTAGAAATTAAGATGGATCAGAAGGAGGAGTGGGATGAAGATCTTAGGAGGGATCCAAACCTGGAACTAGACTTGAATTTCAACTTTATCTCTTTAAAAGGCTGAACCAAAAAATCTCAGGACAACCCCAAATTCGGAAGGGTTTGAAATCAAGCTGCAAACCCAGATGTTAATGGTTTCAGCCCATCTAAGTAAAGCTGTATATTGAGGATACTGGTTGTGCTATTTTTTTCACACTCCTGTAGAGAAAGCTTCTAAACAAAAAAGAAGAAATTAAATGTAGTTACATCACAGGACGCTACTCCCATCAACATAAAAAGTAAAATTCCTAGCTCTGAGCCAATTTAGTTGGTATAAAATTATTGTTTACATAGTAGGTTTCATGTTTAAAGTGTTGTTCAAATATTAATGACACCCTGTGACATAGATAAGTATTTTTAGCTGTTTTACAGATGAGGAAACTAAGGCATAGTAAGATTAAGCGGTTTGCCAAAAACAACATAGCAAGTCAATGTCAGAGTTGGAATTAGAGGTCAGGCCCATGTCTAGATCCTACTAGCATATGCTATTTATTAAGATATTATATTGTTAATATTGCTGAGCAGGAAGGAAATTCATCACAGTTTTTCAAATGAATGAAGAAAAATAAATTGCTTAATCCCTTGGCCTTTCTGTATGAACTAGAATAATATGATCATTAGGCCTGGGCATTTTTTATGTCTAGCTGCTTGATTTTATTCACATGTACAGTGCATTTGAGATTGGACACCCAGAACCAAATTCTGGGCTCCCACACTGTGTGTGTCTGAAGTAACTCAACGGAGAGCAGAATTTACCATATAGCATTAGTATTGGCAATAGTATTGGTCTTGTTTTCAGATGGATAAAAAAAAACTCTTGATGAGGGCTCAGTGTTTAATGAACAATTTCCAGTTATCTAGAAAAATCAAATATATGAATTATGATGCAAAGATTTCTGTCTAAATATCAGGGTTTATTATAGCGAAGGATTGAGAATTGCAGGGAAGGAAAATTGGGCACTAATGAAACAAAATCATATGAATCTTGGGCATGTGCAAATATATATGCTAAAATTATTTAAAATCAAAGACTTGTTTCTCTTTCAATGTGGAAAAGGAAGCCAAATGTCCTGAAAGTGCAAATAATACCACGGCATGAGTTGGCATTCCTTTTAAAGGACTTGCAACTGGGAAATGTCATTTCTTGGCATTATACATTTATGCCTTACTCTATTTGCATATCTAAATATGAATGTATTCCAGGCAATGCTTATAAAAACAACAAGATGCCAGTTGGCATTTTGCAATAAAAGTAACAGCTCTGTTTTGATCCCCCATAGGATACAAGTGAATATATATAATTGCAAAGAGTGTGATTAATCATCATTAGGTTTGTCATATTTTCAGAAGGCTATATAAGAAACAAGAGCTTATGGCACCCAACTGATCTCATTTTTATGGCAGTAACTAGTAGCATCTCTATAGTTTATGGCCTATCAGTGTTTCCATTATAAAACACAATTTTTCAGAGCTTTTTATAACACAATAGATAAAATCTTGTTGAATACTTAAAGTTGGTTGAAGTCATACTGGTCAGTTCCCTCCTAAAATGGGCCTTCACCTAGGATTTTATATTGCATTTTGTTATGGGTTGCTTGTTCTAAGACCCCACTAGAGTACTTTTCAAGGGAGATTTTCAAAAGTGCTCCATGTCGGCTAAGCTTTGCTGCCATTTTAGTTAATGGGAGTTTTACCATTAAATTCACTGGGAGCAGAGTTAAACCAACAGTGAGACATTTGGAAAATCCCATCTTTGAGGTTCAGATGGAGCCTTTAGTAGCCAGAGAGATGTTGGATGCAACACCAGGCCCCTCACTTTTATGGGGATGGATATGGCAAGTGTCTAGAACCCGTACACAATGCCTCCTGGGCTTGGGCCATGCATAATATTTTTTGACCATGGGGATAAGCAATTTAGCGGAGAACAAAAATGTCCATCTTCGGTGTGGTTTTGGAAATGTAACTGAGTTGTATTTGAGACAAATATGACCTGGGGCTGATATTAATTTGCCCAAAAATATTGTTTTGCACATGTTCAAGTATAATTCTATCCAAATGTACAATACAGCTTGTATTATTCACTAACTGGGAAACAATGGCTTTGTTACAGGGGCAAGGAGTAAGGCGGAAGATCATTAACCTGTGTTCTTTGAAAAGAAAATACAAAGGAATAATGATAATAAAAAGGTTCATGTCCAGCAACCCACATATAACAAAAACCTAACAGCAGTTTGTCTACTAACACGTTAGGTGAGCTCCAGCTCATAGCCAGCAATGAAGCTCCTAGAAAATTTTTCTAACTATTTTGTCACTTATTTTTTAATGCTGGGGAACTGGAGTAGCTGTAATTTGCAGCCACATATTATTTAATACTAGTACTGTCTGAAACAATGTTAAATACAATTTATTTAACAACCTATATGTAACATATAAAACCTAAACAGCTAGATTTTGGGTCAATGGATATAATAATCAAACCATTGGTCCATCTTTATTTTCCAGTTAGCCAAATACCATTGGTGGTTTTTCAGAGAGAGAAATATATCACACACTCAGAAGTGTCCCTGGCACAGCCATGGAAGGCCAATGGTGTCTGCTGCTATTTTGTATGTTAGCTAGGTATAGTAGAATGGGATTCTACCCTTGCTATTCCTATTATTTCTTTGGCTTTGAATTTTCTTCAACTGTTTCTGCTCTTTCTTCTTAATACGGAATAAGCCACTATCTCTCTGCCTTATCCATCCCGTCCCTCATCCCACCAAACTGGGCTTGGAATATAACACCCTAATGGGTAATGTACAGGCTGAACCTAATCCTGTAAAGTGCTGCTCAACATTTGGGAGATGCGGAGATCCATAAACTCCCATTGAAGAAGAGTCTATGAGTATTGAGGGCACTCAGCTCCTCCCAGAATTATGCACATACTCTAGTGAAATATTTATAAAGTCCTTTGAGTCTGAGGGAGATGATAAGTACCTTCAACTTGCTCTGTCCTTATTATTGTTTATATGGCATTGCCAAATCTAGTGTCTTAAAGCACTTGGCAGCCATATTTAACTTGAAGCAAATTAATGTAAAAAGTGATGTATTTTCCACCTTTTTATGAAACAGATTACAAATAAAAAGATTGGTTGGTTTCTTATGCATGATTTTTTTTTTTTTTTTTTTTTTTTTGCATGTGCCCAGTTCTGGTTACAATTAGAGTTTAAAATAATCCATACTCCCCCATTTCAAATGCAACAATAACTCTGCCAAACTAGTAGTAAAGTAAATAGTCTACTTCAAATCTGACTTCTCACAATCATAATTAATTTAAAGCTTATCTCTAAAAATCCTCTAACTGACTCTTGTCACATAGACTTTTCCACATTTGGACTTACTGTATGTGCAACGTTCTCTGAAGCTTGTGTTGTATCTGATGTATAAATCATAAACTCCCATTTGACAAACAGTGAACATTTCAGCCCATCTGCAGACTGAGGGGAATACAAATGTTAGCACTATTTCTGGGTAGGTTTTACCCAGACAGCATGACATGAGTGGATTTATTTGTGCATGAGTAGCCTTACCAAATAAACAGAAAATTTAAACCAAAGATTGGGTGATACTGTTGCAGAACTAGGAACCGCAGAGGCATACCATAAAGTGTTAATGGTATTTTATTGTTTGGTCTTGTATTGTCAGAAACTAAAGTATTTTTCTCCTGTGTTCGTTTCTGAAATGAAGACATAGCTTTAATAATGGCTAAAATTAAACTTTTGATTCTTCTGGTAAAGTTAAGCTATAACAGTACAACCACAAGGTGCTGGGCTAGATTCAGGAATCAATGGGTGAAATTATGCCAGTGGTCAGATTAGATGGCATAATCTGGCTTTAAAAATCTACACATCTATGGATGAAACGAAACAAGAGATTATAACCAAAATATTAATTGAAGCATTGTTACTACATCTGTTTTGTACCTGAATGAACAAACTGACAGAAGGTGAAATTCTAGCCCCACTGAAGTCAGTACTAAAACTCCCATGGGCTTCAGTGGGGTCAGGATCTTACCTAAATGCCAGATTTTCAAAAATGATCAGCATTCATAATTGGGGCCTAATTTTCAAAAGACTTCAGCTCTCACTTAGGCACTTAAATTAAGTGGGCTAGATTTTTGAACAATAAGAGCTTCTGGGTGCTAAAAAACTGCCTATTTTATTTCAGTTCTTAAATGGAATCTGAGCTCTTTTGAAAATCTGGAGTCCCATTTACATGCACAAATTGGAACTGTTTGGTGTGAGCTCTTTTGAGAATGTGACCCTAAATTTTTTGTGCATGGTCATACAGCTTTTCAATGGCAGACCTAGGAATTGAGTTCCTGAGTCCTGATTTCCATTACCTTCCTCTAACCGCGATACCACACTTTTTCCAGGGTCTAGTCCTTTGTTGGATAGATTGTTGTTTTGAGGGAGTAAAAGTAGGGAAAATTTGCAGCTAGAGGATAATCATCATCAAAGCTGCTAAAGGGAATTGCAGGCCCTGAGGAACAAATGAGAGCTGTGAAACAAACCCAACAATTACATTAAGTTTCTACTAAAGGTGACTACATATGAGCTATAATGAATAGGTAATTGATTGAGGGAGGAGGCCAAGCTGAATTAAAGAAATCCAGAGAACTCTGAAATTGTGGCTTTTTCTGGGTTTGAGACAGGCATTTATCATTATTTTAATGTAATATTATGTTTCAAAGACACAGCAATGTGTACTACAGATTAAAAGTCTGTTTCACATTGTTAAAAAAAATCAGCTTTCCTTCACCTGATCCTATTTTGAGACAAGAGCCAATGCTACCAGCATAAATCCAGTAATAGAAACCAAAGATCCTTTGGAATTATTAATAGCTTGTCATGAGATAGACTATTGTTCGTTAATTATTAAATGGTAATGCAGTGGACTTCTGTGGGGGGACATTAGTAGCTTTATGTTAAGCAGACACTACTTCAGTGTTGTGAATAGTTTTCACTTTTCACTGTTACAAGTTTATTCAGTGATGTTCCAGTGCAGACAGAAATACTCTGATGAAACAATATAACAGTGAAGAAGTTTATGAAATTATAAGACAGAGAACATTCTACATAGTCTGATCTTTGATCAACTAAGTAGTCTAGTCTACAGGGATCTATTGTGAATAAAACTACAACTACAATACGTCTAACATTAACTAAAGACAAGAAAATTACATTTTTAAATGGAGTCCTGTTGTTATTTGCTATCTTAGACCTGCCTACCATTCTGATATATAGCTACATGCAGTGGTATTATAAATAATGGCACATTGATGTTTGTGAAAAGATTAACCTGTACAACAAATAGTGCTTTGAGATACAGACTTGCTAAAAATTTCATATGGAAGTGCCAGAAAATTTCTATATGACTCTTTCATTTCCTAATGAATATTTCTACAACCTGGCCCAGTCCCAGTTCCCATCTGGACAGTCACCAGTCTAGTACAAGTGGACCCAATCACTGAGTCCCATGTGATTCTAAGGCAACTGGGACTGGGCTGAGTCTAGTCACACTTCATAGCTCTAGGACTCTGGAGCAAACTCCCAGGCTCAGACCTCTCATCTAAGTGCTTCCCTGGGACATGGGATTCTGCAGCTGAGCCACCTCAGACCATGGAATCAGTGCCTCAGACCTCCCAAGCCCCCAAGTTGCTTAGATGCATGGCCCCAGAGTTCCACCTGACTGGGAGCTCTTATTTCTAGTATAACCCTTTCAGGGACAACATGGCCAGAAAGCAAGGAACACAGGCTTAGCAAAGGAGTTCATTGATCACAGTCACTCTGCTCTTAAAAAGTACTAGAGAGTTACCGAACTTGGCAAAATAACAAAAGCCCTGAAATGCAGACACCCCAACCGATCCTTCTAATTTGATCTCACCCCTTTTGCAAGTCTGATGTCTTGTCAGCATTTCTGTTGTGTCGGACAGAGAGAGCTGATGACTCCAGATTGCTCTGTCATGGCTTCTCAGTCATAGTCATTCATCTAGGTGTCGAGCAAGACAGGATAACTTTGTGTGGGGCCAGGTTAGCCATGAGCCATGAGATCAGCATATAGCTCAAAATAGATGTCCTAGAATACAAAATGAAGGTTGCAATACAAAACAAAGTTCATAGTTTGATCTAGACATATCCTACTCCGCCACAGGTATAAAGTGGCAAGATAAAATGCCCAAACAACACTGTTTTTAGAGCACATTGGTTTCATCAGAGTACAGGCAATGCTGATAAAGATTCATTTTGCAAATCCAGGTGGTCTCAAGTTGATTGAGTGGTTTTACTAAGAATATTGGCCAAGAATTTCAAAACCGGAGACATGTTTTGACAAATTACAACATGGTTTTACGAAAGGCAGATCGTGCCAAACCAACCTGATCTCCTTCTTTGAGAAAGTAACAGATTTTTTAGATAAAGGAAATGTGGTGGATCTAATATACCTCGATTTCAGTAAAGCGTTTGATACGGTACCGCATGAGGAATTATTGGTTAAATTGGTAAAGATGGGGATCGATATGAAAATCCAGAGGTGGATAAAGAACTGGTTAAAGAGGAGACTGCAGCGGGTCGTACTGAAAGGTGAACTGTCAGGTTGGAGGGAGGTTACCAGTGGAGTTCCTCAAGGTTCGGTTTTGGGTCCGATTTTATTTAATCTATTTATTACTGACCTCGGAACCAAATGTAGGAGTGGGCTGATAAAGTTTGCGGATGACACAAAGTTGGGAGGTATTGCCAATTCGGAGAAGGATCGGGATATCCTGCAGGGAGATTTAGATGACCTTGTAAACTGGACTAATAGTAATAGGATGAAATTTAATAGTGAGAAGTGTAAGGTTATGCATTTAGGGATGACTAACAAGAATTTTAGTTATAAGCTGGGGACGCATCGGTTGGAAGTAACGGAAGAGGAGAAGGACCTCGGAGTCCTGGTTGATCGCAGGATGACTATGAGTCGGCAATGTGACGTGGCCGTGAAAAAAGCTAATGTGGTCTTGGGATGCATTAAGTGAGGTATTTCTAGTAGGGATAAGGAGGTGCTGGTTCCGTTATACAAGGAACTGGTGAGACCTCATTTGGAGTACTGTGTGCAGTTCTGGTCTCCCATGTTTAAAAAGGATGAACTCAAACTGGAACGGGTACAGAGAAGGGCCACTAGGATGATCCGAGGAATGGAAAACCTGACGTATGAAAGGAGACTCGAGGAGCTCGGTTTGTTTACCCTAACCAAAAGAAGGCTGAGGGGGGATATGATTGCTCTCTTTAAATATATCAGAGGGATAAATACCAGGGAGGGAGAGGAATTATTTCAGCTCAGTACTAATGTGGACACGAGAACAAATGGATATAAACTGGCCGTCGGGAAGTTTAGGCTTGAAATTAGATGAAGGTTTCTAACCATCAGAGGGGTGAAGTTCTGGAACAGCCTTCCGAGGGAAACAGTGGGGGCGAAAGACTTCTCTGACTTTAAGATTAAGCTTGATAAGTTTATGGAGGGGATGGTTTGATGGGATAACGTGATTTTAGTCAATAGGTCAATAACGTGCCATCGCTGGTAATTAGTAACAATGGTCAATGATGGGATATTAAAAGTTACTAGAGAGAACACTTTCCGGAGGGTCTGGCTGGAGAATCTTGCCCGCATGCTCGGGGTTCTGCTGATCACCATATTTGGGGTCGGGAAGGAGTTTTCCTCCAGGGTAGATTGGCAGAGGCCCTGGAGGTTTTTCGCCTTCCTCCGCAGCATGGGGCAGGGGTCGCTTGCTGGAGGATTCTCTGCGACTTGAAGTCTTTAAATCATGATTTGGGGACTTCAACAGCTGAGTCAAGGGAGAGAATTATTCCAGGAGTGGGTGGGTCAGCTTTTGTGGCCTGCATCATGCGGGAGGTCAGACTAGATGATCATAATGGTCCCTTCTGACCTTAAAGTCTATGAGTCTATGATATCCCTGTTTCTCTGTATTGGACCAGCTGCAGTCACTGCAGTACAGGCAAATAAAAGCAGGCTTAGTGATATTTGCTGACAAACCTTTTCAGTATAATCTCTTATTATCTAAACACAATCAAGAGCCTACTTTAGATGAAATATTTTCTGCTACAGATGGGAATGCCTGAGGTTGAGCCAATAAAGGTGTAAAATTCATTCACTGCAATACAGAACTCCTCACTCATCCAGCCAGTCATGTGCAATATGTGTGATCAACAATATTCCAAATACATTAAAAAAATGTTCAAAACTGGCCCAGTTTTGTATTAAAAATGGAAGATAATAACAATTAACATATTTTTAAAACAGGTGGATGAGTGTGTATATGTCTGTGTCTGGAACACAGGAGGAGTTGATAGCAACCCCTCTATTTAGGTTACCTAACACTTTCCATTATAAAACATGCTTGTGATCTTTTTTTTTGGGGGGGGAAGCTCTCTGACATCTCCATTGTTTTCAGGAGGCAAAGTCCTGGGGCTAGAGACATGCCTTTTGCTTGTCCTGTGGAATTCCTTGCATGTTTGACTGAGATATAAAATTGTAAATCACCATGTCCTGTCTTTTGTTTGTAGTCCTCAGGAATAGTTTGGCACTATGGACGTTCTAAGAGCTGGGTCCACAGCACTGCCAAATAGCAGCAGCACACAGTGTACTGGGAGGTCTGGCACTTGCCAGAGTGTGGGAGTGGGCAGTAGACCTAGCTCTCCATGAATAATGTACCACAGAACCTGGTACATAGCCTCCGTAGCCCATTCCCTCATCTGGGGGAACCATATATATTAGGAGCTTTCCCAGGTCTTCAGGGGTGGGTATGGAAGCAGAGTCTGTCAGGGCTCCCCAGAATCACCCCTGCTTCCAACATGTGGTTCTGGTGGTCACAATTCTACTTGCTTCTGGTGGGAAGGTGGAAAAAGACTGTAATAAACAGAATTTCTGGCTTTAAAAGAGACATTACAATGGTGAGAAAGAGACTTTAATAATAAGGAAAATATTTTTAAGCACTTCTGAATGATGTGGCCTTGAACCAGTAATTGCCTTTTTCATTAGTATAATTGATTTGAGGGAACTGTGAGTGTGTGTGTGTAGGAAGCCACCATGGCAGTCATAGCTGCAGGAACAGGATACCAACTATGCTGATTTCCTGTCCATAACACTCTTTTTAAAAAGAGTGCATGAAACATCTAACAAGAATGAAACATTTGCCAGGAATCCCAAATAGTGTACTTTGCATGGTGAAACTTTCATTCGGGATTGTGTCATTTTTAATGGTATTACTAAGGATTTATTGAAATAGCTTGACATTCTGGCATATTTCACTGACATTAATACAGTGTGTGTAAAGCAAAGGCTGTGTTGTATCATCTACCAATGCTTGTATTCAATGAGTAACTTTATTGAACAAAGTCCATCAAGGTTAGAAGGAAAAAAATTAACTCAATTTAACAGCTTCCAGAAAATATGTGGTGTTAATTGACAGCGAACAAAATGCTACTGGGATGAAACTATAAAAGCTCAGAGGAAGCCAGTTCAGTGTGTGCATTCATTTAAAACACTCTGGTCTTTAGATAAAGAGTGTACGCTATATCATGGGGTCCTCACATAGCATGGTAGTGAGAATGTAGATTGTTTGTACTAATGCCTCACTGAAGAAACAATGGAACTTCCAGTAAATGTCAAATGTGTGCATGCTGAGTAGGTGGTTTAATTAAGGAGGTGAAGAATTTTAAACTGACCTCTTGATAAATGTCAAACTTAATAGCCGATATTTTCAAAAGCTAGTTCTTCTACATTCACATTACATCAACTAAATAAGTGGCCTGAAAGTTGCTGGGTGCATAGCACATTTGATAAACATTCCTAATTTAGGTGCCCTAATATTATTGCTGGTTGAGACTTTTCCACTGAAATGATTTTTTGACAAAAATGTAGTTTCTGCAAAATCAAAAATTTTCCTCAGAATTTTCCACCAGGAAAATCAAAACAAATGTTTCATGTTATGCTGGTTCAACCCAAAAGGAAATATTTTGGTTTGTTGAACTGACCCATACCATTTTGTTTCAAGCCAATTAGACATTCAACTGCATCTGTCTAAGGTGCCATAGTACCTCCTGGGTGTAGTAGTGTAGGTGTTTCATACTCCCATTCTTTCTTTTGGGTCAGGCTTCTTGGGGCTGAACTATATCTTTCATGATGCACTGCAGTCTACACCCTGACTGGGATGCATAGTGCATCATGAAAGTGACTGCGGAGAATTATGACCAATGTGGTCCAGCCAGGAAGCCCAGTCCATAGGGAAGAATGAGGGCATGAGGTACCCAAATTTCAACTCCCAAGGGGTATCACCACACAGTAGGCAGATGCAGTTTATTGTCACACTGACTCAAAATAAAACATTTTGATATTTCAAAATTGAATTTTTTCCATAACTTTTCATTCCATAGAAAATTTTGATATTTTGACTTTTTTATTCTGATTTGGGACAAAATCAAATGCTGTAAGACTGAAATTCTCATTTTTGTGTCAATGTACTAAACATGGATTTAGAAGTCTAAGTTTAGACACCCAGGCTGAGATTTTCAAAACTATTTGGGGAATTTGAGGACTCAATTCTCATTCATTTTAATGGAAATTAGGTGTCCAAATCCCTTAGACAGCATTGAAAACATGTCTCCGGTTTTGAAATTCTTGGCCAATATTCTTAGTAAAACCACTCAATCAACTTAGCCAGTTTGTATGGTATTTCACAATTTGATGGCCTATTGGAATTTCTGAATACACTGCAGTTATATATGCATTTTGTCAAGCTAATTTGCCTCCTAAGGTCCTTAACTACTTTCTCCTTCAAAATTTTTTCCAAGACCTTGCATATTACAGATGTTAAACTAACAGGCCTATAGTTACCCGGGTCACCTTTTTTCCCCTTCTTGAAAATAGGAACCACATTAGCTATTCTCCAGTCAAACGGTACCACCCCCGAGTTTACAGATTCATTAAAAATTATCGCTAACGGGCTTGCAATTTCTCGCGCCAGTTCCTTTAATATTCTCGGATGAATATCATCCGGTCCGCCTGATTTAGTCCCGTTAAGCTGTTCGAGTTTGGCTTCTACCTCGGAGACGGTAATGTCAACCCCCCCTCCTTTATTCCCCTCTGTCACGCTGCCACTATTCCTAAACCCTTCATTAGCCTCATTAAAGACCGATGCAAAATATTCGTTTAGATATTGTGCCATGCCTAGATTATCCTTAATCTCCACTCCAGTCTTCAGCGGTCCCACTTCTTCTTTCTTTGTTTTCTTCCTATTTATATGGCTATAAAACCTCTTACTATTGGTTTTAATTCCCCTCGCAAGGTCCAACTCTACACGGCTTTTGGCCTTCCTCACTCCATCTCTGCATGCTCTGACCTCAATAAGGTAGGTTTCTTTGCTGATCCCTCCCATCTTCCACTCTTTTTACACTTTCTGTTTTTTCTTAATCACCCCTCTGAGACGCTCACTCATCCAGCTCGGTCTAAATCTCCTGTCTACGAACCGTTTTCCCTTTCTCGGGATACAGGCCTCCGACAGCTCCTGCAACTTCAACTTGAAATAATCCCAGGTGCCTTCCACCTTTAGATCCATAAATATGTTAGTCCAATCAACTTCCCTAACTAGTTGCCTTAATTTACTAAAGTTAGCCCTTTTGAAATCGTAAACCTTAGTCTCCGATTTAATTCTGTTAATCCTTCCATTTAGTTTAAACCGAATTAGCTCATGATCACTCGAGCCAAGGTTGTCCCCTACATCCATTTCCTCAACGAGGTCCTCACTACTCACCAAAACCAAATCTAAAATGGCATCCCCCCTCGTCGGTTCAGCAACTACTTGATGAAGGAATTCATCAGCTAACACGTCTAGGAAAATCTGAGCCCTATTATTGTTACTAGCATTTGTTCCCCAATCTATATCCGGGAAGTTAAAGTCTCCCATGATTACACAGTTCCTATTAGTATTTACTTCCCTAAAAACATTAAAGAGTTCTCTATCCATATCCAGGGTAGATCCCGGTGGTCTATAGCACACCCCAAGCACTATCCCAGGGGAGGCTCTAGTAGTTTTTTTACCCAATGTCAGTATTGCCCAGACAGACTCAGTCTTATCCATTCCATCACTTATTATTTCTTTACAGTTTACCTCATTATTGACATACAATGCTACTCCCCCACCTTTACCTTTGTTCCGGTCTTTCCTAAACAGCACATATCAAACCCCTCTGCTGCAGCAACTATTGCCGAGTCACTCATTTAAGTAGTCTGAGCAGTATTTATTTATTTAAACCAGCTCTGCATTTATCAGGCATATCATGTAAGTAAGTCCCTTTGTAATTCAAATCATCACTGTGGTACTTGGTGGCACATTGAAATGAAAAAGTTGCATTGGTTTATGTATTAAGGACCCTATTAACATTCCTCACTCATACAAGATTCCCATTGATTGCAATGGGTATGGGCCAAAAACAATTCAACATGAAGCTAAACACCTGCATTGAAGTGGCCTGTCTTTGAATCCCTGGGAGCTGGAACAATGGAAAGCATAGTTCCAAGCCTGCAAGGTTCTGCAAAGGTGGATCCCTGTGTAACCCACACACCTCCTGGGTGTGGAGTTCTGTCCCATCTAGTGGCACTGAGACCACTTAGAAAGCAATTAATGAGTCTGCTCTACAGCGTTAGCTAACATCCAGTTGGGTTTTAGCTCATGCGGTAGAGGTTCATGCACTAAACTCCAGAGATCCCCAATTCGATCCTGCCCGCCGACAACTGGGGGGTGAAAGGGGGCTGTTAGCTAATTTTAATCTCTCTTTTTAAGTGGTCTCAGTGCCACTAGATGGGACAGAACACCACACCCAGAAGGTGTGTGGGTTACACCTGCACCCATGCCGAACTCATTGAAGGATTGATCCCTATGTCATTTGCAGAAGGCAGTTGGGGTCCAATCCAACCCCCACTGAAGTCACTGGAAAAATTCCCACCAGGACATCAACAGAAATTGAATCAGGCCCTTGACTTCCAAAGGGATAATCCAACCATCTGCATCAATCTATAATCACCAACTTCCTGTTATTAATTAGAGTAGCATATATAGCAGCCTCAGAGTGCAGATGGGCAAGTGGAAAATCAGAAAAAGATAAAAGGGGAAAATTCAGTAGTCCCCAGGTGACACTTTCCCTGTACTAACCACTGGAGTGAGCAAGAGCCCCGCCAACAACAAAAAAGATGAATAAAAGACTTGAAAATCCTTTTCATAGTGGAGCTGATCTATATAAATGTAGCATTTAATCAGACTGAAAAAAGTTCCCACTCGTATGTGAATTGGTCCCAAGAAGAGGGATGATGCTATTGCTGCTATTTTAATTCCTCTGAGGGGGGGGAAAAAAAAAAAGGCAGTACTGTAATTTATCATCCTTATCAGGGTGACAAATAAACAAAGGTGTATGTTTATTGTTTACTGTCCCACTTTCCAAATGCTGATGGAATTTCCTTTTGAAGGTGAAGAACAGAGCATTATTCAATTATCTTCTCAGTGAACTCTCAGAATCAGTGCTCGCACTGTAATTTTGGTATATAGTTTTTCTGACTGGGGTAGACACCATTTCAACAGGAGTCATAGCTAATGTGATGGAAGTGTCAAGTTCACACATACTGATCTATTGCATACAAGTGCAGCATGCAATTGATAAAAGTGGTCTGTCAGAGCGAGACTGATGAGAATGTATTTCATTTCAAACCTTATCCCTGGCTAATGATCAGAAATAAGGAAAACAGAGAGAACATAACTCATGGTTCAAGGGAAGGGGGGAATTAATTTCAATATTATTTCAAGTCATTCTATCAACAAGCCATTTTCATTAAACCCAAATGTGCAGGTTTCATTCCTAGCTATCAGAAAAGATTATAACATTTCCTTAAGAGTAAAATGAGAAAAATTTAAAGATACATCTTGCCATCACTTATGCAGCACGTGCCCAGATGTCCATGTAATTTACATGACTTAGACAAATATTATGGTTGTGTCATACAGTGTATAGTACCTTAAATGAAAGTGGTATTCTTATAAATGTAACTGATTTTCAGGAAACCATTAACACTTTTTAAAAATGCAGTCTTTTAAATGTATTCTCAAAGTTGAAATGTAAAACTTGACAAAGTTTGCTTACATGCATGAATAACTGTCAAATAACTTTTGTTAACACACTGATAGGACCATAGAGGACACTTTAAGCCACCTATGAGATGTTAACAGAGATTATTCTCCAGTAAGGAAGACGGTACAATAAGCACATTATTAACAACTGTGGTTGTCAAAAGTATCCTACAGAGATTGAAGTCAAATGTTTTTTTCTAAACTAAACATTTGACTCTTTACATTGGTTATTGGTAATTTACTAGAAATTGTCTGCATGTATTTTGCAGGCTGACATTCTTGTGGAACTGAGTATTCTTTCAGGTATAAATTAAGTAAATCATGCACTCAGGCTATTTTTCTCAGTATCTATTGTTCATAGGTTTAGAAAGGTCTTTCTTCTCTCTCTGTGAGTGCACACAACACTCATTTCTATCACCATGAGTTATATATAAAACCATTTTGTGCTTTTCATACCAGAAAATGCATCTTTTCTGTACTAATTGCTATTGTATTAATCCTTTTGTCTGGTGAATTTGGTTTCCTGGACCACAAAAATCACTCATCCATGTTGTTACTGCAAGTTCCGGTAAATCAAAAAGGCAAAAAACCCAAATGAGCGAGAAAGAGAGAGAGAGAGAAGAAAAGTCAGTGAGATTGTTCTTTTATACTGTGTCATGTCAAAATACTGTAAGGTAGCACATTCTATAGATTTAAGATTCTGTTCACAAGCCACTAAGATACTTTTATATTCATGATATTCTTTAATGGAGAAGGGCATTTTTCTAAAGATGATTGGCAACTACCTAATGCTTTATCATTTATTTCAGTTCTTTGATTCAATCTCAACTAAAAAGAGCAGAACATACCCAATTTTGGTTGTGGTTATTACTCTAATGCCAATTGATTATATCAAAGAAATTATTTTCTGGACAAATACTTTTATCCCTTAAGATACATACCAGCAACATTAATGTCATTTCTGTTTCTCTGTTGTAAGAGGTAATGTAATCTGTAGATCACTGTCTGTGTCATATAAACTGAAAATCATGTCAGTCTAATTCCTTCTTCTCCCCACCCCCATTTTGTAGATTTTATCACTCTGTATGAATGTTAAGTTTCCACATTGTATGTCAAGGTAGAATGTTAAGGAGACTTGATGACATTTCCATATTCACGATCAGCTTTCTGTTGTAAGTAAAAAGACAATTTTTTGCCTACTTTACTCTTTCATTCATTTTTTATTTTGTCTTCTAAAAATTATAAAATAGCCAACAGAGATCTGTAGCCAGTTTCAAAACTGGAAGATAAATGTGTGATTAAAATGTGTGTGAACACTTGGAAGATTTAAGTCAATTTTCCCCAGCATAATTTCATGTTATTTTCTGAAGGAAGAGTTTTTTGGTGAATATTATTTTAAGTTTTGGATGTGATAGTCAGCTATTAAAACAGATGCTTTAAAGAAAATGTTGGTCAGGTTCTCAGCTAAATTAACATAGCTCCACTTGCTTAAATGGGATGAGAATGTGATGCAACAATTATATCCTTTATCCTCAACACCCTGAGAAGAGAATAGAGACCCAGTCTTGCAAAACCTTACTCACTTAATCTAATTAGGGACTTCTCATGTGAGTAAGGGCAGTAGGTCCAGGTCAGTCAGTGAAGACATGCCTGTCTATGCACATTGTACTGTTTTCTATTGTAGTACCCTATGGACTAAAGTATCCATACATGCTTCCCAATAATTTCTGCAATGGGATGCATGGATGTACACTGCTGAATGCAGAATTGGTCCCCGTATTACAATGTTCAGTGTAATTTTTGTCACAAAGAAAGCTCTTGTGAGTCTTTTTGGATTCAGAAGGAAAAAAATCTAGGGTACAAGTTCTCTTCCCTTTAATAAGTTATTACTTTTTTTTAAAAGTACAATAAATGGGAACAGGTTTCTAAGCAAATCCACAAGGTCTTTGGCTGTGCCTTAGGCATTGTGTACAAGGGGAATGCACTACACACTGAGTTTTTGCACACAAACTGGTACATATTAGATAGTCTGCAATGATTGTGTACACACAATCAACTGTTTACTGTTTCAATCCATATCATTGTATCTACATGACATATTTATATTAAACACATAGTATTCTGGGTGGGTATCCCACATGCTTTGCCTCGCTGCTGGACTCCATGCATTTTGGCACTTCTCTCAATGCCCATTGTGAGATACATAGTGAAAGCCAGGCAGGTCTGCTAAGGACCTTTCAGAAGACCTAAGTCAAGTTTCAGGCAGACCTAGAACCAGTTTATGGTTTCGCATGGAAATCATACAAAACATTTTTAATAAAACCAAATCTCAGAGGTTATGAACCCACATGAATCAAAAGGAAAATTTCCTGTGGACCTCTGCCTTGTGGCAGGCAGGATGTATCTATTTGTTCTTCTAACTCATCTCTATCTATGTTACAATATAGAATGTAATGGACTGTGTTAACTGTAAAAAGCAACAGAGGGTCCTGTGGCACCTTTAAGACTAACAGAAGTATTGGAGCATAAGCTTTCGTGGGTGAATGCCCACTTCATCAGACGCAAGTAATGGAAATTTCCAGAGGCAGGTATAAATCAGTATGGAGATAACGAGGTTAGTTCAATCAGGGAGGGTGAGGTGCTCTGCTAGCAGTTGAGGTGTGAACACCAAGGGAGGAGAAAGTGCTTCTGTAGTTGGATAGCCATTCACAGTCTTTGTTTAATCCTGATCTGATGGTGTCAAATTTGCAAATGAACTGGAGCTCAGCAGTTTCTCTTTGGAGTCTAGTCCTGAAGTTTTTTTGCTGTAAGATGGCTACCTTTACATCTGCTATTGTGTGGCCAGGAAGGTTGAAGTGTTCTCCTATAGGTTTTTGTATATTGCCATTCCTGATATCTGACTTGTGTCCATTTATCCTCTTGCGTAGTGACTGTCCAGTTTGGCCAATGTACATAGCAGAGGGGCATTGCTGGCACATGATGGCATATATAACATTGGTGGACGTGCAGGTGAATGAGCCGGTGATGTGGTAGCTGATCTGGTTAGGTCCTGTGATGGTGTTGCTGGTGTAGATATGTGGGCAGAGTTGGCATCGAGGTTTATTGCATGGGTTGGTTCCTTAGTTCGGAACCATGCAGTGCGTGGTTGCTGGTGAGAATATGCTTAAGGTTGGCAGGTTGTCTGTGGGCGAGGACTGGCCTGCCTCCCAAGGTCTGTGAAAGTGAGGGATCATTGTCCAGATGGGTTGTAGATCACTGATGATGCGTTGAAGAGGTTTAAGCTGAGGACTGTAGGTGATGGCCAATGGAGTTCTGTTGGTTTCTTTTTTGGGCCTGTCTTGTAGCAGGAGGCTTCTGGGTACACGTCTGGCTCTGTTGATTTGTTTCTTTATTTCCTTGTGTGGGTATCGTAGTTTTGAGAATGCTTGGTGAAGATCTTGTAGGTGTTGGTCTCTATCTGAGGGGTTGGAGCAGATGCGGTTGTACCTCAGCGCTTGGCCGTAGACGATGGATCGTGTGGTGTGTCCGGGGTGGAAGCTGGAGGCATAAAGGTAGGCGTAGCGGTCGGTGGGTTTTCGGTATAGGGTGGTGTTAACGTGGCCATCGCTTATTTGTACTGTGGTGTCTAGGAAGTGGACCTCCCGTGTAGATTGGTCCAGGCTGAGGTTGATGGTGGGGTGGAAGCTGTTGAAATCATGGTGGAATTCTTCCAGGGTCTCCTTCCCATGGGTCCAGATGATGAAGATGTCATCAATGTAGCGTAGGTAGAGAAGGGGCGTGAGTGGACGAGAGCTGAGGAAGCGTTGTTCCAGGTCAGCCATAAAAATGTTGGCATATTGTGGGGCCATGCGGGTGGCCATGGCAGTGCCACTGGTCTGGAGGTATATATTGTCACCAAATTTGAAATAATTGTGCGTGAGGATAAAGTCACAGAGCTCAGCAACAAGTTGTGCTGTGTCATCATCAGGGATACTGTTCCTGACAGCTTGTATTCCATCTGTGTGTGGGATGTTTGTGTAGAGAGCCTCTACATCCATGGTGGCTAGGATGGTGTTTTCTGGGAGGTCACCAATGCATTGTAGTTTTCTCAGGAAATCAGTGGTGTCACGGAGATAGCTGGGGGTGCTGGTAGCGTAGGGTCTGAGTAGGGAGTCCATATATCCAGACAGTCCTTTAGTGAGAGTGCCAATGCCCGAGATGATGGGGCGTCCAGGATTTCCAGGTTTGTGGATCTTAGGTAGTAGATAGAATAACCCCGGTCGGGCCTCTAAAGGTATGTTGATTTGTTCCTGTGTTAGTGTAGGGAGTGTCCTGAGTAGATGGTGCAGTTTCTTAGTGTATTCCTCAGTGGGATCTGAGGAAAGTGGCCTGTAGAATTTGGTATTGGAGAGTTGTCTGGCAGCCTCCTTCTGGTAGTCAGACCTGTTCATGATGACAACAGCAGCTCCTTTATCAGCCTCTTTGATGATAATGTCAGGGTGGTTTCTGAGGCTGTGGATGGCATTGCGTTCTGCATGACTTAGGTTATGAGGCAAGCGATGTTGTTTTTCCACAATTTCTGCCTGTGCACGTCGGCGGAAGCATTCTATGTATAGGTCCAGACTGTCATTTCAACCCTCAGGAGGGGTCCATGTGGAGTTCTTCTTCCTGTGTTGTTGGTGGGAGGGTATCTGTGTATCAGTGTGCTGTTCAGTGTTATCTTGAAAGTATTCTTTGAGTCGGAGGTGGCGAAAGTAGGCTTCCAGATTACCGCAGAACTGTATCATGTTCGTGGGGGTGCTGGGGCAAAAAGAGAGTCCCCGAGATAGGACAGACACTTCTGCTGGGTTGAGTGTGTAGCTGGATAAATTGACGATATTGCTGGGTGAGTTAGGGGTACCCTTGTTGTGGCCCCATGTGGCAGGTAGGATTTTAGACAGCTTACGGTCCTTTTTTCTTTGTAGAGAGGTGAAGTGTGTAATGTAGATCTCCTGTTTTATTTTAGTAAAGTCCATTTGTGTGGAGGGTTGGTTATTTATGAAAGTCTTCAGGTTGGAGAGCTCTTTCTTGATGTTTTTCTGTTTGCTGTATAGGATGCTGATCAGGTGGTTCCTCAGTTTCTTTGATAGTGTATGGCATAATCTCTCACTGTGCTCTGTGCAGTATGTGGATAGCAATGGATTTTTCACCTTCAGTCCATTTGGTATGATGTGTTAACTGTGTAGAATAAAACAGTGATTGTCCAGTCCTGAGAATGAATGGGGTACTCTGATCAGAGAGATTCCTTTGAAGCAGTGGCTGAGCTAGTAGAGGGGAGAGCAGACAACCATCCCTCCAGCTGTGTTTAGGTGTATGTGTGGCACCTTTTCAAGCATATTATGCAATAGAAAACAGCTCTGGACAGCAAACTCACCCTGCACTCATCCAGCGGTGATGGCTCTTGTCCCACAAGACTGGGCCCAGCTCCCCGCTTTGGGCATTGTGGCATAGCTCAGGGGGTCACCTGGTGCTGTGACCCAGGTGCCATGTCACAATGCCATTCACTCACATTTGGCCCAGCTGCCTCTCCATCATGACAGAGGAGTAGCCAGGCCAAACCCGAATGGTGCTGGGACCCTGTGCACTAGGTCGGAACACACAGTTGAATCCTGTGGGACAAAAGCCACCACTGCTGGGTGAGTGTGGGGTGGGCTTGCTCTCCAGCCTACCAACAATGGCCCATTGACCCCCAGTTGCAAATCCTGGCTCCACCACCGCTTTGAAGGCAGTTGCAGTGCCACCCCATTCACTCACAGATTAGCAGGATCTAGCCCTAAAGATATTAACTGTTGTTTCCTTTGCCTCTGTTTCTATTCTATTTCTAATCTCTCTCTCTCTGTTCCCCCCCACCACCATCCAGTGCTACAAATCTATTTCTCTCTTTCTCCACATCGAGATCCTTGCCTCCACCTTTATTTTCTGTCTAGTTTCCCTGCCTCTTTGTCTCCTGGGCTGTCTCTCTTGTAACTTCCACTTCATCTACCCTCAAGTTCCTCTGTCATGTGTCTCCTCCTCCACATTCTCTTCTCTTCTCTAAGCACTGCCTCCACTTCTCTGTGCTGGACCTTTCTACCAATCCCCACTGTATTCTCTTTTCTCTTCCTCAGGAGAGTGAGGATAATCTCTAGTTACCCTGTTTTGAGACAGCATAATCTTTACCTTTGCCATAAACTGGTACTGAACATACTTTTATGGGTCAGCACAGCCTACTCACTTTCTGATATCACCAGCTCTTATGGCTTTCTTCTGTCCACTCCTTGATGGTTCTTTGTGATGATGACTGTAACAGGGCAGTATCCCACATTAGAGGGGCCAGGGAGCAGCCAGTTCTGTCCTGGAGAGGAGCCCAGCAAGCAGGTGCTGGGAATCACCTGACCTAGCTGGAGAACATTTAGTGATTGGGGTTGATGATTCCCAGCCAGGGGATATAAAGGAGGCTCCAACTCCATGAGAGAGGCTTGGATTGGGAGACTGTAGAGAACACACTCCTCTGTGGCTGCAGAAGAAAGCAGCAAGAGATCAGGAAAGCCCTGCAGACTCTCCTAAGCTGGGGGAAGGTCCAGCACATTAAGCTATCAGAGGCAAGAGGGCCTCACAATCTTAGCTGAAGAACAGGACTGTTGCTTTTTGTGCTTGTTCCAGGTTCCTTTTTATGCTTGTGTATTAAAGAATAAACTGTGCCCTGAGGCTGATTGGGTCCACCAGCCTACAGTGACTTTTGCTGACTTTAATATAGCATAATCACCTTCAACCAAAGTGCTGTCACTGCCAAAATTATCAAGAAGTTACTCTATGTCCATGGAATATGTAACCCTTTTACATTCCATGTAGTTTCATGAGCTTTCAAATCCTTGAAGTCTGAGTTTTAATGGTCTGTTATCCTCCCTCATTTTAAGTTAACAGAAAAAATAGTTCCTTTTTTACTGTTAATTGACTTGTCGGTTTCCAAAAAGACTTTCTATATTAATATCATTGCATTTGATTAAAGCTATGATATTGTGTGGCACTTAGCCATGGATAAGGCAGTATCTCTGATTGATGGTTATGGGTCATGTGCATGTTCACTGCTTTTTTTATGTTCACTGACCATGTTGGCTCCTATTAGTGGATGAAGGAGAAAAGAAATGTCTTAAGGGTAGGATGAAATTTTCCTTATCTCCCTCTGTTGCATATGTTTATTCTAGCTGCAGAATAAGCTTTGAGCAAACAGAGAAGTATGTACAAGTATGCACAGGTGCTACATTTATTATGAGTTCCATATTACCATATGAATCTGTTCTCAGAAACTCATTTAATTGCAAATCAAATTATTCAACTTTCAATAAATGGAATGCTAGTCCTAATATTGTAACCAGTGTAATATCACATAGAAATGATGGCAA
The DNA here is from genome assembly GCF_028017835.1 of Emys orbicularis. Classification (NCBI taxonomy): domain Eukaryota; kingdom Metazoa; phylum Chordata; order Testudines; family Emydidae; genus Emys; species Emys orbicularis. The sequence continues at coordinate 86,455,629 of NC_088691.1, read as the reverse complement.
TAAAATTTTGTTAGTTTCTGTTGTTCTTTTTCTACAAACTCCATGGGAACACAATTGAAAAGATTATTTTGATTAATAAGAAACATTAATAACTAATCTCTAGCTGTTCACATACAGATTACAAAATATAATCTGTAGGTCAGTGCTGCAAACAAGACTTGAAAGCATCACCAGCCTGACTCAAGGATTTGTTGATCAACCTTGCAGTATTCTGCTAAAAGTATGCAGAAAAGTCATTCCTCTTGCCAACAGCTTCTGCCCTAGGAAAAAAAATTAATATTCATTAGAACTGCCACCCCTTATCTAGTGAAATTAATCAGTACATCATAATTAGCCAGGGCTTTGCACATTTTAGCACACATCTTAATAATACTTAGAGAGCGACCAGAAGAATTTAGGGACCAAGGGAAAAAAAGCAAGACAATAGTTTTCTGTCTGTTTGTTTATCTGTGGAATATATAAACCATCCAAAATACAATTAAAATAAAAATATTGATGATTTGATTATCAAAGTTGTTCCTTTTATTAATTACTATATTTAAAGATTATGCAGCTTAAACAAGTAATATCCCTGTCTTTCTTTCTTTCTTTCTTTCTTTCTTTCTTTTAATCAATTAATAGTGTTCAGCCAGTCTTGGTGAAGACTAAAAAAAACAGTACAATATATCAATGGTGAATTGTGGAGATTCATTGCAACCATAAAGATTAGAAAACTCTTAGCATCTGAAGATAGATACAGCAAAATGCATGCAAAATCCCAGGTTCTTTTTATTTTCCACCTGCATAATTTTCTCCTGTTCCTGGCAGTACCTTTAATTGTGTCTACTTGTTAATCTCATTACCTCCTCTGTATAGAATTAAGAAACAGACCCAAAGCCCATTGAAATAAATGGGACTCTTTCCATTGGCTTCAAAGGGTATTGGATCTGGACCTAAATGAGCCACTTCTGACTATATGTCTAATCCACTGCATTCTATATTTTACTATTTTCCTTTTATTTTATGACTCCACTGCTCAGTTTGGTGGTAGTTGGACATTTAGCCTCTTTAGAGGTCTTTTGGCAATGACATAATATCTGCCAAATAAATGTTTTCTCCAGTAGGGACATCCTTCTGAGTAACTTCCTCTATTAACTTAGGGTTACCATACATCTGGGTTTTCCTGGACATTGCCTCTTTTTTGAGTGTCCATCCTCTGTCCAGGCAGATGGGTCTGCTTCCCAATTGGTCCATCCACTGCATCTGCAGATGATTGGTCCGTTCCCTTGAAGCAAAGCTGCCAGATCCCACCCACCCAGGCCCCTGCTCCCAACCCTGGGGAGTGGGTCCCACAGGGACGCGCTGACTGACTGCTGTTCCTGCAACCTGGGCTTGCACCAGATACCGTGACAGAGAGCCCCCCACCTCCAGTGAGCACTCCTGATGCAGGTACCCCCTCCAGCACTTCCAATTGTACCTCCCCTCCAGCTCCCGCTCCCCTCTCCTCCCCCCTTCCGCCTGCAGTGTCCTCTTTTTTGCAACCTGAAATAAGGTAACCATATATTAACTAGAATAGTTTCCTTTCTCCCTCCTCTGTTTCATATTTGTATCTAAGCCAAATGTTGATCCATTTCAATATTTGTATTCATACCATATTGTACATGACAATTGAGATACAGAAATGCAGACATATCTCCACTGCTACAATGATCAACACCTGCCACAACACACCTTTCAAGATCCATGGATCCTACACATGCCTATCACAAGATGTGGTATACCTGATCCAGTGCACTAAATGCCCAAATAACAGCTATGTGTGAAACCAGACAATCACTATGCTCCTGAATAAGCTCACCCGGGGGAAAAAAAAACACCCCGTATCACCCATGGGTGAACACTTTTCACAAAATGATCACTCCATATCGGACTTTCTGACCTCCATCCAGGTCCCCACATCAAATATGATGAAAAATGTCTGTAAATCTTATTTCATCATGTAAAATAAAAGGTTCTACCAATCCCAAAGGATTAGACACCTTACCTCCCAGGTTAATGAATGTTTTAGATCTTACCGAAATACACGCTACAGCCAATTCTTATTAACTAAACTAAACTTTATTAAAAAACAAGAGAGAGAGAGTATGGTTAAAGATCAATATACATACAGATATGAGTTCAGTTCATTTAGGTGCACTGCAGATTCATAGCAGAGATGGTGAGCTTTGTAGTTGCAAAAAGTTCTTTCAGAAATAGTTCATCAGTTATAGTCCAATGTCCAAATCTCATATTCAGGGCGTACCAGCATAACTGGGACCTCAGTCTTGTGACACAAACTTCCCCGGATGAAGCCTAAGCAGATCTGAGGGCTTGGCTACACTTGCAAGTTACAGTGCATTAAAGCAGCCCCGGGCACACTAGCTTACTCTACACTGGCAAGGCACTTAGAGCGCTCTGACTCCGCGGCTACAGCGCTGCTGGTACTCCACCTCGGCGAGTGGAATAATGTTTGCTGTGCCCCCCTGGAGCGCCGCGGCGCCAGTGTGGACGAGGTGTTGCATTACTGAGCTCTGATCAGCCTCTGGAAATGTCCCATAATCCCCTTAAGTCAAGTGGCCACTCTTCTCATTGTTTTGAACTCGCTGTAGGAATGTGGATATGCCGTTTGAAAGCTCCGTTTCTGACAGCCGGCTGCTTATCTGCTCCGAGACAGATAAGTGTGCTCCGAGACAGATTAGTGTGGAATGCTGTGTGTGAGAGAGAGAGAGGCGGGGTGAGGGGGGTCTGCTGCTGTCTGAACTTACAAGACAGCATGCTGACATGCTCTCAGCCCCCCAAAAAAACACTCTCTCTCCCCCCACATACACAGAACACACTCCCTGTCACACTCCACCCCACCCATTCCCCATTTGAAAAGCACGTTGCAGTCACTTGCATGCTGGGATAGCTGCCCATAATGCACCGCTCCCAATGCCGCTGCAAGTGCCACAAATGTGGCCACGGCAGTGTGCAAGCAGCTGTCAGTGTGGACAGACTGCAGCGCTTTCCCTCCTGCGCTCTCTGAAGGCGGATTTAACTAACAGCGCTCTACATCTGCAAGTGTAGCCATGCCCTGAGATGACAGAATCAGGACCCAAGGATCTTTTATACAAATTAACAAAAGGCCATTTGCTTGTTCCTCCACCATTCACAGTACATTTCAAAGAGAGATGAATACTGAACTATCCCATGTTTACAATTCATTTAAATGCTAGGATCTTCTTTTGACCTCTGAATTATCAGAATACAGCATAGACAGGGACTATTGATTACATTTTTGACTCTACTCGTACATATGTAAATACACAAAAAACAAACATTATCTCCCCACATGTCTTTTGAGAGTTATTTATTTTGCAGGATGTTTAACCCTTTCTAGCCATGTCTGTAACCCACTAACTTCCCATTCTGTCCTATGACTACAGAGGTGTTAATGGGCCACTCTGTCTTGAATGGTCCCTTAGAAAATGTGCTAACTACTTATGCTAAACAATCTGTTCCAGCTTTAACAAGAGTCAGGGTATGTCTACACTACGAAATTAGGTCGAATTAATAGAAGCCAGTTTTATAGAAATTGGTCGTATACAGCCGATTGTGTGTGTCCCCACATAAAATGCTCTAAGTGCTCTAGTCGGCGGACCGCGTCCACAGTACCGAGGCTAGCGTCGACTTCCGGAGCATTGCACTATGGGTAGCTATCCCACAGTTCCCGCAGTCTCCGCCGCCCATTGGAATTCTGGGTTGAGATCCCAATGCCCGAATGATGCAAAACAGTGTCGCGGGGGGTTCTGGGTACACGTCGTCAGGCCCCTCCCCCTCCATCAGAGCAACGGCAGACAATAGATTTGCGCCTTTTTACCTGGGTTACCTGTGCAGACAACATACCACGGCAAGCATGGAGCCCGCTCAGCTCAGCTCACCGTCACCATATGTCATCTGGGTGCCGGCAGACGTGGGACTGCATTGCTACACAGCAGCAGCAGCTAACTGCCTTTTGGCGGTAGATGGTGCAGCATGACTGGTAGCCTTCATCGGCGATCTGGGTGCTGGCAGCCCTGGGGCTGCATTGCACCAGCCCCTTGCCTTTTGCCTTTTGGCAGTAGATGGTGTATTACGACTGGTAACCGTCGTCATCATACAGCAGTGGCTGGAACTCCGTATGTCCCCCAGTCCCCCATCCCCCCAGTCATATTCTGCTGCCTTCACAATGACGATGATGGCTATCAGTCGTAGTTACCTATTACAAGTTGGATCATCGCACATTAGCAGAGTCTTCCCTGAGCAGCAGATCGTGCAATAGGCCTGAAGGCCATCGTCATCATACAGGAAAAATGTGGCTATCAGTCTTAGTACACTAACTGCCAAGCGCCCAGTATTTGCTGCCAAGCACCCAGAAGATGCCGAGGGCTATCAGTCATGCTGCACCGTCGTCTTAAGATGTAAAAAATAGATTTGTTCTGTATTCATTTGCTTCCCCCTCCCTCCGTCAAATCAACGGCCTGCTAAACCCAGGCTTTTGAGTTCAATCTTTGGGGGGGGGCATTCTGTGTGACAGTTGTTTGTGTTTCTCCCTGATGCACAGCCACCTTTGTTGATTTTAATTCCCTGTACCTGTACGCCATGTTGTCACTCGCCCCTCCCTCCCTCCCTCCCTCCTTCCCCTGGTCCGTCAGATACTAGTTTCGCGCCTTTTTTCAGACCAGACGCCATAGCTAGCACTGGGATCATGGAGCCCGCTCAGATCACTGTGGCAATTATGAGCACTATGAACACCACGCGCATTGTCCTGGAGTATATGCGGAGCCAGAACATGCCAAAGCTAAACCAGGACCAGCCGAGGAGGCGATTGCAGCGCGGCGATGAGAGTGATGAGGAAATTGACATGGACATAGACCTTTCACAAGGCACAGGCCCCAGCAATGTGGAAATTATGGTGTTACTGGGGCAGGTTCATGCCGTGGAACGCCGATTCTGGGCCCGGGAAACAAGCACAGACTGGTGGGACCGCATCGTGCTGCAGGTGTGGGACGATTCCCAGTGGCTGCGAAACTTTCGCATGCGTAAGGGCACTTTCATGGAACTTTGTGACTTGCTTTCCCCTGCCCTGAAGTGCCAGAATACCAGGATGAGAGCAGCCCTCACAGTTGAGAAGCGAGTGGCGATAGCCCTGTGGAAGCTTGCAACGCCAGACAGCTACCGGTCAGTCGGGAATCAATTTGGAGTGGGCAAATCTACTGTGGGGGCTGCTGTGATCCAAGTTGCCAGGGCAATGAAAGACCTGGTGATATCAAGGGTAGTGACTCTGGGAAACATGCAGGCCATAGTGGATGGCTTTGCTGCAATGGGATTCCCAAACTGTGGTGGGGCCATAGACGGAACCCATATCCCTATCTTGGCACCGGAGCACCAAGCCACCGAGTACATAAACCGCAAGGGGTACTTTTCAATGCTGCTGCAAGCCCTGGTGGATCACAAGGGACGTTTCACCAACATCAACGTGGGATGGCCGGGAAAGGTACATGATGCTCGCATCTTCAGGCACTCTGCTCTGTTTCGAAAGCTGGAGGAAGGGACTTTCTTCCTGGACCAGAAAGTAACCGTTGGGGATGTTGAAATGCCTATCGTGATCCTTGGGGACCCAGCCTACCCCTTAATGCCATGGCTCATGAAGCCGTACACAGGCAGCCTGGACAGGAGTCAGGACCTTTTCAACTACAGGCTGAGCAAGTGCCGAATGGTGGTGGAATGTGCATTTGGACGTTTAAAAGCGCGCTGGCGCAGCTTACTGACTCGCTCAGACCTCAGCGAAAAGAATATCCCCATTGTTATTGCTGCTTGCTGTGCGCTCCACAATATCTGTGAGAGTAAGGGGGAGACATTTATGGCGGGGTGGGAGGTTGAGGCAAATCACCTGGCCACTGATTACGCGCAGCCAGACACCAGGGCGGTTAGAGGAGCACAGTAGGGTGCGGTGCGCATCAGAGAAGCTTTGAAAACGAGTTTTGTGACTGGCCAGGCTACGGTGTGAAACTTCTGTTTGTTTCTCCTTGATGAACCCTCCGCCCCCCCCACCTGGTTCACTCTACTTCCCTGTAAAACAACCATCCCACCCTCCCCTCCCCCCTTCGAGCACCGCTTGCAGAGGCAATAAAGTCATTGTTACTTCACATTCATGCATTCTTTATTAATTCATCACACAACTAGGGGGATAATTGCCAAGGTAGCCCGGGATGGGTGGGGGAGGAGGGAAGGAAAAGGACACACTGCAGTTTAAAACTTTAACTCTTATTGAAGGCCAGCCTTCTGATGCTCGGGCAATCATCTGGGGTGGAGTGACTGGGTGGCCGGAGGCTCCCGCACCGTGTTCTTGGGCGTCTGGGTGAGGAGGCTATGGAACTTGGGGAGGAGGGCTGTTGGTTACACAGGGGCTGTAGCGGCGGTCTCTGCTCCTGCTGCCTTTCCTGCAGCTCAAACATACGCTGGAGCATATCAGTTTGATGCTCCAGCAGCCGGAGCATCGACTCTTGCCTTCTGTCTGCAAGCTGACGCCACCTATCATCTTCAGCCCGCAACTTGCTCTGTTCATCCTGCGATTCAGCCCGCCACCTCTCCTCTCGTTCATATTGTGCTTTTCTGTAGTCTGACATTGACTGCCTCCACGCATTCTGCTGTGCTCTTTCAGCGTGGGAGGACATCTGGAGCTCCGTGAACATATCGTCCCGCGTCCTCCGTTTTCTCTTTCTAATCTTCACTAGCCTCTGTGAAGGAGAAACATTTGCAGCTGGTGGTGGAGAAGGGAGAGGTGGTTAAAAAAGACACATTTTAGAGAACAATGGATACACTCTTTCACGTTACATTTTGCTGTTCACATTACACAGCACATGTGCTTTCGTTACAAGGTCGCATTTTTCCTCTTATATTGAGGGCCTGCCGGTTTGGTGTGAGAGATCACTCACGCAGTGCCAGGCCACAGATTTCAGCTTGCAGGCAGCCATGGTAAGACACAGTCTTTCGGCTTTTTTAACCTTCTTAACATGTGGGAATGGTTTCAAACAGTAGTGCTCTCATTTCCCATACCAAGCACCCATTGGGTTGGCCATTTAAAATGGGTTTGCAATGTAAAAGGAGGGGCTGCGGTTTCAGGGTTAACATGCAGCACAAACCCAACTAACTCCCCTCCCCCACACACCCAATTCTCTGGGATGATCACTTCACCCCTCCCCCCCACCGCGTGGCTAACAGCGGGGAATATTTCTGTTCAGCAGAGCAGGAACGGGCACCTCTGAATGTCCCCTTAATAAAATTGCCCCATTTCAACCAGGTGACCGTGAATGATATCACTCTCCTGAGGATAACAAAGAGTGATAAGGAATGGATGTTGTCTGCATGCCAGCAAACACCGGGACCATACGCTGCCATGCTTTGTTATGAAATGATTCCAGACTACGTGCTACTGGCCTGGCGTGGTAAAGTGTCCTACCATGGCGGTCGGGATAAGGCAGCCCTCCCCAGAAACCTTTTGCAAAGGCTTTGGGAGTACATCCAGGAGAGTTTTCTGGAGATGTCACTGGAGGATTTCCGTTCCATCCCCATACACATTAACAGACTTTTCCAGTAGCTGTACTGGCCGCGATTGCCAGGGCAAATTAATCATTAATCATTAAACACGCTTGCTTTTAAACCATGTGTAATATTTACAAAGGTACACTCACCAGAGGTCCACTGTGTGCCCTCAGGGTCTGGGAGCATGCCTTAGGTGAGTTCGGGGGTTACTGGTTCCAGGTCCAGGGTGATAAACATATCCTGGCTGTTGGGGAAACCGGTTTCTCCGCTTCCTTGCGGCTGTGAGCTATCTACATTTTCTCCATCCTCATCTTCCTCGTACCCCGAACCCGCTTCCCTGTGTGTTTCTCCAGTGAGGGAGTCATAGCACACGGTTGGGGTCGTGGTGGCTGCACCCCCTAGAATGGCATGCAGCTCCGCGTAGAAGCGGCATATTTGCGGCTCTGCCCCGGACCTTCCGTTTGCTTCTCTGGCTTTGTGGTAGGCTTGCCTTAGCTCCTTAATTTTCACGCGGCACTGCTGTGCGTCCCTGTTATGGCCTCTGTCCTTCATGGCCTTGGAGACCTTTTTTAATATTTTGCCATTTCGTTTACTGCTTCGGAGTTCAGCCAGCAGTGATTCGTCTCCCCATATGGTGAGCAGATCCCGTACCTCCCGTTCTGTCCATGCTGGAGCTCTTTTGCGATCCTGGGACTCCATCATGGTTACCTGTGCTGATGAGCTCTGCGTGGTCACCTGTGCTCTCCACGCTGAGCAAACAGGAAATGAAATTCAAACGTTCGCGGGGCTTTTCCTGTCTACCTGGCCAGTGCATCTGAGTTGAGAGTGCTGTCCAGAGCGGTCACAATGAAGCACTGTGGGATAGCTCCCAGAGGCCAATAACATCGAATTCCGTCCACACTACCCCAATTCCGACCCCCTAAGGCCGATTTTATCGCTAATCCCCTCGTCGGAGGTGGAGTAAAGAAACCGGTTTAAAGGGCCCTTTAAGTCGAAAGAAAGGGCTTCGTCGTGTGAACGTGTCCAGGCTTAATTCGATTTAACGCGGCTAAAGTCAACCTAAACTCGTAGTGTAGACCAGGCCTCAGAGTACCTTTCCCAGACCTGAAGAAGAGCTCTGTGTGGCTCAAAAACTTGTCTCTCTCGCCAACAGAAGTTGGTCCAATATTACGTCACCCACCTTGTCTCTCTAATATCCTGGGATTGGCACGGCTACCACTACACTGCATACAGAAAATACCCAGACAGGGTCAAAATCGTCCCAAAGCAAACCCTGCAGTAGGCTGGGGCAACTCCCATATAGGATCCAGATTTTCAGTAGTGCTCAGCACTATGCAGCCACTTCCATTGTGACCCTTACGTTTACGTACCTAGAACTTTTGGAAACTTGGCCATTGGGATACACACTCCTTTTACTCTCCAACAGGTTGCTCTTCATGCTACAGCTCCAATCTGCCCCACTGCCATGCAAGTTACATGGCCGTTACACACCCACTGATTGCCAAGTTACCACTCCCATTCACTTTATTTCTGATGTGTAACTTACACCACTGTTTACATCACCTCAGAGTATGGTATAATTAACAGTAATACTTCAGTTATTCAACAATTCAATTAAACTGTGACAGTACAATTCTCTCATTCTCATGCCTCCCACATTGTGTTTCTATCTCCTTTTCCTAAGGGTCCTGACTCATGATCGAATAATGCCATAAACAATATAATTATCCTACCACAGAACAATACCGTATTTTCTGACCAATTAATCTTGCATGATAGACTATAACATGGTTCATTGAAATCCAGGTAAATTATGTCTGTTTTTACCAGTTTCATAATATTGTGCGCATAATATACTGTACATCTGTTTTTCCTGATTTTTTTAAATAAAAAGTCTTTCCAAATGCTTTGCTGTCATACCTTTTCATGCTGTCTCCATTAATTCTCCCTGCTCCCATGCCCACAATTTATGTCAGCCTTGAAAGTCTAATGAGTACTTTGCATCATCCATTGTTTCCAAAAGCTACATTAATTGACCATCTCACCAGTACTAATTCATCCCTATTCTCTGCCTCTCCCTTGGCTTTTAAATATCTCATTCCCCCATCCTACTTCATTCAGAATTTTGGAATGTCAGTCATCTGCCCTGGACAATTTGCCAACTTTAATAGTTTGTAATTGGATCATTATCTGTTGTGATTGGCTCCATGATTGTAAAGGAAAAGTCAATGCATGATTTATACAACTTCCAGATGGATTTTCCTAGGAAATCTAGCTAAAGGGTCATCACACTACTCAGTCTTTCCACTTGTGTCATCCTTTCTCCCCTCCTCCAATTGCCTACCACTATTTCTCCTTTGGGGAAGAAAGTGGCTGCACTGCAAACTTTTCCACTTTGGGTACATGCTGAAATCTTCTGGCTTGCTGCAGAGGAGGTACACTTATTTTGGTGTGGTACACCTGAAAATATGGAGTAAAGCATTCCTATTGTGGTAGATCACTAATTCAAATGTAGTTTGATTCCTTCCATTCTTTCCCCCCTTTTAGGTTATTCAGGAATCTGGGGGATATTTTCAATAAAAACCACCAAATTAAAGATTAAAATGGCACAGAAGCTTTCCCCTAGTGGCTGCAGGAGAGAGAAGGGAATGGATGATAATTAGCTGGATAAGACAGAACCTGGGTCAAATGGGAGTGATGTATATTTGATGAAGAAAAGCATAAAAGAGTAAGGGCATCTGTAAAGTTCAGGGGTGCTGAAATGATAAACACTAGTGTAACACTTCTGCCCATCAGAGTTGGCAGCAATAAGAGCCGGGTTCAGTATCTAGGGGTTCCGTTTCAATAACACAATGCAAAACCAGCTCGAGCCCCCACCCAGTGAACTGGGACAATTACATACCACCCCCCGGACACCTATAAGAGGCAATACTTCCCCTCTCGCAAGCACAGAGTCTGAGTGTAGCAAAAGCCTTTTAATAAAAGAGGGAAACAATGCGGCATTATGTTGGGGAAACACCACAAACAGGATTCATAACACAAACCATGAGCAAAAGACCCACCCCCAAGTAAGTTTGGCAGTGTCCTTTTCCCCTCAGGGTCTTAAGTCCAGCAACCAAAAGTCACCCTTCCCACAGTTTCTGTCCTTGGTTAGTGCAGCCCCCAGAGTTCAGAAGTTCATAAAATCATAGAATATCAGGGTTGGAAGGGGACCTCAGGAGGTCATCTAGTCCAACCTCAGCTCAAAGCAGGACCAATCCCCAGACAGATTTTTGCCCCAGATCCCTAAATGGCCCCCTCAAGAATTGAATTCACAACCCTGGGTTTAGCAAGCCAATGCTCAAACCACTGAGCTATCTCCCCCCTCCATCTACAGAGTTTACCGCCTTGCCTGGGTGGAAGTGAGGGGAGGGGGGGTATGGGGGCATCTTACATGCTCCACTGCTCAGGTCGATGGCCGATTGCCACGCCTCTCCACAGGGTTCTGCTGCAGTCTTCACCACCAGCTGCGCCTCTCCACCAGCCATCCTGCTGGCCACTCCTCTCTGCTAGCCATCCTGCTAGTTATGCCTCTCCATGCCTCTCCAGTAGCCGTGCCTCTCCGCACCTCTCCACCAGCCATCCTACTAGCCACGCCTCTCTGCTAGCTGCTCACCAATATGTCTTCAGCCCCCCCACCCCACTTAACACAGCTCTCAGTGATTTCAGCTCTTAGTAACTTCAGCTTTCGGTGGGGGGAGGGGGGGCAGTGCTAGCACACTCAGAACCACAAGCCCAAAGTAGGTCTAATGCTTAGACCTAGGAATCAGTGATTTCAGCTCTACAGCATGTAACAAGACTCCAAATGGAGTCAAAATTTGCTTTGTTATTATACAGTGGAGAGATCAAAATTGTGTTTAGGGCCCTTGGAGAAAAGAAGTTACACTACTAGATAAACATACCTGCCCTCAGCCTCTCTCAGTTCACTAGGCTTTAGAACCCATGTCCCTTGCCTAGCGAGTGCTACTTAGTTGAGGGCGAGTCCATCCGTCATAAAATGCCAAGTACAGTTCTACTATCCTTGATTCCATAACCAGGATAACAACACTTTATTACTCCTGCCCTGATAACAAAGAGACGGGGGGGGTCCCAAAGCGACCATTTGGGCAAGCAGTCCCTTCATGCTAGGCGGAGTGGGTGTGCCCATGCAAATGAGATCAGCCCCTGAAGTCCTTTTCCACAACTCACCACCAGATGTCAGGGTAGAGCTCATTCTGACTCTGCTTACATCAGCACCGCTTGTCAGCTGACGGCAGCAGGAACAGAAGAGGCAGCTGATGTTCTGCTTTCCCCCCAGCCTTTGTCTAGTAAAGCATATTCCATGATCACAATGAGAAGAGTCATCAGACTCTTGCCTGCTGCACCAGCCCCTGCTTCATCTACATCAAAAGGCAATTTTTCATGCCTCTCTCATAAACCTTAAATCTCCTGACAGGTTTCAGAGTTGCAACCGTGTTAGTCTGTATCCACAAAAAGAACAGGAGTACTTGTGGCACCTTAGAGACTAACAAATTTATTAGAGCATAAGCTTTCGTGGGCTACAGCCCACTTCTTCGGATGCATAGAATGGAACATATATTGAGGAGATATATATACACACATACAGAGAGCATGAGATGTTCTCAAAAGATTTTGGGCCCAAATGGTGGCTATTTCACAAGAACTGCTGATCCGGTGAGATTTTTGCCAGTAAAAGCCATCTCATCCTCATCACTCATTTTAATTACAACCCTGAACCAAAGATAACACAGTGAATTTAGACCCAGTGCCCTGAATCTGATCCTGGGATAGAGGTGAGCACTGATAGAATTAAAAATACAGAAATAAAGATATGGTGTCAGTATTCAGAGCCTGGTGTTAACCTCACCATATATATATATATATATTCAAACCACATATATGTTCCAATTTTAGGGTGTATTCAAGGAACTGGAAGAGATTGCACATAATTACACATGTACAATATTTACTAATATGCATAAGCAAGAACTATCTGTAAACTACTGTTATTTGCTGTCATTATGAATACAGTTTGTAGATATATTCTGCAAATTGTGGCTGTTTGAGTCAACCAGATAGTCCAATGGTATAAATTGACAGGACCCCTTTGAAATCAGTGGAGCTATGCTGATTTACACAAGCTGAGGACCTTGGTGAAGATCTGACCTATTGCTGTTGATACTAAAGCTATGTCTACTCTTCAATTAAAAACCCACAGCTGGCCTGTAGCAGCTGACTCGGGCTCACAGGTCTCAGGGCTGTTTCACTGCACTGCAGATGATTGGGCTTGGGCTGCAACTCAGTCTCTAGGACCCTGCGAGGTGGGAGCATCCCAAACATCAAAACCACAATTAAACAGCCCGGTCGCCTGAGCCCCATGAACCTGAGTCTGTTACAGTGTTGCCAACTCTCATGATTTTGTCATGAGTCTCATGATAATTATTGTTTTCCTTAAAGCCCTACCTCCTGGAGTCAGGTGGATATGTGATGATTTCAGCCTTCATTCTTAAAGAAAAAGTAAGTTTCTAGCCCCCATGTCTGTGGAGAAAGCTTCAAAATGTGACCCCAGTGCCCTCTAAAGGCTCAAAAGGCAAATAAAAAGAACACCAAATTATTATTTTTTACATAATCTCATGATTTTAAACCCAATCTCATGATTTTTGGTGACTCGTGATTTTTTGAACATTTGGGGTTGGCAATACTGTAGTCAGCTGGCACGTGCCAGACGCTGGTGTCAAACTGCAGTGTAGACATGCCTAAGGGCACATCTTCACAGCCAAAAAAACTCACGCATGACAGCGAGTCTGAGCCCAGGTCAGCTGATGTGGGCTCATGGAGGTGGTGCTATGGGGATAAAAATAGTCGTGTAGACGTTCCCACTTGGGCTGGAACCCAGGCTCTGAAACCTGGCAAGGGAGGAGCACCTCAGAGCCCTGGCTCCAGCCTGAGCAGGAACATCTATTCTGCTGTTTTTAGCCCCTTAGTGCAAGCCACGCACGCCTAAGTCAATTGACCACGGCTCTGAGACTTGCTGCGGCAAGGTTTTTTGGTCTGTCTAGATGTACTCATAGCCTCCTGCCCCATTAAAATGTATTTCAGTTTCTGGTATATTATCTTTTTCTTCCTTTGTGAATACTGAGAGAACCAAAGAAATCATACGAGCTGTTTGTTAGTGACAGCAATCTCACACATCATTAACTTTCCAGGTTTTCACCTACTGACTCCTTAACTCTTTGCCTTACTTAAGTACTATCATAAATACTTAAAGAAATTCTTGTTTATCTTTACTTACTGTGATTTAGGCCAACATTTTCAAAAGTGTCCATTTATTAGCAGGAACCCAATTTGCAATGTCTGGGGTTTGATTTTCAGAAGTGTTGCACTCCCACAACTCTCACTAAAGTCAGTGCCACTGGAAACTAGGCTCTAAATGTCACAATTTGGGCGCCCAGAAAAATTAAGCCTAGCACTTTCAGCAGGGTCTGTTCTCAGACCATCTCCAGAGTTATGGTATTAGATCATCCCCCACTCCAGCTGAGGAGGGTTTGACGCGACTTCCCCTGGAGCCAATCAACTGGCCAGAGAGAGTTGCTAGAAATTAGCAGAAGACACTTTTTCCTTTAAGGGATTAATGCCCTGCCTCACCTGAAATGGTGAAAAATGTCTATAGATGAAGAATAAGCCTTGCATAAGCAGAGCCAACCTATTGACAATCCCCTGGATGCCCCTATTTTAAATGCTGATAGCTTGGTCATCTTTAGATCATTCTTCACAAATGGGGTGGGGAGGCCTTTAAGTCTCAGCATCAGTCTCTAACCTCAGCACTTCCTCTTGACTTGGAAAATTACAGTTTCAAAATCTACTGTTTTGCCATCACCAAAGCTCACTGTGCAACTGGACATTTCCATATGTCTTTTAATAAGAGGTGCAAAATCTGTGGCTATGCAAACAGTTGGAAGTGGAGGGTATCATAGAACATCAGGGTTGGAAGGGACCTCAGGAGGTCATCTAGTCCAGCGCAAAGAAGGATGAATCCCTAACTAAATCCCCAAATGGCCCTCTCAAGGATTGAAATCATAACCCTGGGTTTAGCAGGCCAATGCTCAAACCACTGAGCTATCCCTCCACCCAAAATAAGCTCAGGCCTTGTTTAAGTATGACTGTAAGATACTGGCATGTTTTTGACACCCATGACAAATAAATTATTTAGTTAATTAACATCAGCTTAGAACATTCCATTCCATCTATTATTTACTTTTCAGTTGGAGTTGACATGGAGCCCCATAATCTGGGTGTTGCTGAGCCTTTCTGCAATTGTTTTACTTGACTGTTTGAGGCTGGTTTTGCACATCATAAATATTTAGTGACTTTTTACTTTAGTTCACCCGAGTCCTGTTTAACTGAGAGACTGATAGCTACTGAGAGCCACCGTGTCAGCCCAGCACCCTGTGGAATCACAGCAGCCTTAACCTTTCCAGAAGGAACCAAAACCCTTGTCTAGCCTGTCCAGTGCTGTCTGCCTGCCTCACAACATTTGCCCTCGTCCCAGGCCCTTCAGCTCTTTCTGTCACAAAACTAAGGGAGTTCTCACTAATCAGAATCACCTTTGGTTAAACTCTCTCAGATGCAATTTAAAAATGAGCAATCCATGACCATGATTAAAACCCCATCAGCAAGGCACATTTTTTTCTTTAACCCCCTTTGGTTAGGCTTTGATTTAAACCTCTCTGTTCCTAGCTAATGGTGTTGGTGCTACTCTGTTCTTTCTGAGATATAAGTGGAAAAAACAAAATATTCACCTCGCTCCTAGAACCCAATCAGGATTTTTCATATGCAATTAATCTAATTGCTGCCAAGTTTAATACATTTCTTCATTATGGCTGCAAACACTTAAAACTAAAGAAAAACACAAGCCTAAACCTCTGTTTTAAACAAAAATCCCTAATGAAACTGAACAAGGTTAGCATATAAGGGTCAAATCCTGCTCCTTTTGAAGTCAATGGGGATTTTGTTATTAACTCCAATGGAATTAGGGTTTGGGCTAAAATGAGATTAAAAATGGGGCAATCATACGACAAAATACTCAGACACAGAATACTATTGCATGGGCTACTCTACCGTTCCCAAGACAGCAGCTTCAGGCTGTTTTCCATTTTAATGCTGATGAACAATATTATCATGAAAGTTTTACCATTTGACCCTGCTTTGAATTATCCTGCTGCAAACTACAGCTACAGCACTCCCCTAGAGTCTGTGCATGGCTTATATGAACAAATATAAAACTATTTTATATGTACCTTGTATTGCAGTACAGGTTTATTATCCCCAAGGGATTGGGGGGGTCTACTGCTACACGGGGCCCAGTCTTCAACTGATGTGAATTGCTGCAGCTCTGCTGATGTCAATGGAGATACGCTGCTTTACAACAGCTAAGGGGCTGGCCCACAGAGTGCTAAGTATAGCTAATGAATTTTAATATATTGCAAGACGTACATGCCCTTTCCACACAGCATACTTTATAGTCTAAACCTCCTTCTACCATAAAAATGAAACAATTCAGAGTTAGTGTGGTACTGGAAGATGGCAATGCAAACATTTTACAGCATGTTTTGTTAGGGATTGAAAGCACATTACAAATGCTTATTGCCACATGCTACAACCTGCAGTCATCTAGCAGAGGGATATGAATTGTTGTAACTAACAATTTAAAGCACATTGTGGCACTGTTTATTTTGCCCTTTGCAACCTAATGCCAGAAGTCTCTCACTGCTGCTATGGTCCATTTCCTCTCCAGGCAGGGGTTCATGTCCTGAAGAATACAGTTCCTCAGACAATGCCCAATACGCTTTCCTTAGTTTTGATTCTGGAACCTGAAGCAAGACAATGCTGCACACTCAGTGAGCAAAGAAATCCTCCCTGCGTCATAGCCAATTCGACAGCACTAGACTTGTTTCTGTAGACACAGGACCAGATGCTGGTCTCCTCATTGTCACTTTGGTGGTGTGCAGAGACCATAAAAAACCTATAACATCCCTGGGGAGTGCTGCACCACTGTCTCTCACAGCCTCCAATGTATGTCCATACTGGGTGTGGGGCCAGCAGTGGAGGGCCATGCCAGGAGAAGAAAGGGATGTGATCACAGTACTTAGTTCTACAGCTGCTTTGGACTGCAGAGGAAACCATAGGCAGCCATGGAGACCTTACCAGAAATTTGAGCAGTCCTGGGGCTGCTCTAACTTATGCCAGAGACCATACCAACTCCAGAAACAGGTAAATTTGAGCCTTGTTTGTCCCCCATCCCCACCCACCTGATCTTCTGTGCTGCTTCTAAGGGATGTAGCAGAAAATGACCCCAAATTTGTATTTTGACATGCTCAGTAATAATGAGACATTGCAATTCGTTCCTCTTTTCAATCTTTTTGCCTTTATGAGTGCCCAGAGGCAGAGGGTATTGGGTTACTGAAGACATCTTGAGGTGCTGCAGGGATTTGTTCTCTTGTTTCAAAGTGATAATGTTCTGCCATCTCTTTTTCATATCACTCCTGTCACAGCCATCAGGGATCTCTAGCTGTTTTTCTCCTTTTGAGAAACACAGATAATTTAAACTTCTAAACTTTCAGCTACTCTTTCAAACTAACAGAGTGGAACCTCTAAAAGTCTGGTGGTTTGTTTCAGAGAAGTACCAGAAAGTAAAACTTAACTGGACCTCTTAAGTCTGCATCATTGGGTTGGAAATCTCAAAGACCCATCAATTCACTGATGTTAATGGAGCCAGGATTTTGCCCCTTAAGAACAAAGCATTACAGAACTTCCATGTATAAACCCTGATGGAAGTGAGAAGTTGAACAAAAAATAAAAATAACAGGGGGGAAAAGTGAACTAGCATTCGAGGCAGTTGTTTGGGGTCAAATCAAGTTCTGGACACAAGTTCAGGTAGTTCCTAATTTTTCCAAACAAATTCGCTCTTATTCCTAAAACCTTGTTAATAGAGATAGGCCTAAATTATACCTCTACTTCTCAGCTGCCCCAAATTTTGATGTGTCCTATCTGACATGAGTTTTGTAGACTCAATCCTGTAGCCAGAGGACAAGTGTTCACATAACAAAATTCACTACTATAATTGCCACTAATTAGTAATCTGTTGGCAATCTCAGTAAAAGGGCCAAGGCATGATTTGGGCACTGAGAATAAACTAACCTCTCGCTCCTTGCTTGTGAAGGTCCAGGCTCATGGCCAGGGAAGCATGGGGAAGCTTACCTTATTGGTGACTGTGCTGTATAATACCTGTCCACCTGATAAATAAAGGATTTCTGTCTCCAGATACCAAGTCTACTCGCCCACAAAAATAAATAAATTCTGTAAACCCTTCAAGATATTAAAAACCAAAAACGCAAAGATGGCATCAAAGTTCACAGGAAACTAAATGACTATCAGCAGTTGCATAATTATGGAATAAAATGGTGTAAATTAGTTCAGGAGGGAGATGGGTTTATAGCTTGAGGAGGGAATAAGCAGATAGTAGAGCAATTCCCCAGATGTTTCATTACAAACTTCTTGGGCTAGCAGGACAAATCTCAGTGAAATATGTTAATCTTCTCCAGTTGTATAAGTCTCAGTGTTCACATTATTCAGCAGATTTGTGAATATGAAAAAGGTCCCATAAGTATATTATTGTAATTTTCTTCCCTAAAGATCCTAAAGTGCTTTACAAATTATACACATGGGGTCACTTCTTCTGCTACTGAAAAGGAGCAACAATTTAAAAATTCCACAAAGGATATTACAATAACAGGGGGAATTAAGGAGTTCAGGATGTAATTATGTGAGTTGGAATCTGGATTAAAAAGTTTGGGTGAACATACCTGTTCTTGAACAAAAAAAAATCCATGGCCTCTTTAATGAGCACAAGGGTTCAGAACTTTAGTTCCACTTCTCATTTGAAATGTGGCACCCCTGTGGGACAGTGCCCCTACTTCCTGCTTGCATTTGGCTTGGCTTAAAGGGAGATGTACCCCTACTACCAACCGAATTACTCACCTGACTTACTGACGCACTGAGTTATTCCTTGGAGATCACCCATTCAACTCCAGACACAACCCAATCCTAGCATGGGGTAGCAGTTGGAAACATGGAAGTTGCATGGCTGCAGACACAAGGAAATGACATCTATATTGAAATTCTGCTCTTTTTCTTAGCAAACCATTATGAAAACAGAAACATTCCAAATTGCTCAACACCACAGAGTTTGCTAATAGGACCCGAGCTACAATTTTGCCAGACAACTGTATACTTTTGTTGTGAAATGGCTAAATGACATTCTTGGCCTAGTGATAGGGTAATATCTAGCCTAAAAAGCATGACTCTGAGATGGAAAAAAAAGCTGGAAGAGTCAGATACGTTGCTAGAAAATTCAGGATCAGAGGAAAAGTTAAATGCATAGCTAGCTTCACAGCATGCACTGAATGTAGCTACATCTGTGAATGACTCAGTAATTCAACCTCAGGCAGGGCCTCTGGACAGCAAACAGGGAAGGGATATAGAAATACAGCAGGGGTAGCTATTTTTTCATTTGCAAGAACGTATGTATTTTTAAATACTAACAGAGAGACACAGCAATGTCAGCACTTCTGGATTTTTGGGTGAGTGCACATTAACCCAAGCACAGATGCTAACAGAGAGCTTTGGGTAAAGGACAAGTACCTTTCTGGGATAAAATTAACTTCTTGAGACAAGGTGATTATAAGATGAGCACTCAGACTCCCACCAAAGGACATATCAGATGTACTACTGAACAGTGAGGCAATAACAGGCTTGAATTAGACAGTGGGCCAAATCCCACTGAAAAACTGGTGTAAATCTGGAGTATGAGGTGTACTCTGGATTTGTTTCATTGTAAATGAGTGCCAGATCTGACCCAGTGTATTGAACACAATCTGGTTTACGCAAGGGAGGGCAGCTCCTCAGCTGGTGTCAACTGTCATAGCACCATTGAATTCAGTCATGTAAGTTTCACAGCAATTGTCAATGGAGCTATGACAATTGACACCAGATGAGGATCTGCCCCCTTTTTTGCTTGTTTGTTGAATTTGATGCCAATAATCTAAGAAGATTCCCCCCTCCAAACACCCCTGACACCCAGGCAACATTTTGTTTCAACCCAGGAGTGCAGAAAGGGTTAATCTTTGATTTGCCATAGCTGTTCACTTTCTTCAGAGTGCGTTTAACCTTGGCAGGAAAAATAATGGTGCTATTAAACATATGACATTAATTAAATAAATGATATTCATGACTTTGTTTTGTGTTGAGAACTTTGAAACACACTGCCTGGCATATGTTTTATTCTTTCATCTCCATTATGCCTTGATATAAAAATCCTGAATAATTTACAAATGTTAATAAAAAAATATTTTCAGCATTTTTGTTAAGTTACTGCAAAGCTCAAAGTCTGTGATAGTTAATAGGTTTGCCTGAAACTATGTCTACAACACAATCCTTGACTCCGCTCCTTTATTTTAAAAGTTATGTTTTATATCTTAGGGGTTTATACTGCCAGCCATTTCTATAGTATCCAAGCCCCTTTCACATTAAATCAATAGCAATAGTGAAGCCCCTAGTGGATTTCATAGAAACTCTGACATTTCTCCTTTTTGGGGGTACAAATCCTGTTTGCGATAGGATTTGTGATTTTTTAAATTAAATTAATTTGTATTGTTTGATTGTTTTCAGATGGATTTGTTTCAGGATTTTTGGTTTGTTTGGATGGTTGGGAGGCTTGGGATAGAAGGGGCTGTTAACAGTGTGTCATTTTTGTGGTGGAAATGCCTTGCCAAAGAGCAAGATTTTACCATGTTTACTACAGAGGTTCAGATTCTGGATTCACCTAATCCTGTCTGGAAGTTTGTTCCAAACACGGATCCCCTCTTCCGAGAATGCTTTAATTTGAAAATGTGAATGTCAATCTATGAATGTTTATCCAGAGCAGAAAAAAGTTCAGTTTACAAGAAAGCTAGAGTCACTGAATATGACATTTCTGTGGAATTTATTCTAAAAATGCTGATGTGCAGGAAAAAAATTAAAACAAAAACAACAAAAAATGGTTTTATTTTTGTTTAGGCAACACTTTCCCATGCAAATGATTCATTCCTAAATGTGCCAACAGAAGGTTTGCAAACTAATAAACAGAGTGGATGGATTCTACTGAAAAAGTGCACTTTTGACTCAAAAGGGAAATTATTGCAGTTCCTGAATGGATAATCGTAGGCCCTACTCCAATTTCACAGACCCCTTCATACATGCATGCAGTCGCTGACATGACTGGGACGGAGTCTTCAAGGCTCAGGAGTCTACTCTCATCGCTTGTGATTAATAATAATACCTAGCTCTTCTTATAGCACTTTTCATCAGTAGATCTCAAAGTAATAACAGACAGAACAAAGTGAATTACCAAGCAAAATAAAATCAAACACGCAAATCTAAGCCTAATACAGTAAAAAAGTGATTACAGATGAAATCTCACCCTCAGAGATGTTCCAGTAAGCTTCTTTTACAGACTAGCCTCCTTCTACTCTGGGTCCAGCAATCACTCACACCCCTGTGGTTACTGTTCTTTGTTCCAATTTCTTTCAGGTATCCTTTGGGGTGGAGAAGCTATCTCTTGAGCCAGCTGAAGACAAAATGGAGGGGTCTCCCAGGGCTTTATATAGTTTCTCTCTTGTGGGTGGAAATCCCCTCTACAAGATGGAGTTTTGGAGTCACCTGGCAAGTCACATGTCCATGCATGACGTAGTTCTCTACAGGAACGTTCCCAGGAAAGCTCAGATGTGGATTGGAGTCTATCAAAGTCTATTGTCAACTTAAGTGTTTCTTGATTGGGCACTTACTGAGAATAGTCTTTTATCAAGAAGCTGACCAAATGCTTCACTGAGGCTACATAAAATCAAAAGTACACAGCCAATATTCATAACTTCGAATACAAAAATGATACATACATGCAAATACGATGAATATATTCAGTAGATCATAACCTTTGCAGAGATTTGTTACATGGCATATGTAGCATAAAACATATTCCAGTTATGTCATTTACGTTCATAAGCATATTTCTATAAAGCATTCTGGGGTGCAACATCACAGCCACCTTGAAGGAACCTAGCTGGGTTAGGAGAAGGATGCTGCCTACTCACCTCATAAAGAAGACAGACTTGGATAAATAAAGCAGGCTGCCAAGTCTCTCAATGAAAAGAAGACCTGACCCCAGAGTTTGGGAGCAGTTCTCCCCTGCCTAAAAAGGAGCTGCTTCTGCAGGTAAGGAGAAAGGACAGAGGCGGGGAATCCTTCCCTTAATAATTGTTTGGGGTGAAGAGGGTGGGATGGAGGTCAGAGCAGTTCTATTTTCACTGGAATTATTTTCAGTGTGTTTCATGGAATCAGGGTTGTTTCAAGAACCTCCAGACACACCTGTGGATCCATTCAGTTGGGAATCCCTTCCTATGTGCTCATGTCCTACTACCCACTAGCTGATTACCAAAACTGTGTGTTTTAGGAATACAATAAAGCAATAGCTTCTATCCATCCTCCCATTTTCCCTTGGAGGCCTGGGTAGAGGAGATTTAATGGCAGGCCAGCTTGTGGGGGCATGAGAGGGGAGTGGGTACAAGCAGTGGTGAGCTGGAGCCGGTTCACACCGGTTCGCAAGAACCGGTTGCTAAATTTAGAAGCTGGTGTAGAACCGGTTCCTAAAGGAGCAGGCGGGTGGGCAAACTCCGGTCCGCGGGCATCCTGTCTGGCCCACCTGAGCTCCCAACTGGGGAGGCTAAGGCTCCCCTGGCCCCTCCCCCGCTTCCCCCCCACTATCGCAGAGCCGCTGTAGCCCCACTGCTTCCCCAGGGCTCCGACAGCTATTTAAAGGGCTGGGGCGGCAGAGGCAGCTGGAGCCCCGGCCCTTTAAATAGCCCCTGGAGCCCCCTGCTACCCCAGGGCTCTGGGGGCAATTTAAAGGGCCCGGGGCTCTCCTGCTTCTACCGCCCCAGCCCTTTAAATAGCTGCCGGAGCCCTGGGGAAGTGGCGGGGCTCCAGCGGCTATTTAAAGGACCGGAGCGGCAGAGGCAGCGGGAGCCATGGATTTTTTAAATAGCCCCCAGAGCCCCGCTGCCGCTGAGGAAGCCAGGCCACCCCGGTACGGTTCACCGGCTCTTGCCTGTACGCTGTACGGGGGCACACCGGCTTACTTTCACCTCTGGGTAAGGGGGTGGGGCTGCAAGCTCCAGCGGCTGTGCTGCATCCTTACACAGCAGCATGGTAAGGGAGCCAGCCGGGGCTGGGAGGAGGGGTTGGATAAGGGGTAGGGAGAGGTTGGAGGGGGCGGAGGTTATGGGGTGGTGGTCAGGGGACGGGGAATGGGGGAGGTTGGGTAGGCGTGGGAGTCCCGGGGGTCTGTCAGAGTGGTGGTGGATGGGGTTGGGAGAGTCAGGGGACAGGAAGTGGGGCGAGTTGGGTAGGGGGTGGGGTCCTGGGGGGCAGTTAGGGTGGGGGGTCTTGGTCAGGGGACAAGGGGGGGGTTGATGGGTTGCGGGTTCTGAGGGGGGCAGTCGGGGGCAGGACGTGGGTTGGGGTTGGATGGGTGGGTGGCGGGGGGGACACAGGCACGTGGGGCTTGTACTCACCACGTGGTTCCCTACCGGGTCTTCGACGGCACTTCAGCGGCGGGTCCTTCACTCGCTCCGGGTGAAGGACCTGCCACCAAAAACCCGGAGCGAGTGAAGACTCCCCTGCCGCCGAAGTGCCGCTGAGGACCCGGTAGGGAACCGGTTCTTAGTATTTTGGGAGCTCATCACTGGGTACAGTCATAGGAAATGACAGGCAGCATCAAGTTTCAGTGATGTATGTGGTGGGGGGAGGGAGAGAGGAAGACCCCGAAAGGAACAGTATGAAACAGCCAAGGTAGGAAGGCCCTGACAGGAGCTGGAGCAGAATCAGGTAATGGGGAGGCTTGGAGGAAAGCACGAGAAACTCCCAGGAAGGAGGGACTGAAGGAAACTTACTTGAGACAGGAGCAGCTATGAGGGGTACAGAAGAAGCACTGCTGGTGGGCAGAAGCAGGGGCTGAGCGCTATTAAGGAAAGGGAAGGATGTTGGCACCCCACAAACATACATCCGCCTGTGTTATATCATTGTGTGCATGAATGGGTCGAACATTCAACTAGCTAGGGACATAAAGGATAACAAGAAAACATTTTACAAATACATTAGAACCAAGAAGACGACCATAAGAGAAAATCCAGCAATGGCCAAAGTGCAGAATGCCTTTTTTGTTTCAACTTTCACCAACAAGGTTAGCAGTGATTGGACAACTAACATAATGAACATCAGTATAAATGAGGTCAGATCTGAGTCTAAAATAGGGAAAGAACATGTTAAGAATTACTTAGACAAGTTAGATGTCTTCAAGTTGGCATGGCCTGATGAAATACATCCTAGAATACTTAAGCAAAAGGCTGAAGAGATCTCTGAGCCATTAGCAATTATCTTTGAGAGCTCATGGAGGATGGGAGAGATCCCAGAGAACTGGAAAAGGGTAAATATAGGACGTATCTATAAATGGGGGAATAAGGACAACCTAGGAAATTATAGACCAGACAGCTTCACTTTGGTACCTGGAAAGATAATGGAGAAAATAATCCTAGTATGTTTCTTTGACAGGGTAACAAGCCTTGTGGATAGGGGGAAAGTGGTATATGTGATATATCTTGACTTTAGTAAGGCTGCTGTTGATGTCTTACATGACCCTCTCATAAACAAACTAGGGAAATATAGCCCAGAAGAACCTACTATAAGGTGAGTGCACAACTGGTTAGAAAACTGTACTCAGAGAGTAGTTATCAATGGTTCACAGTCAAGCTGGAAGGGCAAATCACTTGGGATCCCGCAGGGATCTATCCTAGATCTGGTTCTATTCAATATCTTCATAAATTATTTGGATAATAGCATAGAGAGTACACTTATAAAGTTTGCAGAGGTGTTGCAAGCTGGGAGGGGTTGCAAGTGCTTTGGAGGACAGGATTACAATTTGAAATGATCTTGACAAACGAGAAATGGTCTGAAATAAACAGGATGAAGTTCAATAAGCACAAATGCAAAATACTCCACTTAGGAAGGAATAATCAATTGCATAAATGCAAAATGGGAAATGACTGCCTAGGAAGGAGTACTGCCAAAAAGGATTTGGGGGTTATAGTGGATCACATACTAAATATATGAGTCAACAATGCAATACTGTTGCAAAAAAAGCGAGCATCTGGGATGCATTAGCAAGAATGTTGTAAGCAAGACATGAGAAGAAAGTCTTCCACTCTAATCGGCACTGATAAGGCCTCAGCTGGAGTACTCTGTCCAGTTTTGGGCACCACACTTCAGGAAAGATGTGGACAAATTGTAGAAAGTCCAGAGGAGAGCAACAAAAATAACTGAAGGTCTAGAAAACATGACCCACATGGAAAGATTTAAAAATTTGGGTTTGTTTAGTCTGGAGAAGAGAAGACTAGGCAGGGGTATGATAGTCTGCAAGTATGTACAAGGTTGTTATAAAGAAGAGGGTGATAAATTGTTGTCCTTATCCACCGAGGTCAGTACAAGAAGTAATGGGTTTAAATGGCAGCAAGGGAGATTTAGGTTAGACATAAGGAAAAACTTCCTAACTGGAAGGGTAGTTAAGCACTGGAACAAATTACCTAGGGAGGTTGTAGAATTCTCTGCAAGGGCCTCCTAACCTGAAGCCCCCATCAGCAACATGCTTCTTCACCTTGTCTGGACTGGGTCTGCCAGAAAATAATCAGAGGTTACCCATTCTAAAAACAAAATTTTTCACCTTTTCCTAGTATAGAGGCCAGTTGGTCATGCTGGGAAATGTAAACATGGCTGTGTCTGCTTTCCATTCACCTTCACTGACATAAGAAATAGCCCACCACATATGTGCGTGCACACACACACATATACACACACACACACACTTAGCAGGGTGGCAGAACCCTACTATTTAAGAGAAGATAAATACTTTCTCATGTCAAAAATCTCATACACCAAGAACCAAGTACGCAGCACAGCCATTTATTATTCTGCATGTGGGTGAGTCAGCTGTGTATATAGCACTGGGCCACTTGACTGGAATAATTCAAGAAAACAAATAACTGGCCGAATACTACAAACTACAGTACAGACCCGTTTACGCGCGGATGTTGGGAGTCACGCCATCACGACCGCGTGTTAACGGACCGCAGGTTAAGCGGGCTATGCTGAAATATCTTAAGATATCTATATATACATGTATAATTATCTAGGATTACATACGTATTCACAGCGTCCCAAATACTGCAGGCCTATCTGTTAACGGTGCTTTGCAAGAATATAAATTCAAATGTGTAATCTAATAAAAACATTATTATTACTACACGGGGTGAAAGTAACTCAGGACACTTACCGGTAAGGGACGGGGGTGGCTCTGGCCCTCGGAAGGGGCAGGGCCTCAGGCAGAAGGGGCGGGGCTAGGGGTAGGCATCCCCCAGCCAGCCTTTCCAGGCTGCCTGGTCCGCGCCGCCCGGGGTTCCCATGGTGATTTAAAGGGCCCGGGGCTCCGGATGCCGTTGTTGCGGTAGTGGCGTCCGGAGCCCCAGGCCCTTTTAAATCACCAGCCCTGGGGCAGCTGCTCCCTTTGCCCCCCTCTTAAAGCGCTGCAGGGTCCTTTGTCGCGGCAGTGCTTTAATGTTGCTGCTTCCCCTCCCCCCCCCATCGGCGGTAAAGACGTACAACACATTTCCTCTCCGCACTTCCTGTCAATTTCTATATCAGTGAGTTAGTGAGCAAATCTGTAGTGCTACATAGCAAGTTCCTGTACCACGTGTTAATGAGTCTTGCGTGTTAAATAGGTAGCACTGGGAGGCATGGCGCTAACGCGCGTTAAGCAAATTCGTGCATAAACGGGTCTGTACTGTACAAATCAAAAATGTTCCACCAAAAGTCTGCAATGGAGAAAGGCAAGATGACTTTGACAAGGCTTATGCATCTTACACTCAACAAAACAAAATGTACTCCACCAGCATAATGCCTATCTGGCACTTGTGAACAGGGAAAGCCCATAATAGGGTTCAATCATTCAGAAATACTAAAGTGCATGTAAATGAAGAAAGAATTGCCTCCCTCAGGATCAAAATAGCAAAGTAAATACCATACGACAGAGAAAGAAGGCACACATGGCAGCCTGACTGATAGTAAATAAAAACCCAAATGAAAAAAACACCACTTTAATTAGATCCAGCAGAGAATACCTTACCAGTGGCAAAAGCTAGTTGCTTCCTTGTTATGTTAACATTTGACTTTCAAACTCATTAACCTTACAATCAGCTCACCAATCTGGAGCAAAAGTAGCATACATTACAAAGTAAATAAAGTCCATACATCTTTACAAAAAAGCTTCCTTTAGCTTCTTATCTATATAAGGTTTCTCCTGCATTTCAATAAAAAAAATGAAGTGGTGCAATTGTGTTTTCAGGAGGAAATTTCCCCAATCGAGTAATCGCTTTATCTATGAAGTTAAAGTGCCATCTTGTGTTTATATGAAGCACTTCAAAGGTATTTTCCCCTCTGTTTTCATCAATATACCAGTTCCTACATGCTGGGGATGTGTTAGTAGAATGTTTTAAAACCTTTTCTGCTGAATTAATTATTTAAATATCAAGCCATTTTTCAAAAAAAAAAATCACATAATGAGATTCTTCAATACCAATCCTTTCCCAAAAAAAGATTTGGTTTTGACGAATCAACATTCTCTGATGAAACAACATTGAAAAATGAACAACAAATGAGAAAAACATTTAATTGGAAATTTCCCAAACAACTCTACCCCATATGACCAATGACTCCAGTACATCTGTGGTTCATAGTGTACTAAGAACCAGAATAAGATCAGAAATCTTATTTCCTTTTTCTTTTCAACTTTGTGAGTGAATTTTGTGTAATTTAAAATAACCCAAACATAAGCACTTAAGGAGGATGAGCAAATTTTTTATTATTTATTTATTTTTGTTAAAATCCGTTGCTGTACCATTCTTGTCAGCTATCATGATAAAGGGCAGAGGATTAAAAAAAATTTTGTGGCCTGGTAAATTTTATAGAAGTTTTGCGAGGCTGGCTTAGAACAACTTCCTTTCAAACACAAACTGTTGCACAAAACATCTCCAAAAAATTGGATAATGTAGAGTACCAATGATTGAACTATACTTAATTCTTCCATGGAAAAGGATTCGATGACCTCTTGAGGTCCCTCTGAGCCCTACATTTCTATGATTCTATAGACTATAGACACAGTGATGTCAATATACTCCAAGGACACACCACGACTCACACTATGAAAGCAGGATCATGTTAATATTCTCCTCAACATTACAGCACATGTGAAAGTCTATTGAACATCACTGGTGTTCTCACATTCAGGTATTAAATCGTCTTGCCCAAGGAGTGCACAACTTGTATTTCAAGTCTCATCACATCCTCTACCTTGGGCATGACATGGTATGATTTCTTGTCTAGCCTTGTGCAACAGAACCTACCCCTGTATTCACACCCTACACACTATTGTAATAATCTTTGTGCAAAGTATGCCTTGTAAAGTATTATCTGAAAACTCTTAATTTGCTGATCAGTATCATCCTGATAAAATATGTGTGGCAACATTGTATGTGACATTATAAGATTCCACTGTATGGTGTTATTAACACATGTTCCAAACTGAGGTTGGCAAATAGGTCTGTCCTAAACAAAGGAATGTGTGTTCTGCTTCATTTGCATTTAAGCAGTAAATGGAGTCATCAAGCAGGAAGGGAAACAAAGGAAGCTCAAACAGGTGAGGAAAAGCATCAGAGAACATCCTTCCCCATTGACTTTTTGTCTCCTGGTACCCAGTTGGAAATGTTTTTGAGAGGGGGACTGAAACTATAAAAAGAAGGGACAAACTCCCCAAGCCTCTGCCCCTCCTTTCTTTCTGCTCCTTGATTCACTGCACCAGAAGGGACAAAGCCATTGGACTGGAGAAGGGGTCCTGACCTAAGAAGTTTTGTCATTAAGACTGCTGAACGCATGTGGTGAGAAAACTTTGCTTTGAATGTAACATAGTTTGTTCAGTTCGGCACCAGTTGTGTTTTATCTTTGTTTTTCTTGTAACCATTTCTGACTTTTATGCCTCATTATTTGTACTCATTAAAATCTCTCTCTTTGTAGTTAATAACTTGCTTTATTGTTTGATCTAATCCAGTGTGTTTAAATTGAAGTGTTTGGGAAACTCCATTTGGGGTGGCAAGTTGTGTGCATACTATTTCTATTAAAGAAATAACTGACTTATATAAACTTATATTGTCCAGGAGAGGGCTGGGGAGTATAGGACTTACATTTCTGGGGGGAAATCTAAGACTGGGAGTGTGTTGGGGGTCACCTGGCAATAGAACCAAGGCTCATGCGAGCTGGAGTGTAACCCAAGCGTGGCTGGCAGACTGCAGTTACACACAAACATTCAGAGTCTGACTTGCATGCTGGAAGGCTGTTTGCGAGCAGCACAGGTGGGAACTTCTTCAGCACGGCATCATAAGGCACCCAAGGTTTCAGGGCAAAGGTGGCATAGCTGCTCATTAGTCTGGATTGAACCCTGGAATGTCACTCTTTGCCATTATATACATAGTAACCTGCAGTTCAAGCAGTACATAACACACAGTTATGTTTTGTCTTCTCATATGGGGCTTGACCCAAAGCCCATTGAAGTCAATGAAAAGACTCACATTGATTTCAGTGGGTTTTGGATCAGACTCATGGTCTCAGTGGGTTTCCCAGGCCCCTGCAGCAACATAGCTTGTCACTGTGACAGCCACCAGTCTCTATTCCTTCAGCGGTCAGGTATTCTATTGTATATAACACAATGTCAACTGGAGAAATCCCATATAAAGAAGTGTGTAGTGCAGAAATCATCCTTTGGATATAAAAACAGCTTTCTACTAAAGAAATGGCACTTTCCATTTTATTCAGCCTACTCAACCAGCCTCACTTCAGACTGGGAACAATATCCTAATGAAAATGGCATACCACCTTGTGTGAGTATGTAATGCCCTCTACAGGAGGAGGTCATGTCAAGGAAATAAATGTGGGCCAGGAAGTTTTATATAGCAGTCATTCCTGATCTTTTGCTTTAAGGAAATTCCTACCATTGTTCCATAGTTCCTGTGCAAGGCTCTGGTTTCACACTCAGGCTATGCTGTTAAAACAAAAAATTACTGACACTCCATTGACTTATATTGTACTGGAACATGATAACACTCTATGGGTGCAAACACTATGTAGAGGGACGATGTACCTCTTAGTATATTGGGCACAATTATGGCATAGTTATCATTCAGGGTAGGGGTACGTCTTCACTACCCACCGTATCGGCGGGTAGCAATCGATTTATCCAGGATCGATATATCGTGTCTCGTTAAGATGCGATATATCGATCCCCGAACGTGCTCACCGTCGACTCCGGAACTCCACCAGAGCGAGCGGCGGTAGCGCAGTCGACGGGGGAGCCGCGGCCGTCGATCCCGCGCCGTGTGGACCCCAGGTAATTCGATCCAAGATACTTCGACTTCAGCTACGCTATTCGCGTAGCTGAAGTTGTGTATCTTGGATCGATCCCCCGCCCCCTAGTGTAGACCAGCCCTAGGAAGGGATCATTCAAGGGATGAAATTAAGTAGGGAAAATTTAAGGTGAATATCAGGAAAACCTTCCTGATTGACATCTACTATATTGTGGAATAGTCTGGTGGAAACCCCAGTGCTTGGGGCATTTATATCCATATTGGACAAAACATAAGGAATGGTGCATACCAAACAGTCTTGCATTGGCAATGGGCTGGACAAGATTAAGTAATAGGGTTTTCATCTGTTATATCAATGGAGTTATGTGTATAACTGAGAGCAGAATTTAACTTAACTTGCTGTTTCAAAGCCCCTATATAAATCACTGGGCTCAACTCTCATCTCAGTTACACTTATGTAAATCCAGAGTAATTGGATTTACCGAGGTGTAAATGAGATTCAAATCTGGCTCACTGGGTATAAGCTAAATCTGTATTAGGATTTATTAGAGATGGACCATATCAGGAAACTTTAATATGAACCCATTGTAACTTCTCAGTAGTTTGGATTTGAAACCCTGAACTTAAACTTTGATTTTATTGATCCTATTTCACAAATCAGATGCAGCTAAAATATCACAAGAACAGGCACTCACACAGGATCTTGACCTAAACCAGCAGAAATTTTGGCAACAAAAGTTGGCCTTGTGGAAATAATCATCACATCAGCTGATGTCAGTTGGATTTCCACCATCTGGAGCCAAATTTCATGAGGACAACTGTTGAGATTTCAGTATTGCCAAATTCTTGATTTGGCCTCAGACCTGCAAACAACCTAAATCTAATCTGTGTGTGGATTCAAACTCTGTCTCCTTGGCCCATCTCTGGTATTTGTAGTGTAAGGTAATTTAAAATAGTCAGTGCAATCATTTGGTGTAAGTAGGAGGACAGATTTACCCCTGCTAATGAAGACAGGTGCAAACTGACACCCCCCCCCAGAGGATCCTCCCATGGGGAAAGGAGGTGGTGATTTCACCACAAACCCCTTTGGGAGTTACAGCAGAGTGGGGCATTTCTAATGATATGGGAACACTACAGCTGTCCTGCCTGGGTGAGTGCTGAGAGGAAGCATGGAATCAACTAATGCTTCCCAGCTTAGGGCTGCTCTGACTTCCATGCAATCCCCCATCAGTGAGAGGGTTTAAGAAGTCAGTATAGAAGCAGGGTGAATTTTCAGCCAAGGGTCTATAATAACAACAACCAGCTGACTCCTCTTACCTTTAAAACTGTCAAACAATTCCTCTTCCAATGTATAAAAGAGCGAGTGGGAGTGAACTTTGTTGCCATGAAGACTTCCAGAGATAATTTCCAAGCAGAAGCAAATTTAGTGAGTCAAGTGATTGAAGGTAACTCTGAAGAAAGTTTACATCCATTAAATGTAATGATGCTGAATCCATGTAGTCAACTCAAGCATAATAATACAACATTAAGACAGAACTTTTTGGAAACATTGCAGTTCTGTACACAAAACTTACGAAAAAACAACAAGGAGTCCTTGTGGCACCTTAGAGACTAACAAATTTATTTGGACATAAGTTTTGTGGGCTAAAACTCACTTCATCAGATGCATGGAGTGAAAAATACAGTAAGCAGTATAAATATTACAGCAAAGGAAAAAATGGGAGTTGCCTTACCAAGTGGGGGGGTCAGTGCTAACGCGGTCAATTCAATTAAGGTGGAAGTGGCCTATTCTCAACAGTTGACAAGAAGGGGTAAATATCAAGAGAGGGAAAATTATTTTTGTAGTGCGTGGATGATGTGGTTAGGTCCTATGATGGTGTTCCTTGAATAGATATGCAAGCAGAGTTGGCAACAAGGTTTGTTACAGGGATTGGTTCCTGGGTTAGTGTTTTTGTTGTGTGGTGTGTAGTTGCTGGTGAGTATTTGCTTCAGGTTGGGGGGATGTCTGTAAGCGAAGACTGGCCTGTCTCCCAAGGTCTGTGAGAGTGAGGTATCATCCTTCAGGATAGATTGTAGATCCTTGATGATGCGCTGGAGACGTTTTACTTGGTGGCTGTAGGTAATGGCTAGTGGCGTTCTGTTACTTTCTTTGTTGGGCCTGTCCTGTAGTAGGTGACTTCTGAGTACTCTTCTGGCTCTGTCAATCTGTTTCTTCTCTTCACCAGGTGGGTATTGTAGTTTTAAGAACGCTTGATAGAGATCCTGTAGGTGGTTGTCACTGTCTGAGGGATTGGAGCAAATGCGGTTGTATCTTAGAGGGTGGCTGTAGACAATGGACATGTGATGTGGTTTGGATGAAAGCTGGAGGCATGTAGGTAAGTATAGCGGTCAGTAGGAAGCTAGAAACAACCAGGGTTTTAAGGGGTGGAACTAAAATCCACAGAAGGTTAACCTTCCTCTCAATTCAGAATCATCTAGAATATTCTTGACTCATAGTAGAACTCCCATTGATACATCCTTATTCAGACTATGCTCCCATTGATTTCAGCAGCAGCTTTGCCTGAGTAGAAACAGCGCATTTGGGGCAGATCCTCTGCTAGTGGAGCTTTGACAATTTCCATCAGTTAAGGATCTGTCCCATTGTCTTAAAGTAAAGGTTGAACAAAATTGGACTGCAATCTGAGAGTTCTTAAAATGGTTGCTAAGACAAAGGACTGGCATTAGTCTTTAATGCAGGTTTAATTGAATATGAATCTCAATATGTAATGAATACTGAAACCCAAATATCATTTAAAAAATAACTGCAATTAGTAACAAAGAATATACTGACTAGATGTGGTATATAAGAAATATAATACATTTGTTGTTGGCTTTGGAAAACTGCAATCTATTATGCTCATCAAAAAGATATTTCTGTCAATGTATACAGACCATATAATAACAAAGCCATTCCACCTTATAATGAAGGTACCTTATCCTCTTTGGTATTCCCCCTGAAGTCAATGGGACTACTTGTGGAGTAAGGTACTGCTCACTATTGGTATGTCTACACAGCAGCTGGGACGGTGCTTCCCAGCACAGGTAGACAGATACGCCAGTACTACTGGAGCTAGCATGCTACAAATAGTGTCACTTCAATGGCATGGATAGCAGCTCAGGCTAGCACCCAACTATGTACCCAGGAGATCAGGTGGGATTGAGGTGGACACAGCAGCAAAATGAGAACAGACACATGCATGGAAGAAAGCAGCAGGCCACAACTTTTATTAAACTTTTAACACAAGGGAGGGGCACTACCCATCCATCACCCATACTCTCCTATAACAGGCATTTAATTGGATCCAGTGTGAGGGTTACAGGACTCCTTACCATATAACCCATATTATGGGGTAGGCTCTCCTCATCCTACCTCCCTGGACTCAGCTCCCTCTGAGTCCTAACACCATCCCCCCCACAAGGGGGACAGAGGGTGCAACAGGGTGGGGACCTCTGCTCATGAGAGCCACAAGGTCTGACCTCAACATTCAAAAGCCACAAGTTCTCAATCTATCACATGAGCCCAAGGCCCATCATCAAAATCCCAGGTCTTTTATCTCTGGGAACCCTTCATTTTATTCTTTTAATTAGACAAGTTGCAACAAGTAAGCAACACCATCCCAGTACCTCATTTGGGTACAATGCATGTTCCTACTTAATGCACTCAGCCTTGCAGGTGCTGTCAGGAAGGCAAAAAACTCCCTGAGCCTTTACCAATTTGGCCCATGGGAGAAAAAATTCCTTCCTGACCCCCCTAAAAAGGTAATCAGCTAGATCACTACATCTGTCATGCTGGGTTCCTATTCCTGGTTCGGGTGGGTAGGGTAGGCTGCTGGAACGGAGCTGAAAGAGGCTCCAGATGGCCCCCGCATTAGGCTAAATCATAGGACCTGGGAATGCTGGCCAATCAGCACCCCTCTTCCCCAGCTGGCCAGTGGGAGGAGCTACCTATTATCCCTTGGCAAGTTCCTCCCTTGCTTGCTACTGGGACTGTCCCCCTTTCACCACTGGCCCCCAAAATCTTCCCTCTCCCCCATTGATGCAGGTGGGCAAACTTTGTACCTGGGCAACTAGCCTGAGCTGCCGCCCATGCTGCCACAGCCACACTGCTATGTTTAGTGCTCCATCTTGCGCAGAGTTAGCACATCTGTCTACCCTCAATGGGAACCATCCACCCAGCTGCTGCATAGACATACCTTGTGTGTGTTACAAACTGGCTCCTATTCATGAGTGAGAATTAATAAGGTTCAAAAATAATGATAATCAATCATTTAAATATATACATACCACAGCTATTAAGGCGTCGAGAACACACTTAAAAATCCATAAATGTTTTGAACACTACTGATTAGTGTAACTGGCTGGCAACATTACTTTTTATCCACACTCTGCAAGTAGCATATTGAGCTCATTTTTTAGTAATAATAATCCTATCATTGCTTTTGTGAGAACAGGTGCCCCAGATATGTTTCTTTCTATTTCCTTTATAATTCTGCCAAATGAAGCATGACGGTATCTGTCTCTGACTAGGAGTGACAGACTGACAGGTGTTGTCAGCAAGGTGCCTAATGACTGAAAGATTTGTTTGTCTTTTAATGGAATTCAATAAGGCATAAAGGAAAGACAAAGCAGCAGCATGTGCAGCTTGAGGAAGCCTTTGGCAAGTCATTTTAGCAAGATGTGAAAGCCCTGAATATTTTGATTAAGCAATGAAAAACATCCTCTAAACCGTTGCTTTTTAATACTCTGTCAACAGACCTGATTATATATCCTTGTTCTAAAAATTGGGGCTAAACAATGCACACACACCAGCGTTTATGCATTCGGGTGTTTTAGAGTAAGACCACACATAGGTAAAAACATAGTAAAATAAATGGCATAAAACACTGCTTTAAAAAGGTCTGACATTTCTGATTTTCCCCTGCTACTTTGAAACCCTGCTGCAAGCATCTTCACAGCAGTGCATATTTCAAGCCTGCTGAGAGTCTTTATACCAGCAGCATGACTTCCTTTCCACTCCCTCCCACCTTTATCATGTTCCATTAAGAAAATAGTCTTAACTGTGAGTTCATTCAGGTTATGCTCATGTGTTTATCCGGCCAGATACTGACCAATGCTGGAACAGGACACCTCCTCAATTAGTCAAAATGTCACTTACCAACCAAATTGTTCTTTGTGATTCTAATCATCAGCTGCCATTCAAATAATACCAGTTGGCTAGGAAAGCATTCATTAGAAATATTCTTCCATGTGTCCATCCATCCATGTGACTTTTCA
This sequence comes from Emys orbicularis, assembly GCF_028017835.1. Classification (NCBI taxonomy): domain Eukaryota; kingdom Metazoa; phylum Chordata; order Testudines; family Emydidae; genus Emys; species Emys orbicularis. The sequence continues at coordinate 86,420,089 of NC_088691.1, read as the reverse complement.
ATATTTGCTGTTGTACTGAACAGCTTTTCCTTTAAACAAGACATTTACCTAACAGACACGTATGTGACCTATTCCATCTCAGTATTTCCTGCGGCGAGCTCACCAATGGTATGTATTCTGTAATTGCTCACATCAGGTCTGCTTCTGATCGCTTTCCTTCTGATGTTAATCAGGACTAACGCCAGTGCGGTTACACCAGGGGTGAAGGTGAACAGCAGAATCAAGCCCGTTGAATTATACAATGCCTTAACTTCTAGCCATGAGTACATTAAAGTGTTTATTTTTTAGAAAGCAAATGCTAATTAAAAAGGAAATATAATTCCTGCTTCTAGCTTTCTACAAGATTATTGGTAGTAATAAAATCTATTTTACAACCCTAAGGTTTTCATTATATATACATGGAAAAGCAGATAATGAAGTTATATATCTGTTGTATAACAACATAGAACCAAACTATGATTGGTTCTGCGCCCTTGTAATTCCAGTGGAGACAATGAATCAGATATTCCAACTCTCCACACCACTTTGGTGACACCTGGGCAGATTCTGCCAGGCACTTCCCAGAAGGGGCATTCTGCATATCTGGCTCCTACACATCCCTCCCTCTTGGGATTGATCACCTTGGGGGTATGGAGGTGCAGAAAAGCATGAGGGCTCGCAGGTCTGAAAAGCTGGGTCCACAGGTTCCCAGGCAGTCCTTAGACTGCAGCCACTACACAGCAGTTCACTGTTACCAGCAGGGAGTGCAGGCTAGAGTACCCCAGCTCATCATAGGTACTTCCCACAAAGCTCCCAACTGGAGATATCCAGCCTCTCTGATTGGCTCAGATTCACTACTTAAGCCAGAAAGAGGCACAGAAAATTGTCTGAGCAACTAGGTGAACCCTTATCTGGCAGTAGCATTGGGCCCTGCCTTATTCCTGATTCTTGTTCTGTTCCCATCCTCATGTGTTGTTGCAGATCCCTGCTTCTGTGCCCCACATGTAGTTACTGATGCCCTTCATTTGATTCCTGACTCTGACCCCTGACTCTTGAGTCTAGATCCTGCTCCGACCAGTAGGCCTGACCACCACTGCTCTGACCACTAGGTCTGACTGCCTACATCAGGAGTGGGTAAGCTACAGCCCGCGGACCACATCTGGCTGTTCAGACCTTTTAATCCAGCCCTGGAGGGAGCGCCAAGGAGCGGGGTTGGTGGCTTGCCCTGCTCCGGCGCTCCAGCCTGGGAGTGGGGCTGGGGGCTTGTCCCGCTCTGCACAGCTCCTGGGAAGCAGCTGGCATATCCCCCCTCCGGCTCCGATGCGTAGGGGCAGCCAAGGGGCTCTGCACACTGCTCCCACCCCAAGCCCCACCCCCACAGCTCCCATTGGCTTCTAAGCTTACTTCCCCCAAGGGTAACATTGGCAACTTGCCAAGAGTGTGAGGGCTGCATCTAATTTGCACAAAACAGTGAAGATTGCTGCCATCTTCATCTCGTATGCAAAGAAACCAGTGCCACTCAGTTCAACATAACGTGCCGCATACTCTGTGGTCTCCAAGGCCCACACATCTCTATTGCTGCTATCATACCCCAGACTGTAGAACTCCACAGGCTATGCTTGACGACAGGCTTCTGTAGTACATAGACTGCTGCAACATGTTGCCAGCACCAGTTCCCTGCTACTGGGCACTTTAACATAGAAGAGTCTCCCCCTTCAGACAACAAGAATTTTTGTGAATAGCAATATTTTCAGAATAGGCCTTGAGTGAGCCGTTATAGCCACTAAGGGAGAAAGCAACAATTAGGAAGTCAGGGGCAGAAGTACTCAGATACGTGATCGCAAAACAACAGTGGGCACAAAAATACTGGAGCAACCTGCCATCACAAAATGAAGCCCGTCCCTCTTTCCCCTACAGTGTGTTCCTATACCATTATCATCCCACCAATCTGAGGAATAACTGTTCTACAGGCCATCTTCTTCAAGAGTTTCTCTTCATCAGAAAATTAGGTCCTAACTGCAGAGGATTTTGAGGAGTCAAATACATTAATTTAACATGATGTTAAACATGACTTTGCAGTCAATGTAGACAGGGCCAAGTCATCTTCAATATTATGTCATGGTTAAACCTCTGGTTCCAGTTGGGTTTACTCACAATCTGCCGACACATGTTAAACTTGAACAATACTGACTTCTAAGTCACATTTTGCAACAAGTTATTTAACTTAGCTCCTAAAGGTCACCGACATATGTTAAACCTGAACAACTCAGTCTATACCAGTGGTTCTCAAACTGGGGTCGCCGCTTTGTGTTGGGAAAGCCCCTGGCGGGCCGGGCCAGTTTGTTTATCTGCCGGGTCCACAGGTTCGGCCGATCGCGGCTCCCACTGGCCACCGTTCGCCACACCAGGCCAATGGGGGCTGCGGGAAGCGGTGCAGGACAAGGGATTTGCTGGCCCCAGTTTGAGAACCACTGATCTATACTGACTTCTAAGTCATGTTTTGCAACAAAATACTAAAGGTCATGCTCTAAAATGACATCATTTCCTAGTGAAGGCAAACCCCATGTGGACGTTCTTCTTCTGTGTCCCTGTAAACACAGAGGGAGGGCACATGGGGATATTCTCTGGCAGCATCTGAAGAAGTGTTTCACATATATTGTCATAAAATGAATGGATATCTTTTTAAACATAAGCAAACCAGTTAATCCAACTCAAATTGCCAGTTGCTGTATGGCACTTAAAATTTGAAAGAGGCCACTCTTAAATATGGACAGGGGTTTAAAACAAGATTCTACAGTCAGTGTTGAAAAGGGAACTTGGATCAGAGGTAATCAATATATTCTCTAAAGGAAAGAATGGAAGAAAAGAGAAGACCTGCATGATGGATGCTGAAGGAAATCCTTCCCCTCACGCCCCAGTACATAGCAGACATTGTTCAACAGTTCATCTGTGTGAAAAAATAAAATGTGACCCTTGTAATACTGCCAAGGTCTGTGAGTGCTGGCCATGCAAATTTCAGTTGCCTGGGGCCTATTTAACCTTACCCAGCAAATTTTTATCTAAGAATTCTAAAAATGTGAGAGAAGAGAATAGTTGCAACTTGAAGCATTTGGGCCAATTCTTTACATCATTTTACTTTGCACCCTGCTCTGAGATGTCTTTCTTCTGTATACCCTGTTTTTCAGGCTAGGTCTGTTCAAGTGAATACACACTTCAGGTCTTGATCCCTATGGGCTTGATCCTACAAGGTGCTAAGTACTCTGGGCTCAATCCAGCACTCACTTAACATTAAGAACAAGAGGAATCCCATTGAAGGCAATTGAATTATTTTTGTATCTAAGTGTTTGCTGGCGGTGGCAGAATGATCAGCACCTTGCAGATTCAAGACCTCTGTGAATATAACAGACTAATTAGAGATCTGCTGAGTTTTCTGTTCTTTTAACTATCTGCGTAAAAGTATTTATCAGAGTGTAAGGAGAAAAACAGACAATTTAATCAGACTACCTTGACAATCATAAAAATTTGGGCTGGGTAACTGATATGGAAATATAAGATCCTTTAACTTCCATCTTCTTCACATCTTCAATTATTTCTCAAACCTACCCTTAAACCTATCCTTTTTTTCCCCCAAGGTTTTGAAATGTCCGACTAAGTGATAATTTTTCTTTTTCCTGTCCCTTTGCACTTTCAGGTTCTTGAGGATGAGCCAAAATACCATGACAAAGGATATTACTATGGACTGGAAATAGAAGTGCTGGACATTTTGTGAGGAAGCCTGTTAACACGATATTTCCAGCCTAATTTTCCAGTCTCGAGAGATTTGGATACGCTTTTGAACTTTTGGGTGCTTTCCATATCTGAAATAAACCTGAACTCAAAACTTGCTAAGATTCACCCATCCCTAACTACATATAGCATTTAGTGTTTAATTATTAGAAGTATTCAGTGAAGTTTCTATTAAAAGGTCCCAGGGTCAATACTCTCTTTCCTAGATCTGAATCTGGCCCTAAGAGATCTATAAATGAAAGAAAAGGAAATACAAAAGGAACGAACACACACACACACACACACACCCCATTATATGATATACCAGGGATCAGCCTTTCTATGCAATTATTTTCATGATTAGTTTATAATATGATTTGTTGTCACTTTCAGAACACTTACAGAGTTCATCCCTACCTTGTCCTTGTCTCTGATTAAATCTTCTTATCTATGCCTTTAAAAAAATCAATTCTTTCCTTGACTATTGCAATTCCATCTTTTATGGTCTTCCTGTTTTTAGGGAGCAGTAGTATAACTCAGCCATAAAAATTTCCTCCAGCTGAATCTTATAACAGATTCTCAGCCTGGCAGCAATTTTAAAGAAATATTAAAGAAATTCAAAGGAGTTTTTAAGTTAAAGGGGTTTACTGGTTTCAGGTATATTTTGTAGTTCTATAATTCAAAAGCGTATTGATTTTTTTTTTTAAATCTAATCATACAGAAGATGAACTAAGGCCTTTTTATATCCTTTTTAATACTAACTAAAATGTACAACTTAAAGAACTAAGATATTAACCTTAATACTAACTAAAATGTACAACTTAAAGAACTAAGATATTAACCCTTAAATCCATTTCTACTCTATTAACTTTTCCCAGACTTTTCTTTAATACACAAATTCATGTTAACATCACTAAGTCTCCATTTTGTTGACATACTCAGTATCAACTAATGATTTGGAACAAGATGAGCAATGTCATTGGAAAAGAGCATACTAATTTTCTTTTTCTCATAGTATTTCAATAAGATTTCAAGGACATTATATGTGGACACAGTGAACCAAATTCTGCTCTGGTTTCAGAGCGGTAGCCGTGTTAGTCTGTATCAGCAAAAAGAACGAGGAGTATTTGTGGCACCTTAGAGACTAATAAATAAATAAATAAATAAATAAATGTGTTAGTCTCTAAGATGCCACAAATTCTGCTGTTACACTTGTGTAAATCTACATAGATGATGTTGAGTGAAGCACAATTGCTCACTGAAAGGATATTAGTGATGACCTAATTGTGTGTGTGCATAATGGAAAGGAACATAATTAAGATTTAAGCAAGTTAAACACTCTGAATTCACAGGGTTTTATATCATAAACTTTACTTTCTTTACAAGATCCTTAAAGTCGATACGTTACCTGCAATAGTCCAATGTAATCATTATGAGGCTGACTTTCCAGTGCCTTGCACTTTGTGCAGTCATTTACACATGTACACAGTGGGTGTGAACTTTATCAAATGATATTAACACCCACTTTAGTTTCAACACCTCAGATTTTCACCTTAAGGATCTGGTCCATTTTGTCCACATGTCATTGACAATGCTGCCAATTCTAATGATTTTATTACACATCTTGTAATAGTTAATTTTTTCTTAAAACCCCATTTCACCCCTCTCCCCTCCCCCCCAGATGTGGCTCAAGCCTCCTGCTTGGTGCTTGCTACTTGGAGTGTCTTCTCCCCTCTTCTCGCATAGGAAGAGTCTTGGGTTCTTTTTTATGATGCCTGGTACCTTCACTCAAGGTGACTCCACACTGTGCCCAATACACAAGGAGTGCTGTCCCTTGGGAAAATGAATAATGTTACCACTGTTGGTAAGGAGTATAAAACTCAGAACACAAGAAACATGAAAGTACATCAACATACACCCCAGCAAAGAAACGCCACACCCCAAAATAACAATATAACAATGGGGGACTTTATTGGGAACAGAAAAATAGGATTTGGGAAAGGGAAGGCTTAGCATAATAAGTACTAACACAGTTTCCACTGCCCAACACTCACAACTCTTCCCAAGCCCCAGATTTGCCACTCTGTGTCCACAGAGCTGGAACTGCCTGACCCAACATCCCACCTCGATTCAAATCCATTTGTGGGGAGGTAGAGCTAATCAGACTCCCTGAGCTTTTCTGCTCCTCTCTTCATTCCCAAGCTCAGAGCTCAGCCTCAGATCTGAAACTGAAACTAGGCTCTTTGCCTCTGACTGAGTCAAGCTTAGTGAATTTATTGTTGGATTCAGCATCATTCGATGGAAAAACTGACACTGGACATTTTTAAAGTTACTGTCATAACTATAAAGGGAAGGGTAACAGCTCTCCTGTGTACAGTACTATAAAATCCCTCCTGGCCAGAGACTCCAAAATCCTTTTACCTGTAAAGGGTTAAGAAGCTCGGGTAACCTGGCTGACACCTGACCCAAAGGACCAATAAGGGGACAAGATACTTTCAAATCTTGGGGGGGGGGAAAGGCTTTTGTTTGTGCTCTTTGTTTAGGGGGTTGTTCGCTCTTGGGACTGAGAGGGACCAGACATCAATCCAGGTTCTCCCCATCTTTCTAAACAAGTCTCTCATATTTCAAACTTGTAAGTAAAAAGCCAGGCAAGGCGTCTTAGTTTTACTTTGTTTTCTCAACTTGTAAATGTACCTTTTACTAGAGTGTTTATCTTTGTTTGCTGTACTTTGAACCTAAGACTAGAGGGGAGTCCTCTGAGCTCTTTAAGTTTGATTACCCTGTAAAGTTATTTTCCATACTGATTTTACAGAGATGATTTTTTACCTTTTTCTTTAATTAAAAGCCTTCTTTTTAAGAACCTGATTGATCTTTCCTTGTTTTAGATCCAAGGGGGTTGGATCTGTATTCACCAGGAGTTGGTGGGAGAAAGGAGGGGGATGGTCAATTTCTCCTTGTTTTAAGATCCAAGGGGTTTGGATCTGTATTCACCAGGAGTTGGTGGGAGAAAGGAGGGGGATGGTTAATTTCTCCTTGTCTTAAAATCCAAGGGGTTTGGATCTGTATTCACCAGGGAATTGGTGAAAGGTTTCTCAAGGCTTCCCAGGGAAGGGAATTAGTTTTGGGAATGGTGGCAGCGGACCAGATCTAAGCTGGTAGTTAAGCTTAGAAGTCTTCATGCAGGCCCCCACAGTTGTACCCTAAAGTTCAAAGTGGGGATACAGCCTTGACAGTTACTATTTCAGCCCTTGGTTTCTCTTCCTTTCAGTTCCTCCTTTCCATGCTTTTCTCCTCTCCGGCCATTTTTCTTTGAGTATATTCTCTTTACTTCTCTGGGCATTTTTCTTCTTTGTCTCATTTTTGGTCTCTGCTTGGTCTCTCTCTTCTCTCTCTTTTTATTTCTTTTTACCACCTTCTTGCTTCAGCTGCAGTACTAACTTGAATTTTTAGAGGGATTTGAATTCCTAGTCCCCTCACTGGTGACTCACAATAGCCCTCCTCTCCATTTCACATGTCCCATGCTCCACCACAACTGCCCTTAACTCTGGGTGAGCCCCAAAGGCCTTAGGAAACATAAGTCTCAGATGCTATTCTTCCTCATCCCCATGTCCCTGATCAGCACCAGCACTACACCCCCCCCCCCCATCACTCTCTAGGTTCTGTCTCAAGGACTCATCCACCACCACTGTCGAGGACAGAAGCAACTGGGACAGGCAGAGAGGAGGAGGATAAGAGGCTGCTGCTCATAAGCCATGACAATGGACCCTAGCAGCTAAGGAAATATGGTGCAGAAAATAACTTTCTTCTCCACACTTTCCTATTCTGAGGAAGGGACAGATAGGTGTAGCCACAGCTTATTCTTCTTCCTCCAATCCCCTTTGGCTGGGGTTCCAACACAGTGCAAACCCAGAAACTGAGTGGTAAAGACAGAAAGAAAACTCTTCAGAACGCCATTGCTCAGAGCAGCTCATTTTTTTAAACTGATGGAGGTAAACTAACCTCAATCCCTTACGGTCTCTGGCACATCTGCTTCAGCCAAGAAGAGCAGATAAGCCTTTTAACTGGATGATTCTACTAATATAATCCACAACAAAATAGTTAACTGTGTCTTTATGAATATTATCATTGTTTGGCTTTAAAGTTAACACACCCTTAAGATGAATGGGCAGCTTTTCACATCCCTCTCAGAGCTCCAGTTTTAGGCTATTGCAAGCTCAGGAAGATAATGTTACATCAGAACATTCAGAAGGTTTCCCTTGCAACCCCAAAGGCTAAAAACTTAACTTTTAAAAAAATATTTAAACTTACTTTCTGCAAAATCCAAATCTGTCATGGGAGCCAGATTAATATTTCAAGCAGGCTGGATCTGGTCTGCAAAATGGGTGTTTAATATCAGTGAAGTAGACTGTGAACTCGTTTTGGCAGATTATGTTAAATCTCCCCTTGTTCTATAATTTAGCGCCTCATGAATATTTTTTCCAAGATTGGAAATTGAATCACCGGGATTTTGTACTTTATATAGTGCTACTATAAGTACCTGAATTCAGATTTGCTATTATAGACCCTTGAAGCACTATGACTCATGTATCTCAAAGACAGCAAACAGTTTTGAAACTCTATGATGTATTATGTGGTATAATGGCACCACCAATAAGATGAGTTTGGGGGACTTTGCCACAGCCTGGAACAAACAGTCTATTTTGAGATGGACCAATAAAATCTGATTTTAAACATATAGCTCTGACAAACAATAGCTGCATTATTTTCGTTTTAGATTACTTTGTCATGTAATTGATGCATAACAATTCATGTATTGTTTATAAAAAGTGATAGTTGGCAAAATGGAAGTACCATGTACTTTTCTGTTATAAAAATGATCTATTACTAGTATACTTTGATTAAGGTTTGGCATCTCTCTTCCTTCAATTTTTAATTGGAGCTAGTTGAGAATTTTTTAACTAAATATTTTTCATTGGAAAATGCCAATAAGTCAAAACCAAAACCTTTCATGGACAGGGTCAGTTTCAACATATTTACCATTAAAAAAAAATTGGAAACAATTTTTCAGAATTGCTGAAATGGGACTTTTCTACATTTTTAAAACAAAAATGTTTTCAGTTTCAGTTCAAAACAACTTTTCATTTCAAAATGCAAGTTAATTTATAGCAAAAAAAAAAAAGGTTGAAAACTAAACAAATTATTTCAATTGACCCAATCCAAAATTATTTTGTAATTTTATTTTTTGAGATTTTGATATTTTGTCCAAATTTGGGATGGGAACATTTTAAAAAATCTTTAAAAAGTTGATAGATGGGGAAAGCCATTTCCTGCTCACATCTATTTTTAATTTTCTATCCTTAAAGCAGTTCTGAAAGACAAATTTTAAAAATCAGTACATTAAGTTTTGTAACAATGTTCCACTCTCTAGAAATGCATTCAAAATAAAATGAAAAGCATATCAAGCACCAGTAAAAATGTAATTTGTGCGTTTGTAGTTGTGGGGTTTATTTGTTTGTTTGTTTTCTCTCAAGTGGCAATAGATTATATTTATCACAATATTAAATACTGAATTAATGATATTTAACATTGAAGTGCAAGTCCTGGCAGTGTTTTTGCTTTCTAGGTTTCTCGTTCTTAATCAGTTAACAATCTCTTTTTATGAATATTCAACAACTTCAATGTTAATAATAAACATTTCTCACTTTTTTCTCATCTATATGGTATCTTGATTATACCAAATCATTGTGTAGTTTTAATTGAGGGAAAATACCAAAATAAATGTCACATTCTTTAGATTTACAATTAGATGCTTTTGTTCCTGGAGGTTAAAATCACAAATAGAAATTAGCATATTTAGCCGAGTGACTATTATGCCCCCAGAAAAGTAGCTAAAGGCTAGGTTTAACAATAGAGTGGCTATATCGCTTCTCAGCTCTCTATGAGCTAGGAGGTGAAAACATTATCTATATTCTTATTTCAGATTCAGATCGCTGATTACCAATTAACAGACTGATCCAAAGCCCACTGAAGTCAATGGAAATGCTTCCATTAACTTCAGTTGATTTTGGATAATGCCCTAAGAGAGTTAAGTTCTGTTTTGTATAAACTGTGCCAAAGAGTGAGAATAAGTGTCTATAAAAATCAAGTGAAATCATGGCTGTGTTGAAGTCAGTGGACTTCAATGGGGTTACGATTTCACCCCAGAAGTATGCAAATCTCCGGGGACAAGAGGAATTGTATCTGGAGGTATAAGTAGGAGGCATAGGATTAAATTAAGAAAGGAAAAAATAGGATAAATACAAGGAAACATTTTTAACTGATATTTTTAAACAGTTTTCCTATTTTACAGCATCATGTGCACTTACAGTGCTATATAATGTGTAAGACACGTGGCTGGTGAGAAGAAGACAGCTGGGAGACTAAGGAAGATAGCTAGCTGGTGAATAGCTGTGAGGCACTTCTGTCTTATTGCTACTGATGAACTTTGAGGGGCAAGAGAGGAGCACTTTCTGTGCTTTGCTGTGCTGGGAATTTGCCATTGAGTTTGATAAGGCTCTGAGTTGGTTGCAATGTTTTGGAATCTAGGGTTGGCTGCTGACTGTCACGGTTAGGTTGCCCTGCAGTTAGGTGTGTCAGGTCCTGCTTTCTAGCAGGGGGTCCTTTGAAGGACTCTAGCAGGGGGTGCATTGAAGTGAGAGCTGTGCAGCTTGTGATTGGATGGGACAATGATTACAGCAGCTAAGTGAGGGGGATTGAGTCACCCATTCCAGCTGTTTTTGTGGCCCAGGCTTTAAAAAGCATACAGGTTTCTAGCATCTGGTAAAATGATGGCAACTGGGAGACTAAGGGAGTTGCCAGCTGAAGGAGGCAGGGAAGTAGGGTTGTGTATTGTTTTCTGTTTCCTTAACTTGCAGGTATTCTACAAGGAAGAACCCACCATGAGAGAAAAATGGTGTGTCACTAACATCACCGCTAGCTCTTCCTCTGTCTGCACCTCTAGGGCCCCTCGCCAGACAGTCATTCTGACTCTGGAGGCTTCCACCCATGCCCTGGTCTTGACTTGCTGGGAATGTGGCCCAAATATCCCTAACGACGAACGCCAGACAGGGGGAACCACCACAGGTAAGAGGTGTCTGTTGGTGGGGTCCCCCAAGAAGCAGGTAAGTTTGCTGCAGGAGGAAGTGGATTATCTGCATAGGGAGCACAAGGACTTCATCAACGGGATGCACATGGAGACATCTGGATTGGAGGAAGCTAGCCAACTACAGATGACTACAGCAGCACCAGAAAAGGAAGGAGAACTGGCTGCTCTATGAAGAGGAGACTGGCTGCTGGCTACCTCAGGCATGAGACAGTGCTTCACTCCCTACTCAGGTCCCCTATTCATCAAAGTGAAGAACCTTGGAGCTGAGGAGGAGGAGCCATTTGCCCCCAAGTCTGGAAGCTCCTGGCCATGCACCTGAGAGGAGGAGATATGGCTTGCTGGTGGTCAGGGATTCCTTTCTGAGGGGAAAGGAGACATCCATCTGCTGATCTGACATGATGTCCCATGAGGTTTGCTTTCTGCCTGGTGCCCATATCCGAGACATTATGGAAAGATTGCCAAGGATCAGCCACCCTTCTGATCACTACTTCATGCTGCTCATCCATGCTGACCCTGAGCAGATCAGCAGTAACTACAGAGCTCTGGGAGTTAATGTCAAGGGGTCAGGTGCACATGTTGTGTTTCTGTCCATCCTCCAGGCTGAGGGTAAGGGCCCAGGCAGGCATGATTTATGCATGGCTGTGCAGATAGTGTTGATGGGAGGCTTTAGCTTCTTCAACATTGGGATGCTGCTCTGGGAAGATGATTTGCTGGGAAGATATGGAGTTCACCTGACCAAGAAGGGGAAGAGCATCTTCATGCACAACTAGCCAACCTAGTGAGGAAGGCTTTAAACTAGGTTCAAAGGGGGCAGGTGACAAAAGCCCACAGGTAAATATAAGATAGGAGTCCTTAATGGAGGGCTAGATGTTGGGGAAGACATGGACAATTATGTAGGGTTATAGGAGCAACAAGAGGGATAACAGTGGGGGAATCTACTCAATGTCTTAGATGTCTATGCACAAATGCAAGGAGTATGAGGAATAAACAGGAAAAACTAGAAGTATTAGTACATACGTTAACTTAGGACAATTGACATCACAGAGACTTGGCTGGATAAGTATCATGACTGTAATATTGATATAGAGGAGTATAGTTTGTTCAGGAAGGACAGGCAGGGGAAAAAGGGAGGTGTTGCATTATACATCAAGAATAGAGACATCTGTTCTGAGGTCCAGAAGGAGGTCAGAGGCAGACCTGTTGAGAGTGTCTGGGTAAAGATAAAAGGGGTTAAAAATAGAGGTGACATCATAGTAAGGGTCCACTATAGACCACTAAAGCAGGAAGAGGAAGTGGGCATTTTTAGAACAGAAATATCCAAAACACAAGACCTGGTCATTTGGGGGACTTTCCTTATCCATATATCTGTTGGAAAAGTAAAATAACAAAACATAAAATGTCCAATAAGTTCTTGGAATGTATTGGGGATAACTTTTTGTTCCAGAAAATGGAGAAAGTGAGCAGGGCTACAGCCATTTTGGACTTGATACTGACCAAGAGAGAGGAATTCGGAGCAAATCTGAAGATGGAAAACAATCTGGGTGAAAGTGATCATGAAATAATAGCTTTCATGATTCTGAGGAGAGGAAGGAGTGATAACAGCAGACTAAGGACAATGGACTTCAAAAAAGCAGACTCTAACAAACTCAGAACTGTTAGGTAAGGTACCATGGGAAGAAAATCTAAGAGAAAAAGGAGTGCAAAGGAAGGAAAAATCAATTGTACAATTACAAGATGGGGAATAACTGGCTAGGTGGTAGTGCTGCTGAAAAAGGATCTGGTGCTTATAATGAATCACAAATTGAATATGAGTCAACTATGATGTGCATTTGCCAAAAAGTCTAAGATTATTCTGGCGTGTATTAGCAGGAGGATTATATGTAACACATGGGAGATAATTGTTCCATTTTAATCTGCACTGGAGAGACCTCAGCTGGAACACTGTGTCCAGTTTGGGTGCCATAATTTAGAAAAGATGTGGACAAATTCAAGAAAGTCTAGAGGAGAGCAACAAAAGTGCTAAATGGTTTAGAAAACCTGACCTATGAGGAAAAGTTAAAAAAAAACTCGGCACACTGAGTCTTGAGAAATGAAGACTGAGGGGGTCCCGATAACAAGATTCAAATATGTTAAGGGCTGCTATCAAGAGGAATGTGATTTTATTGTTCCCAGTGTCCACTGAAGGTAGAATAAGAAGAAATGGGCTTAATCTGCAGCAAGGGAGATTTAGGTTAGATATTAGGGAAAATTTTCTAACTATAAGGGTAGTTAAGCACTTGAATGGGCTTTCAAGGGAGGTTGTGGAATTCCCATCATTGGAGGTTTTTAAAAACAGGTGGAACAATTTAGGTTTACGTAATCCTGACACAGCACAGGGAGCTGGACTTCATGACTTCCCAAGGTACCTTCTAGCCCTACATTTCTATGATTCTATACATAATAATTTACTAGACTCTAGAGAGAATAGTCTTTCCAGGGAATTCGTAGAAGCCCTATTGCTTGATTCTTTTAAAACTGTCTCGTTCAAAGCCAGCAGTGGCGGTCCCGGGCAGCCCCTCTACAGCAGCAGATGCGAAGGTCCTGGGCCGCCCCTTGCCGGCAACAGCAGCAGTGGTCCTGGGCTGCCCTCCCACCTCAAGCACCAGCAGGTGCTCCGGAGACCCCCCCCCCAGCACCAGCGGGCACATCACCGGGCGCCCCAGAGCCCCCCCCCTCCCCCGACCCAGCAGGTGACCTGGAGCCCCCAGTACCTGCAAAGCCCCCCATCCAGAGCAGCAGCTGCACCCCTGGAATCTCCCAGAGCATACAAGATTTAGTCAGGGGTATATAGTGAAAGTCATGGACAGGTCACGGGGCCGTGAATTTTTGTTTATTTCCCATGACCTGTCCATGACTTTTACTAAAAATATCCATAACTAAATCTTAGCCTTAATCATAAGTATTGTATGTAATGCATTTCGCTATCATCTGAGTCTCAAAAAATGATAAATAAAAAAATAAAAATAAATAAAATATGGGGGGGAGGGATAGCTCAGTGGTTTGAGCATTGGCCTGCTAAACCCAGGGTTGTGAGTTCAATCCTTGAGGGGGCCACTTAGGGATCTGGGGCAAAATCAGTACTTGGTCCTGCTAGTGAAGGCAGGGGGCTGGACTCGATGATCTTTCAAGGTCCCTTCCAGTTCTAGGAGATGGGATATCTCCATTAATTTTTAATTTATTTAATTTAACTTTCTTTAGTTAAAGCAACTGAACACAAAAATACTAACACGCTGAGTAGAAAGTATTAAAAAACAGCTCCAGGAATTTGCTAAAGGAATCGTGCTCTTTATGATAAAAATTACTATTTTTATTACTTAGGCATCATAACATCAGAAAAGCTTAAGCTCAAGCATGGGATATCTGAAGTTTCTCAAGTAATGCAAGGGTAAAATTATCTGCAAGTATTTTATGTCTACCAGCGAGTAGCTGCAGGTAGCAGTTAATTGAAAACTGGCTTATCTCTAATTACTATTCTGTATCATTTGTAACAGTCATATTAGAATATAAAAAAATCTATATTTAAGTAGTGCTAAGGTTGTGATACAAAGCGTGGAAAGAAAAGGATATTCTGAAATACTTACTGATACTCATGCAGTTCCATTTAGGTGTTGCAGTGGCTACATTATGTAAAATCCTGCAGTACAGGATCTTTGTAATGCCACATGATGTCTCATGAGGTAGTCATGCTGGCATATTTTTTTATGTTATTCCCCAAAATATATTACTCACCTCAACCCCACCATTGTACAAGGAATGTAATTATCATATGACCTATAATATTAACTTCCTCGTGTTACTTCTGCAAAAATGATGACTTAGCTGCTGGTGCTGAGACTTTTGAAAAATTCTGCTCTCATAACTGCACCCATGATTCCTGCTAACTTCAGTGGGAATTCCATGGGTGTTACTGACAGCAGCACTGGTGCCCAATGACTAACTCAAGAAGCGGCTTTATGAAAACTTGTGTGTCTGTAGTCATATTGCAATTTAATGTACTTGCCTTCTTAGGACAGGTTCACACTGGCAAATCCCCTACTGGAGACACAATTCATAACAGCAAAAGTTCTTTTGCTGATGTAGCTTACACCATATCCCCAAACAAAATAAGCTATACTAGCAAAAGGACTTTTTGTCAGGGTAACTGTGTCAGGACAAGGGCTTTTTTATGGTATTAAAAATGTATACCCCTAATTTAAATTATTATACCAGCAAAAGTTTCTAGTGCAGATCTGGCCTGACAATTACTATATTCATTTAAAGCCCACAAACGAGGAAAACTTAATATTTGCATAATAAAGGTCCCTGACTTAAATAAAACAGCACCATATATAACCAGTTTAAATTAGACTCACCTTCAATGATCAATCTCCTCCAGTGTAAATCCAATAATGTCAATGGAGTTACTCTTCATTTACACCAGTATAAATGAGATTAATTTGGATCACATTCCTCCTGGTTGTAAATTTACTGAAAGAACAATTACCAGGGAGAAATATGGCCCATTACATCTGGCAATATTGATTCAGTGCTCCAAATCAGCATTCTTGATGAATCAGCATTTAATGGCAAGGGCAGAAGTGACTAGTATTTGGCAAAGCAAAATGAGATGGTTTCATTCTTAAAATAGAACTGAGAGTTTGTATAAAAAGTGAAGTATTAAGCATATTAGAGTATTCTGATGTTATTCTGCATTTCCACCATTTACCTACCCATTGTGAACTAAAACAGGTCAATGGTTGAATGATAGTGTGATGCTGGCAGACCAGGTGCCAGCTCATAACAAGGCTCCAGGCCCCACTGAACACTTACAAATGCATAGCTAGAAACTAGTCTTGCTTACCTGTGTGTTTGCAGTATCAAAACAGATATTAAATATTAAGTTGATAAGAATATTTAGTGTTTAGACTTTATAAAATGCTTATAGGATGCTGCATGTATTGATCTGACTTGTGAACACCTATAGCCCATGGTATAAAGTTATATTGAGTGTTTGCATTGTAAACCTCTGCAATTGTAACTCACCAAACAGGAAAAGTAGTATTAATTAAGTAAAAGTGCTCATCTAGCATACAAGATGACCCATTGAAGGCAAATGAGGTATTGGGTAGAATCCAAGGACAGAGGTCCTGTTGACTGCATTCCTAACTTCCTCCAAGAAGGCGAGACCTATCCATGAACTCATCCCATCACTTTGGACTCTGGAGTGAAGGGGAGAAAGAACCCTGACAAGGAGGAACTGAATCTCTTTGATGCTTTCTGAACTCTGAGGGGCAAAGATTTCTAAACATAAGCAAAAAGATCCCCATGCTGCTTGGCATGTTAGCCCTGAAAGACATTTTGAATTGACACATTGCTACAACTCTGTCACCTTTTGAATCACAGATAAACTAATTTTGTTTATATGTTTGCTTGCTTTAACCTGTACATAAATCTCACTTATTTTTCCTAGTTAATAAACCTTGAGTTAGTTTGTTAGAGAATTGGCTACATGCATTGTTTTCGGTGTGAAATCTATGGTACAAATTGACATGGGGTGAGTGACTGGTCTTTTGGGACTGAGAGCAAACTGAATATTTTGTGACCTTTGGTGTAAGTGACCATTTATCACATAGTCCAGCTTGCCTGGGTGGCAACATAGAGTGATGTGCCCAGAAAGGACTCTCTTTAACTCCAGGGTAAGACTGTTACAGTGATCCATGAGTTCACATTGTTACTGGCTTGGTGAAATCTAATTATAGAACATACCACCAGTTTGGGGTATCTGCCCTGCTTTTTGACAGTCTGCCTTGAGGTTGGCACTCAGTCGTTAGCCACTCCAGACAGCGTGACAGATATTACATTTTAAAAATAATTTAGCTTAACAAAGGACTGAATTTTAACTTTATGATTTCTGACCTTCCAACTGCATACCTAATGAGAAGCACTTCATATGATATAGATTCTCTCACAGTAAATTGGCTTATGATATGTACAAAAGCAAGAAAATGAATGTGAATCTTCTAAGTTGTTGTACTCACCTAAAACCCCAATAATCCATTTCAGTGTAGTTTAATATAGAAGAATGTTCATCCTATTTCAAGTGAACCACCATTTTTCTTTCCAGAAACCGAGACTAACAGGCATTTTCTAAATCACATAGACCTGCCTGGATGCTCAAGAGTAGGGAAAGTGTGCAAGAGGAGTTCCTCAGCTACAGTTCTGCTATTTGCACCCTTAGAGTATGTCTTTACAGCAACTAGACAACCACAGCTGGTCCATGCCTGCCAAATTGGACTCACAGGGCTCGGGCTGTGGGGCTGTTTCATTGCTGTGTAGACTTTGGGGATCAGGCTGGAGCCTGGGGTCTAGGACCCTGCAAGATGGGAGAGCTCAGGCTGCAGCCAGAGCCCGGAAGTCTACAGAGCAATGAAACAGACCAACAAGACCAAGCCCCATGAGGCCAAGTCAGCTAGCACAGGATAACCATAGTAGTTGCTGAGTAGACACACCCTTAGATCAGAAGGACTAGGGGAGTTTAGTACAAACAGTGGCACTACATACTTCATCAGGAGCAGGAAAAGACAGTGTGTGGGCATGTCATGATCTGGAAAGCCATGACCCTCTCCTGCACCACTGAGCTGAGCAGAATCATAGCCAAAGAGGTGCTTGCTGAACTCTTTCAAATGATGTCAAGGCTCCCACACTGAAGCAGCCGGAATGCTTCCAGGGACTGGTTCTGAGACCCAGCATTCACAGTACCCTCCTCCTCCACACCCAGCATAGATTCTGGCTGCAAAAGCCAGACTAGAACCCCCTTTCTTTATATTCAATTTTAACAAGTACTGAACAGGTATTAGTAGAAGTGTCACCACCTACATTTCTACAGCTACCGCTTCAGTGAGCATAGAGATGCAGAGATGAGAGGGAGATTGTGGACCTGGGGGCGTGTGGCAAAGTGATTTGCCAGAGAAGGCTCAGCCTTGTGGCTAGGTGCAGTGTTGCAGGGTTTCTTCTCTGCTCATGGTCCCCTTTTGCCTTGTGACTCAGCTCTCTGGCCAGGTAACCTTTGGTCTTACACCTTTCAGGGTAAGCCAGAGTTTTCACTCAATAGTCTCAGCACCTCACACTTGGTCAATGGCGCTGGTCCATGATCATTTGTCCTTCTGGCCCCTTGTGTTTGGGTCTTCCTGCTAGTCTTCCCAGTGAGGCTGTACAGGAACCCAGTCCTTCCCTCTACCTTGGGTGCAAGCCAAGGGACTCTTGTTGCAAGTGGTTAAGGTCTGTCTAGTCAGACCTCTTGCTTCTTCCCTTGCCTACTTCCTACCTAACTTCTCCTCGGGGGGGCTCATATTCTTAGCAGTTCTAGTTCTCAAGGCAACAAAAAACATTAATAGAAATAAAGAATGACATCAACTTCTCTGTCCTCCAGCCACCTGCCCTACCACTCTGTGCTCTGACATCTGAATGTAGCTTGTCCCTTTCTGGGACATTCATGATGTTTCTAAACTGAGCTTCTCCCTTTTTAAAGCACCTCTTCAAGACTGGTATGCCTCACAGATACAGTGGGGCAGGACTGCCTGAGCCTAAAGCTGCTCTTTAACCCCTTCTTGCTTGAGCAGTGTTTGTACACCCCATCACAGGGGGTAAAGGTCATTTGTGGCAAACACGATGACAAAACTCTTGTTGATTCCACTGTATTTTAGCAGAATAGGAGGATTTCAATGGGAGTTTTGCCTGGTGAAGGACCCCAGTTCAGCAAAGCCTTTAAGCACATGCTTAACTTTAAATATCCTCTTAAATCATAGTGGCTTCAGCCAAAATGAGCAAGCCCCTAAATAAATGTCTTTTCCAGTGGCCTAGATATGCTTGAACCAACCCAGTCTCAGTGCAATGCCTCTTCTAACTAGAGGTAGGTGAAAACTTTTCAGATTAATTTTTTTTTTCATCAAAACCTGCAGATTCAGCTATACCAAAATGTTTCATGGATTTATGTCTGTTAGGCTGAATTGTTTTCGTACAAAAAAAATCCCCACCAAAAATCAGAATATTTCCTTTCAACGTTTTTGAAATAAAGCATTTTGACTTTTTATTTTGAAGACTTCATTTCAAAATTTCTATTTTATTTTATTTTTAAAAAATCAGAAACATATACAAATGGCCAAAATCAAAATGAAATATTTCAGTGTTGTCTAAACAAACCTTTTCTGCAAACTGATTTTTTTTTTTACTCTTTGATTCAATAAACATTTCAAAAAAGTGCATCTTCAGTTCAACTCAAAATGATTGTTTATTTTTTCAGAATTGCCAGTAAACAGAATAATCCATTATTTGCACAGCTCTGCTTCTGACTCTGACAACTTCATTACGGCTGCTTCCTAGTGAGACTGTTAGATCATTTTACAGCATATACTTTTCCATGATGAAAGCAGCATTTTAATGTTATCTCGATATGTTAGCATTGTGAGATGGCTAGTAACAGACTCAAACAATTAATTAGTAGCAGTCTTGTTTGCCAAGGCAATGTGACTGAGATGGTGTGGAACCACATCAATTAGCAAAAGAGTACAAGAACCATATGTAGGGCTCCTTATTTGGCAAATGCTTAGCAAGAAAGAAAATAGGAAGCAGGAAGCTCTGTAGTCTGCTTAGGTGAGTAGTGCAGTTTTTCTGTAGGAGAAGAAAGTCCTATGAGTTGATTGCTAAAAAAAGAAGAAATCTGCAAAATCATCAGTAAAATGCCATTTAGAATGAGAAACTTCAGTCTATTGAGTCAGGCCTACTTTTTATGGCATCAGCTATGCAAATGTTAAAGCCTATCCTATCTTCACAGCTGGAAGAAGGGAAAATGTATTAATTATACTCAGCACATTTCTTTTTCTTTTCAAATGCTGCAGAAAGTATCTTCCAGTCAGGAATATCCCAGGAAGCCCCCTCTGAAAGCCTCAGTCAGTCCCAGGGGGGCCACTCATATATTCCACTTGTCTCTTTGATGTAGATGCCCTCCATGTGACTCAATGTAATATGCATTTACCTAATTCAGGAGTAAAAGCATTAACTGTCTTAAGGCAGAGTGATTTCCTCTCCAGTGATGGGGAGAATTCCCAGAACAAACAAATTACAAATAAAAAATTTTCTCTCGAGGATGTATCTGAATCTAACCTTTACAGGGTTAAGATTATTCCTGGAACAAAGCAAAACTGTCTATTCTCAGGCTG
This sequence comes from Emys orbicularis, assembly GCF_028017835.1. Lineage (NCBI taxonomy): Eukaryota > Metazoa > Chordata > Testudines > Emydidae > Emys > Emys orbicularis. The sequence goes on along the minus strand of NC_088691.1, from coordinate 86,399,968 downwards.
TAAAGCCAAAACAACATTATGCAACTGTGAACCCTGCCTCTTACTGAGCAAACACTAAGGGTATGTCTACACCCAGCCGCTAGTTCGGCGGCTGGGAATCGAAGTTCTGGGTTCGACTTATCGCGTCTAGTCTGGACGCGATAAGTCGAACCAGGAAGTGCTCGCCGTCGACTGCGGTACTCCAGCTAGACGAGAGGAGTACCGCGGAGTCGACGGGGGAGCCTGCCTGCCGCGTGTGGACCGAGGTAAGTTCGAACTAAGGTACTTCGAACTTCAGCTACGTTATTCACGTAGCTGAAGTTGCGTACCTTAGTTCGATTTGGGGGTTTAGTGTAGACCAAGCCCAACAGAGGTAATGGGCCCCTGTAGGACTCAGACTAATCTCTACTCTCAGATTTCTACCTTATGACATCCAATTGGCCTTGTGCTTTTTCTGCACTTGGTGGTACTTTTTTGTCCACTCATAAACAGACCTGTCCATAGTTGAGAATGTCGTGTTAATGCTCAGCTCACATGATCAGCTCCTACTGTTTATATTTTGACTCTGATTCAGATCTCAGTAACTCCAGTGTAAATCCAAAACAATTCCACTGGCTTCAGTGGAGCTGCACTGAATATACAAAGGATTGAATTAGGTCAGAACCTGGTCCTATACCAAAAATATATTGCGATTTCAGCTTTGTTAAAATACCTATTGATTGCTATTAACAATAACTATTTCTATTGCAGTAGCCCCAGAGGCTGAGGAGCAGACCCTTTTGGGTTAGTCACTGTACAAACATACAGGAAGACACAAGGTGAAATCATAACCCCATTGAAGTCAAAGGGAGTTTTGTCATTGTCTTCAATAGTGCCAGATTTTACCCATAGTAACTCTAACCTGAAGAGCTCCCAAGCTAAAAATTAAAAACAACAACACAACAAATAAAATAATAAACCACATGGAGTATGAGGAAAGGAATACAACAACAATAAAAAAACAAAGCGGTCTGCGGGGTGAAAGTCATACGTCATAGTTCCAAGACTTTATTTACTTAATATTTTATAAATCTGGTGGCCAGTATTAGTACATTGTACCTATGGAGTCAGTGTGGCTCTGTACAAGTATGGGGGTGAGCCCACACAGGTCTGATTGCAGGACTGGGGAATAAGATTTTCAGTTATAGACTGATAGTGCCTGAAATCCCATGGAATCTCTATGAGTATAAAGAGAGAGGTCTTGGGTCTTCAACAGCCACCCACTGTAACAGGATTGAGAGCTGTTTGCTTCCTTCTTTTTCAAAAATTGGCAGCATTTACTGAGGCTTTACAAAAGAGGGAAAGAATACTCATTCCATAAGAATTTTTACATTTGGTTTGACTTGAATGGGAATTTACTAGTGCTGCAGTTGTGTGTGTAAGGTTGGAATGTGGGGGTTAACTTCAGACCCTGGGTACAATTTTCTGAGTATGTTTAGTTCAGCTTTCTTGAGGGATTTATTTACAGAATAATAGGAAGCAATTTTATAGGCTAGAGAATCGCAAGATACTTTTTATTTTAATGTTTTCCATCATGTATCCCTAGTGAAAATGTACTATGGCAGAATAGTTTGATTCTGAAGATAAGCAGATAATGTATAAAAATTCATATTAACCATTGTAAACAAGCTCCTTAAGAATTCACAGATGGTGGAAGCACTGTTATTATTTCATAGTATTGATTTCACAGAAACACAACACCATCCACAGCCTCAGAAACAACTCTGACATTATAATCAAAGGGGCTGACAATGGAGGTGCTGTAGTCATAATGAACAGGTCGGATTATGAACAGGAGGCTTCCAGGCAACTCTCCAACACCACATTCTACAGGCCACTATCCTCTGATCCCACTGAGGAGTACCAAAAGAAACTACACCATCTGCTCAAGAAACTCCCTGCTACAGCACGGGAACAAATCTACACAGACACACACCCAGAGCCCCGACCAGGGGTATTCTATCTGCTACCCAAGATCCATAAACCTGGAAACCCTGGACGCCCCATCATCTCAGGCATTGGCACTCTTATAGCAGGATTATCTGGCTATTTGGACTCTCTTTTCAGACCCTACGCTACCAGTACTCCTAGCTATCTTCGAGACACCACCGACTTCCTGAGGAAACTACAATGCATTGGTGATCTTCCTGAAAACACCATCCTGGCCACCATGGATGTAGAAGCTCTTTACACCAATATTCCACATGAGGATGGACTACAAGTTATCAAGAACAGTATCCCTGATGAGGCCACGGCACACCTGGTGGCTGAGCTTTGTGACTTTGTCCTCACCCACAACCATTTCAGATTTGGGGACAACTTATACCTTCAAGTCAGTGGCACTGCTATGGGTACCCACATGGCCCCACAGTATGCCAACATTTTTATGGCTGACTTAGAACAACGCCTCCTCAGCTCTCGTCCCCTAGCGCCCCTCCTCTACTTGCGCTACATTGATGACATCTTCATCATATGTACCACGGGAAGGAGGCCCTTGAAGAATTCCACCTGGATTTCAACAATTTCCACCCCACCATCAACCTCAGCCTGGACCAGTCCACACAAGAGATCCACTTCCTGGACACTACAGTGCAAATAAGCGATGGTCACATAAACACCACCCTATACCAGAAACGTACTGACTGCTATACTTACCTACATGCCTCCAGCTTCCAACCATGACACATCACACGATCCATTGTGTACAGCCAAGCCCCAAGATACAACCGAATTTGCTCCAATCCCCCAGACAGAGACAAACACCTACAAGATCTTTGTCAAGCATTCTTAAAACTACAATACCCACCTGGGGAAGTGAGGAAACAGATTGACAGAGCAAGACGGGTGTGACGGGTTGGATCACAGAAACCCCCTTGGGAGCTGCCACCTGATGTACCAAGACTACCCCTGCTCCTGTTTTCCCTGCCAGCTCAGGACTCCAGCACCCTGTCTTGCTGAGCCAGACACTCCCGTCTGCTCCAACACAGACCCAGGGTCTGAATTACATGCCCCAAAGCTGCAGGTTTACCTGAAAACAGCTCACAGAAGTGTGCTTGTCTTTAGCACTCAGATGCCCAACTCCCAATGGGGTCTAAACCCAAATAAATCCGTTTTACCCTGTATAAAGCTTATACAGGGTAAACTCATAAATTGTTCGCCCTCTATAACACTGATAGAGAGATATGCACAGTTGTTTGCTCCCCCAGGTATTAATACATACTCTGAGTTAATTACTAAGTAGAAAGTGATTTTATTAAATACAGAAAGTAGGATTTAAGTGGTTCCAAGTAGTAACAGACAGAACAAAGTAAGTCATCAAGCAAAATAAAATAAAATGCACAAATCTATGTCTAATCAAACTGAATACAGATAATCTCACCCTCAGAAATGCTTCAGTAAGCTTTTTCTCAGACTGGACACCTTCCAGGCCTGGGCACAATTCTTTCCCCTGGTACAGCTCTTGTTGCAGCTCAGGTGATAGCTAGGGGATTCTTCATGATGGCTCCTCCCCACCCTTGTTCTCTTCCACCCCTTTATATATCTTTTGCATAAGGCGGGAACCCTTTGTCCCTCTGGGTTTCCACCCCCCCTCCACCCCCCACTGGAAAAGCACCAGGTTAAAGATGGATTCCAGGTCAGGTGACATGATCACATGTCACTGCAAGACTTCATTACCCACTTGCCAGCACATACATATACAGGAAGACTAACAGGTAAACACAGCCATCTGCAGACAATGGTCCTGGTTAATGGGAGTCATCAAGATTCCAAACCACTATTAATGGCCCACACTTTGCATAATTACAATAGGCCCTCAGAGGTATATTTCATATTTCTAGTTTTAGATACAAGAGTGGTACATTTATACAAATAGGATGATCACACTCAGTAGATTATAAGCTTTGTAATGATACCTTACAAGAGACCTTTTGCATGAAGCATATTCCAGTTACATTATATTCACTTATTATCATATTTTTATAAAACTATTCCAGTTACATTATATTCACTTATGATGTTTTTATAAAACCATATAGACTGCACTACGTCACAACGGGTACCCAGAAATCACCTACTACAGGACAGGCACAACAAGGAAAATAACAGAACACCACTGGCCATCACGTACAGCCCCCAGCTAAAACCTCTCCAGCACATTATCAACAATCTACAACCTATCCTGGAAAACAATCCCTCACTCTCACAGACCTTGGGAGCCAGCTCAATCCTCGCTTACAGACAGCCCCCCAACCTGAAGCAAATACTCACCAGCAACTACATACCACACCACAGAAACACTAATCCAGGAACCAATCCCTGTAGCAAACCTCGTTGCCTACTCTGTCCCCATATCTACTCTAGCGACACCATCAGAGGACCCAACCACATCAGCCAAACCATCAGGGGCTCATTCACCTGCACGTTTTCTCATGTGATATATGCCATCATGTGCCAGCAATGCCCCTCTGCCATGTACATTGGTCAAACCGGACAGTCCCTACGTAAAATAATAAATGGACACAAATTGGACATCAGGAATGGTAACATACAAAAGCCAGTAGGAGAACACTTCAATCTTCCTGGACATTCTATAACAGATTTAAAAGTAGCTATACTTGAACAAAAAAACTTCAGAAACAGATTTCAAAGAGAAACAGCAGAACTAAAATTCATTTGCAAATTTAACACAATTAACTTGGGCTTGAATAGGGACTGGGAGTGGCTGGCTTATTACAAAAGAAGCTTTGCTTCTCCTGAAATTGACACCTCCTCATTTATTATTGGGAGTGGACTACATCCACCCTGATCGAATTGGCCCTGTCAACACTGGTTCTCCACTTGTGAGGTAACTCCCTTCTCTTCATGTGTCATTATATAATGCCTGCATCTGTAATTTTCACTCCATGCATCTGAAGAAGTGGTTTTTTACCCACGAAAGCTTATGCCCAAATAAATCTGTTAGTCTTTAAGGTGCCACCTTGTTGTTTTTATAGTATTGATTGAAATTGTCCTAGCTGGTAAGAAAGGAGGTAGGGACAACTACAGGTTTTTCTTACAGATCTCCACATTCAAAAAGCAAATTCATGGCCCCTTCATTTAAATGAAAAAAAAAGGAGCACTTGAATCTCAATATGTATTCAGTCTGAGTACCATTAATATGAAAATCAGTTATGGACCAAACTGCCTTGGAGGATCATATGCTGTGTTGCTGTAGCCATGTCAGTCCCAGGATATCAGAGAGACAAGGTGTGTGAGGTACTGAAATATCTTTTATTGAACCAACTTCTGTTGGTGAGAGAGGCAAGCTTTTGAGCTTACACGGAGCTCTTCTTCAGGTCATGGAGCATCGTACACTGTCTATCACTCGAGCTCACTTTTGGAAAGAATTTTCTGGTAGTTAATAGCAACACACAAGGAGTGAGCATGCAAAGAGAAGAAATGTAAACTTAACATTTGGCTTAGTAGTGAGAGAACTGCCATGCTTCTGCCCTACAAGCTTACAGTTTGTAACTGAAAAACAAGATCATGTAATGCTGAGCTAGCAGAAGCATAAAGCAAAGCAAGCAAACAGATTTTCCAATTTAAGTTAATTTGGAAAGTTTAAGATTTAAGCAAAGTGGAAATTGTGGAGATTTATAGGCACCAAGAGCAATTAATGGATTCTAGACTTTATTAGTTTAAAGGGATTATGTAAAGGACATTTTTATTGTTTTAAGTTTTTTTTTTTTACTTTGTGTTGTTCAATATTCCCTGTTAGAAGGTTGAAAATGGCATTATTTCCCTACCAGCAGTGTTGTTTTTCCATTTTGCAGACATTGATTTTTCCCGCCAGTGTCTTAAAGTGGAGGTACTACAAAAATGTTTCATGGAAATATATTTTGGTTACCTTGTTTATTGGAGACCAGCATAACCAGTCATATTATTTATTTACCTCCTCAAGTCTGCATGATATTTTATAGGCAATTAGGGTTACCATATGTCCGGATTTTCCCGGACATGTCCGGCTTTTCGGTCCTCAAATCCCCATCCGGGAGGAAATTCCAAAAAGCCGGACATGTCCGGGAAAATAGGGAGGGGTCGTGGGGCTTGGGTCCGGGCTGGAGCTGCTGGGACCGGAGCCGGAGCCGCTGGGGCCGGTGGTGCTCGGCCGCTGGCCGGTGCCGCTCAGCCAGGGCCGGGGCCGGGGCCCGAGCCGAGCCGGGCCGGAGCTGCTGGGACCGGGGCTAGGGGTGCTCAGCCGCCGGCCGGCGCCGCTCGCCCAGGGCCGGGGCCAGGGCCGGGACGGAGCCGCTGGGACGGAACCGGGGCCCGAGCCGAGCCGGGCCGGAGCCGCTGGGACCGGGGCTGGGGGTGCTCAGCCGCCGGCCGGCGCCGCTCGCCCAGGGCCGGGGCCAGGGCCGGGCCGGAGCCGCTCAGCCGGAACCGGCGCCTGAGCCGAGCCGGGCCGGAGCTGCTGGGACTGGGGCTGGGGGTGCTCGGCAGCCGGCCAGCGCCGCTCGGCTGGGGCCGGGGCCGGCGCCCCAGGGCCCGAGCCGAGCCGGGCCGGAGACGCCGGGGCCAGAGCCTCTTGGCCAGGGCCGGCCGCTGGAGGGAGCCGCTCGGCCGGGGGGGCTGGACTGGGCCGTGCCTCCTCATGCCCCCCCCCCCCCCGCCACCACCCCAGCTTACCTGCTGCCTGCCTGTTTCAGGCTTCCCGCGAACATTTGATTCGCGGGAAGCAGGAGAGGGGGAGGAGCAGGGGGCGGAGTGTTCAGGGGAGGGGGCGAAGTTGGGGTGGGGACTTTGGGGAAGGGGCAGAGTTGGGTGGGGCCAGGACAGGGAAGGGGCGGAGTTGGGGCGGGGCTGGTGTCGGGGAAGGGGCGGAGTTGGAATGTGGCCGGGGCCCCGTGGAGTGTCCTCTTTTTGTTGTGTTAAAATATGGTAACCCTATAGGCAATGAAAGATATGGCCCCTGCAATGATGATCTTATCATCTAAGCTGTGCATTAAACAACAAGAAGCAATGACAATGAGCAAGGGGAAGACAAAGTTACAACAAACATGGGTTTTGTTTTTGTCATATGTAACTGTGACAAATATGGGAGTGCTATTTGGTAATTGTTAATACTATATCTTGGTCTGCCACTGGTATGCTGTTTCAGTATAAGTTTTTTGTGATTGTTTCCCCATCTGAGACATTGCAGGCAGGAAGGAGGAGATGGCTCAAGAAGGTGACCTAACAGCTTCCACTTAAAGGTCAGTAAGAAACAATGCCAGAATGATTAGCTCAGATTACTTTGTCCCAGTCCCCCAGACAGCTGACAGAACTGGTTTGACCTGGGGCCAAAGCCCACCCGAAGCGTCCAGGAGAACAAAGACACTAGGGAGAGGAGCTTTGTTCCTAACTCCAAATAAATTTGCTTGTTTCCTTTCAAGAACATGGCTGTCTGTTACTCACACCTTCTTGTCAACTGTCTGTAATGGGCCACTCTCTTACCGCTTCAAAAGTTATTTTTCCTCCCTTGGCATCCTGCTGTTAATTGATTTATCTCGTTAGACTGACCTAACACTTAGTAAAGCAACCCCCATCCTTTCATGTATTTATACCTGCTCCTGTATTTTTCACTTCATACATCTGATGAAGTGGGTTCTAGCCCACGAAAGCTTATGCCCAAATAAATTTGTCAGTCTCTAGGACTCCTCGTTTTTGGGGGGAATATTCAGTCACTGGTCATTTTGTCCCCAACGGGAGGAAACAGGTGCCCAGAACCCAGTTGGTCCTGCATGATGGTGAGTGGTTGGCATACATAGAGTAGTTTGACCCTGGCTTTGGTTTAAGAGTAGGAGAATTGCAAGATTCCACCCCAGAGCAGGGAAGGGCTAGCGGGCTAAGTCCTGAAGTGGGTGTTCTCAGAAAGATCAAAAAGGGGAGCAAAGATGCAGCTAGCCCCATAACGGTGACAGTATATATAAATAATACATTGATTTAGTTATTATATAACTATTGTCTCCAATCTAGTGAACTACACACACACACACACACACACACACACACAGAGTCATGAATAAGCTGATCCGTACGTTAGCCGAACACCTCAAAAGTAACTGATTTATATTATAAGGCTCAAATGTGCAAAACTTGATCAGAGTCCCATTGTGCCTGGTACCGTACAAATATATCTAGTAGGAAAACAGGATCCCTGCCTGTAATCATGGCAGGATCATAATACTGGCTCTCTGGATGAGCCCTACAGTTCTGTTTATGAGATCCTTACCCTTTCTTCTTATCATCACTGAGCACATATAACATACTACATAGGGAACATGCCCCTGCTCCCTTCCCTTACTGCGCCTCTGCTACTCCATATTGGTGTGGGTGGAAGGGTAGTTACCAAGACTTGTTAAGGTGACAGAGATAAAGCAGAGACATATGTACAGGAGCAGATAGGGAATTTAATCCCTGCCTGCTTTAAAACTGCCATTAAAAAGCCAGTTCAAATTAATATCTCCCACACCCAATCAACAACTGCTAATTTTATGGAATGGCAGCTACTTCAGGCTTGGTAACTACCCCTGAGCTAGCACCTATACAGTGAGGTAGAGCGCAGGTGTGCTCTCTAAGTACTGTGCTAGCAGTGCTCAGTGCTGGTAACACTTCAGCAGCATCCACAGAAGGAACATAATGCTGGCAATGAGACCTAGATTATAAACTCTTTGGGGCAGGGACACTCTTTTTGTTGTTGTTTGTACAACATCTAGCACAGCGAAGTCCTAGTCCTTTCTCAGGGCCCCTCAGTGCTACTGCAATACAAACAACAATAGTACTGTGGTCATATCATGAATATTGATGCACTCAAAAATTGCCACAAACTCTGCTTACCTCAGTGCTGCTTCAGCTCACCACTGCCTTTGCTCCTGCTCCTGTAAGCTTCCTTGACCATAGTTTGATTGCAAAATAGACCCTGGTATTGGGGCACCACAATCTCCAAAGGCTTTCACAATCTTTCCTCCTGTGGCTTCGTCCCTACACAGTTTTCCTCTTCTCTGCTGCTCACTTCTGACTCTCCTGCTCAACTGCTGTTTCTTCTTCACGGCTTGAAACTGAAGCATAAATTTCACAGTTTAAATATGCGAGACACTACAGAATAATCCACTCTAGAAATGTATTAGAAATACTGATTGGCCTGTGATACTGGAGAGGGCACAGTGCAGGAAAGCAGCAATTCTTGTGAGGTCTTAGAGAAATAGCTTTATGGTTCAGCACCTCTACTAGTATCTTCATTCAGTTATAACAAAGGGACTTTTCAGATGTCAGCGCACTTGGGGAATAGTGTGTGTTAGCTAATTAATTTTTCTGTTGGCCAGCGTGCAGCTACACACGAGAAGGCTCACACGTTGTAGGAGCCGAGAACACCCCAGGTAAGTTATATTTCTCATTGACAGTGTGGTAAAAATGAGGGGGAAAGAGATTTGAAATTTAGAGGACAATCCTTCAGCAAAGGAACACAGCTGTTTAACAGAGGTAAATTTAGGAGCTAAATCACTCAAAAGTTTCCTTGTAAAATAAAAAACAAAGGGAGCCTGACAGGTTATGCTCCTTAGCCTCTTGCTGAGGAGTGTGAATAATCACCCTCTGCTCTAGGAGTCAGGAGAACAGAAGCACTTCACCACACTGATTTGTACTGCTCTGTAACTTAGATTTTCTTCCACAGATTTTTTAAAAGTCAATTCCATTATAAGGCTTATCTCATTTGACTTCATTGAGAGCAGGATCAAAGTCTATATTCGTATGTTGTAGCCCAGTTTTGTAGCCCTTATTTTCATTGTTAAACATTTTGTAGCACTGACTCCAACATATCAGTCAGGGCCTCCCTGGGCAGTGTGGGTGGACAAAGCAAGGCAAGCTGAGGAGGCCACTAGACAAAGCCAGGGTCCTGCGTCCTGTCTACATTAACAGAATATGCACTGGTGTAACTACTCTACCAGGGTAACTACTTTGTTAGGAGTTTGTAACAGTGCAACCACCTCAGTGCAGTTGCATCAGTGCAAATTTCCTTAACATAGTCAGGATACTCAAGAAAAGACTGCAGGCCCCCAAAAGAGTAAGAAGAGTGCAGGAAGGGCAAACTGGAGGGCTAAAGCTGCATACAAACTGTATTACTAACCACTTTGGATGCCATTTTACACTGAGAGGATCAAATCTTGCTTTTTGTATGTCAGTTGTCCCACTGAAAACCAGTTAGCTACTCATGTAAGGTAAGTAATGCAAAGGAGATATGGCCCTTAAGATTATATTAATCTTTGTTTTACTTTGTTGGACTGTACTAACCTGATACAAAAGTATGTACAATTATATCTATGCTGAAACTTCCCAAAAATTCAAGACCACTTTTAACACTAAGATGAAAACTCATTCATACAAAATGCGTGCTGTGATTAATAAACAGCAGAGGAAATACAAAAATAGATTACTAATGTTGGAAAACATGAGAATATCAGCCAGAAGGCTATTTTATTGTATTAATTCATAAATGACAATTTAATGAATTTATATATTTAATGCTATTTATATAAGCAGAAAAACCCCACTATGCTTGCAAGCTTTCAAAAATCTAAAATGTACAATGGATAATTTTAAGTCTCTTATTTTATACAAGAAACATCAATCCATACAGATACAATTTAAAAAAAACAACCCTGTCTCCCAATTACAATTACATTGAATAAATTTAAACACCTTTACAATTTCCATTAACAATACATTGTAGAATTAGATACCTTTCTTAATTTCTCAAACTATTTTTGTACAAAGCCCTCTTAATTAAATCTTTAAAAAACCGTTTTCCTGCTGAAGATTCGTTTTTACATAATTAAAAATGACAGCTATATTTCATACACAATGCAAGATCTTTCAGAATGTTGCAAAATATTTGTGCAAGAAGTACTTGAGAAATATTCATGGTCACTATATAGTTTTATCCATCAAAACTGCATCCTGTTTGCTCTGTGCCTATGCCCCAGTTCTGCCCATGAAGAATCCCACTGAAGTCACTTGAGATCTGCCTGGGCATCTGTCATACAGATTTGACTGCCGGATTGAGGTCGTAGGGACAGTAACCAATGAACTGGGACTATCGAGGATTTAAAAGTACTAAATAGAGAATATTGAGCATGAACTGTCTCAAACTAGAAGGGCCAGAACTTTTGTAGTGTCCTAACCTGAGACTTTCAGAAGTGCTCAGTATTGGCCTAACTCTGCTTCCATTGAAGTGAATGGTAAAATTTAAAGAGCAGAGTTAAGCCAATGCTCAGTGTTTTAGAAAGTCAATTTGCCAACACTATCATCATAAGAAATATTTTCCACAGGGTCATATTTGGCCACAACATTTGCTCTGGACTAAAACTTGGCATACAAGGTTTCTTCATAGGCAAATATTTTCTAACATAATTCAAATTCCCTCCTTCCTCTATTCCCCCAAGTTGATTTTGTCAGTTTTGTGCTTTGAGTGAAAAAACAGAGTTTTTAGTTTATTAGTTTAAGACATCTTCATAATGGCTGGCAGGACATTTTTAATCATTTGGTAAAATAATAAACCTTCACAGATATAACAGGTTCAGATTTTTCTGCAATAGATCAGACACATTCTCAAGTGCTGCAACTTTATATCTTCTTAATTCAAAACTCCCAAAGATCAGATTTTTGGGTACTGGGTCACCCTTACATTTATATTTCCTAAACACACTTGCTCCTCAGACAAGAGGCAGCAAGGGTACTTGCCAGAATGAATGAAAAATCTGTAGAGAATTTTAGCCAGTATAAATAGAAAAGAAAAAGATAAGACAGCTAGTCTTTTCAAAGAATTCCCGTGTTCTCCTTCAGAAAGAAAGTCATTTTAGTGTAGAGATGGCCCATTCTTTAAATTTGTCATATAACTACAGAAGATTAAAAAATAATTTAAAAAAATCTTTCTGAAAATGTTTCTGCTTTCTTTTCATCCTTAACTCCCCTAAGTCTTGATCTTCCAATAGAATGAGACTCCATGTGGGCTCAAGGGTCCACCACACAGATTCAGCTTCATATCGGGGCCCCAAATTTGTCTAGCTATTGCAACATTTAGATATGAGATATTAGCTGCTGTCTGGAGATCCCTTTTATAAACCAAAAAAAGTTGGTTGCAAGGTAATAGGCTGTAAGCAAAGTTACAAGTGTGTGACTGTTGTATGATTTAAGTCAGTGGTTCCCAAACTTGTTCCACAGCTTGTGCAGGGAAAGCCCCTGGCGGTCCAGGCCGGTTTGTTTACCTGCCGCGTCCAGAGGTTCGGCCGATTGCGGCTCCCACTGGTTCGCTGCTCCAGGCCAATGGGAGCTGCTGGAAGCGGCGGCCAGAACGTCCCTCGGCCCGCGCCGCTTCCAGCAGCTCCCATTGGCCTGGAGCAGCAAACTGTGGCCACTGGGAGCCGCGATCGGCAGAACCTGCGGACGCAGCAGGTACACAAACCAGCCCGGCCTGCCAGGGGCTTTCCCTGCACAAGCGGCGGAACAAGTTTGGGAACCACTGATTTAAGTCATTCTGATCTGAGTATATCTGCTGACTACTACATAGGGGAATATTTACATGTGCAAAAAATGGCAGTTAGGTACCTAACTCTTATTGAAAGTCAATGGTAGTTGTGCATCCAACTTTCATTTGTGACTTGAACAATCTCCCCCCAATTTTCTTCTATGCCTATAATTTCTTATGTTCCTGATGCCGGGCAACCCATAGCTAGAACAGCCGTGGTGAGTGCCACTATAATCATATTTTGAGCTCCAACACAATTGCACTGAACATATTGATATTACAGCTATCTGAGCCCACAGCTACCCACCCTTGCTTCAGGAAAACCTGCCAACTCATCAAGATCACTTGACTTGCCAGACTTGCAGGCTTGTTGAAAAGACTGGCTGACGGAAACATTTTATGTATTGGTTTTGCAAACCCAGGAGGCATTCAACCCAACTTCAATGAGGAAACCACCCTTCTATTTTTTAATCTAGCCCCAGACCACAAATAATAATAATAATAAGTGACATGTTTATATCTCCAACTGTAATCCATTACCAAAAGCTCTCCATGTGTACATCATCAAGACAAGCTTCTCCCGCTCCACCCAACTCAATGTAACAGGATTTTGCCAGAGCTAAAAGCTATAAGAAGGCAGTATAAAATGTATACTTGAGGAAAGCACTAGCTAAAAATATGCATAAAGGATAACTAGCTGCCATTGTCAGAAGAGCTACAGTATATAATTGTGAGGAAACATATAATATGTAGGAAGTATATTGTTATGAGCTGAGTAAAACCTTATTAAAAGTGATGTGTGAACATGCCCTTCACTTAAGATAGTTGTAAGGGACAGCTAAGGGTCCACCCAGTTGGGTGGAGGTTCCACTGGTTATTGTGATGGGGAAGGGGGTTATGTGAGAGGCAGAAGACTGAACCAGAGGGAGTTAGAGGCAGCCTGAAGAAATCCAAGCAAAATCCTATAAGCTGTCAGGGACCTGAAAGAAACTTAGAGAGAGTTACTGGGTTGGAGGTGATGGCTGAAAAGAAGCTGCGATCTGCTAAGAAACTGCATCATTTGCCTGGGTTCCTTTTGCATTCAGAGAGCCAGGACTTCGTATATTTCTTGTAAATAAACAAGATTGCATCAAAGAAAATTCCAGACTCCATCATCAATTTCTAATCCTACCTAGGATATCCCCAGGGTCCCCAAATTTTGACTCGGGTCAAAAAAGGATGACAATCAAAATGAGGGTAACAGAATTCAGTCTACATCAGCATTCATTTTAAGTATCTGAAGTGAACAGAGCAAAGTGCGTCCTGCAAAATCAGGTTACAACATTTATTTTATTGCAGTGATGACTACAGCAGAGCGAAATCAGCATGTTACAACTACAGACACAAAGCTATGTAAAGGGAATATGTTTCTGCCTAAATCCTGGTTTTCTTTCCATGTGCAAACTGAATGCTTTTTCAGGTCTTCTATCTATGTAAATTGACAGGGAGTTTCAAAATGCAGGAGAATAGGGCTTCAAGTATTTCAGTAGTGACAGAGGCAGGTTTTAGGATAACCACAGGGCTGGTGCAAGGATGTTTCGCGCCCTAGGCGAAACTTCCACCTTGCGCCCTCCCCTCTCCCCGAGCCCTGCGGCAGCTCCCCGCCCCGCAGCAGCTCCCCACCCTCCCCCGCCATGAGGCGCCCCCCCTGCGGCAGCTCCCCACCTCCCCCCCCGGCCCGGGGAGCCCTGCGGCAGGCAGCTCCCCATCCCAGCTCACCTCTGCTCCGCCCCCTCCCCGAGCCCTGCGGCAGCTCCCCACCCCAATCCCCCGCCCTGAGGCGCCTCCCCCGCAGCAGCTTCCCACCCACCCCCTCCACCCTGAGGCGCCCCCCCCATGGCTGCTTGCCCCCTCCCCCTGCCCGGGGAGCCATGCGGCAGCTCCCCACCCCAGCTCACATCTGCTCCGTCTCCTCCCCGAGCGCACCGTTGCTGCTCCACTTCTTCCGCCTCCCAGGCTTGCGGCGCCAATCAGCTGTTTGGTGCCGCAAGCCTGGGAGGGAGAGAAGCAGAGCGGCGCGGCATGCTCAGGGGAGGCAGTGGAGCAGAGGTGAGCTGGGGCGGGGAGCGGTTCCCCTGCATGCCCCCCCCCTTACTTGCTGCAGGCGGCCCTCCCCGCGCCCCCCTACCACCAACTCCCTCCGCCGAAATGCCGACGACGACCGGGGCGGCCGAAGATCCGGCCGCCGCGGTCGCCGCCGAAGAAAATGCCGCCCCCCAAATGCTAGCGCCCTAGGCGACCGCCTAGGTCGCCTAATGGGTTGCACTGGCCCTGGATAACCAGCAACAAGAAAGAGTTTGTAATGCATAGCAAACACAGCACTGATGTTGCTTTAATCTAGCCTTGTTCTCTTCTTGTCTCATTCTCTTCAACTGGTTCCTGTCTCTACATGAGAGAGAGAGAGAGAGAGAGAGAGAGAGAGAATCTGAGGGAGACAATAGGCAGCATGGTACTACACAGAGTCCTGCAGGTTGTGTTAACTTCCTGCTAAAGGTTAAATCTTTATAACACAAGACTTGCCTGAGAACTAAAACAAGTTATCTGGTCACTGAGTGTGTGCGCGTGTCTCTTGGCACTTCCATCTGCTGAATGCAATCAGGACCAGACAATTGAATAGGGCCTATCCTGCTAACTAATGAAGATGCTCCTTGAGCTCAAGTGGCAGAGACCACAGCTTTCAAAGTGAGAGGATATGAAATCTATCCCTGTTGTCTATACAATGTTCCTATTGGCCATGAGATACCACATCAGGACAACAAAGATATTCCAAATGGTCACAGATTTGTTACACAAGAGTCAGAAGCAAAATTTGTGAAGCCTGAGGACAAGCTAATAAACATGGTGGTATGTATGTTAATCGCTGCCTTCTAAGGATGGATTCAAAAGTGCTCCCCTATTTATCATATGCTGCCCTTGGGGCAGCCCTAACTGTAGCTCTTCTCTTCAGATTCCCTCATGGAATCTTGTCCTCTAGTTCAATAGCATTTACCAACAAACACGGCGAGTAGTCCATGACAAAAGTGCCAAACTATCATCGCTATCACTCCAGTGCAACTAGTCCTTAAAAAAAACACATGTCTCTGGGAGCCATTGGGCTGAAGCCCCGATCCCTGGCACCCCTCCCACTCCGCGGGGCTAAAGCCCCAATCTCAGAAGACCCCTGAGCCCATGGGCAGAGTTGGGGGGCACTGGAGGCATTGACTCTCTCCCAAACTGACACGTTGCCGCTTCCGGGAGTAGGGTGACCAGTTGTCCAGTCAAAAAGGGACACTGTTTAAAAAAAGATTAACATTATATATACTTGTGTGTATTCTTTTTGCCCTATGGCTACTATTGCTGGCAGCCACCTCCATCTGCAACTGAAACTTGTAAATAAAACCTGTGTAGCTGTTTGCTGTGTCAAAGACAACTTCTGTGTTGATCTCCTGTCTTTTACAATTGTTCTCCCGGGTGGCTCACAAATATGCTTGGTGCCAGGTCCACAAAAGGTTAATCCGGCCCTGGATTTCACCAAATGGCTGCTGTTCCTGAGACAAAACTAAGTGTAAACCTGGGATAGATAGAAGTTTTGCAATGCATGTACACAACAAAATCTCATTGCGCTAACAATAACATTCTTTTGCGGTCAAATTTATGATAAGCAGCGGTGGCGGCAGTTGCTCTGGGCAACCTGAATCAGTGCTAGGCGCGAAGCATTGTAAGGCTGCAATCATGTGAAGTTACTTTGATCTTTACTCCAGAAATGTCACAAAAGTGTGCATGTTCTTTTAATGATGACCTACAGAAACAATTCAAGTTTTTGAAAAAAGTCTCTTCAGTAGCTGACAACAGTCAGGTTATATGTCAAACGTGTGGAGCACATTTTTCAATTGCTTACGGACATTACTCAGCATCTTCAAACAAAAAAACACAAAGGTGCTGAACGAACTAAGTGTGCAACTCC
The DNA here is from genome assembly GCF_028017835.1 of Emys orbicularis. Taxonomy (NCBI): domain Eukaryota; kingdom Metazoa; phylum Chordata; order Testudines; family Emydidae; genus Emys; species Emys orbicularis. Next base: position 86,383,427 of record NC_088691.1, on the reverse strand, counting down.
AAGTGTTTCAGGATTTTTTGTTAAGCAAAACACAGAATCTGATCAAATACATGCAAGTGAGGGGCTGTTTGCTGACCATTCTGTGTGCCACAGACACTGTTTCAGATCTAGTGATTGTACCGCGCAATTGATAAAAAAACTTTACCAACCCAAGTTTTCGTCTGCGCGCACAAAATCTGAGGCAATAATTTGCAATGTATTAGCTCCATTATCAACAGATGAACTGCAGTGTAATTTAGAGAAGTGCTCATTTATCACACTTAGCGTGACTGCATCAAACAAAAAGGACAAAAAGTTATTCCCTGTTCTCGTGCACTATTTTCTTCCAATTAGTGGGGTAAACACAAAAATTATTGAGTTTTCTACCATGAAAAACTTCTGTTGTGCAGTGCAAATTTCTATAACAATTGACTGAGAAACATTCTCTTAGTGAAAAGCTTGGTGGGCTTTGTGCAGACAACGCCAATACAAATACATGCTGGGAAAAACAACGTATGGCAAAAACTGCAAGTAAAACTAGGGAAAGATATTTGGTATTGGTTGCGCTGCTCACATTGTTCATAACTAGGGAAAAGTCAACATGACTTTTGTAAAGGGAAATAATGCCTCACTAATCTTGAGTCGACAAGCATGTGAACAAGGATGATCCAGTAGATATAGTGTACTTGGACTTTCAGAAAGCCTTTGACAAGGTCCCTCATCAAAGGCTCATAAACAAATTAAGCAGTCATGGGATAAGAGGGAAGGTTCTCTCAGTAACTGGATAAAAGATAGGAAAGTGTAGAAATAAATGGTCAGTTTTCGCAATGGAGGGAGGTAAATACCTGTGCTGTTCAATGAAATCATAAATCATCTAGAAAAGGGGGTGAACAGTGAGGTCATAAAATTTTCAGATGATACAAAAATTACTCAAGATAGTTAAGTCCAAACCTGACTGAGAAGAGTTACAGAGGTGCATGTACACATGTAAACTGGGTGTCTGGGTGACAAAATGGCAAACAAAATTCAATGCTAATAAGTACAAAGTAATGCACACTGGAAAAAAATGATCCCAACTATACAAACAAAATGATGGGGATCTAAATTAACTGTTACCATTCAGAAAAAGATCTTGGGGTCATCTTGGATAGTTCTCTGAAGACATCCACTCAGTATGCAGTGGCAGTCAAAAATGCTATCAGAATGTTAGGAACCATTAGGACAGGAATAGATAAAATAACAGAAAATAGCAGAATACTGCTATATAAATTCATGGAACACCCACAGCTTGAATATTGATGCAGTTCTAGTTGCCCCACCTCAAAAAAGATATATTGGAATTGAAAAAGGTGCAAAGAAGGACAACAAAAATGATTGGGAGTACAGAATAGCTTCCATACAACAAGAGATGTAAAGACTGGAAATATTCAACTTAGAAAAGAGACGACTAAGGGAGGGAGGTGGAGGAATATGATAGAGGCCTATAAAATCATGTATGGTATGGAGAAAGTGAATAGGGAAGTATTATTTCCCCCTTCACAAAACACAAGAACTAGGAGTCCCCGATGAAATTAATCCTCCCTCATTATTGTCCCCTCATTGTTCCACCCTTGTTTTGTTTGGCTCCCCCCTTTCCCCAGCCTAGTGCAGCTCCCTCAGATCCAAGAGTGCCCTTTGGACTGACAGCCAGAGGGGTTCACTCATGAGTTCCAGCACACGGTTCTCTTGGGGACAAATCCCTAATGCAGCGTTGAGCAGGGCTGCTGGCTCCTTGGGTAAGGGAGGTCCTTCCAGGGAAGCCTGTTCAAAGAGGCACGTGCTGCTGTATTTGTTGCTCTGTCACCCAAAAAGGGAACTGACCTAGAGTCGGGCAGTCTGGAAGCCACAGGGGTTCTCTCATGTATGCATGGGGTGTCCTCTTTGAAATGTGGGTGCTGTTTTAAAGGAGTCAGTTAAAGCCCATACACCTTTACACCCAATCACTAACCTATCTCCCTCCCCCCCTCCCCCAGGGAAGTTTAACACCATAGTTCAATCCAGTTCTTGTGGACCAGACTTTAGGGGACTCTGGCCCTCACATCCCCACTGGGGGGCTTCACAACCTGATTCCTGAGCACCACCAAAAATTTTACAAACCTGGCAGCTATGGTAAGGAACTGTGCATGAGCACAGGGTGCACACTACGTGGGGAACATCACACTGACATTCTGCCTAGGGCAGCAGATTGTCTTGAGCAGCCTTTGGTCGGAACACTGGCCACAACTGGCCAGCAGGAAATTCCCCCAAAAGAGAGGAACTCCCTACAAACTGCTGTCCCCACCTGCTCAGTGTCAGGAAAGGGAGTGGGCGTGCCCACGGTAATCCTTCACTGGCATAGGGATATTAAGGATCTTCAAAAGCAGTTCTAACTCTCATTGGGCCACAGTGGCCCTGAGAATCAAAGAACCAGAGCCACCACCCTGATGTCATCCCTCCCCCTCTCTCCTGTGGCAGATAAGGCTCAAGAGCAGGAGAGAATCAAGCCCCAAAACTCTGGAGGTTTAACCATCACTGAGGTTAATAGTCTTACATTGTTCAATCAATAATACAAGGGAGAGGTGGTGGGGGGGGGAAGAGAAATAATAAGTGCTAAATGGAAGAAACCACAGTTAACTTACACAGCAGTACATTAATGGTAGTTAAGTGCTAAACCACATGGTTTCCTTTTGTGAGTATTTTAACTAAAGTGTTCAGTGTTTTCTTTCCACTAAATCCTGTGTTTGTCATAACTATTTTAGACAGCCTTCAGACTTCAGTGGTGCTAATGGAGACACTGATGACACACTCTTTAATATGGAGTCCAGTTTATTTCATTCATTCTAATTTGTTCACATCTAAATACACTTGTTTACCCTCTCCCTTCTTCCACTTCACTCTCTTCCCAAATAGTGATCAGCTCTCTTCATTAATACCATTCCTCACCTACTCCACCTCACTTCCATGAACCTTTCTAGCTCTTTCTTTACTGTACCACCTAAAAATCTCATACACATATGTCTCCTATGAGTGTTTTCAGGGAACAGTAAAATCTGATGAGCTATAGGGGGCAGGAAACTCCACAAAGTTCACCTTGCAGTGTTCCCTACAAATCTTCCTCTCACAGAAATAAGAGACAAGGAGAAGGTGGTATTCTCCCAACCATGTGGTTCTCAGCAATGTGGATGAAAGATAGCATTTCCCAGTCCCATCCCTGCTACAGTGCCCTTCTGTCCCCTACTCCCTTCTACAGAAGCCATTCACCACATACAGCTGCACAAAATCTCCCTCCCTCACAGGTTGCCAGTATGGAGTCTAAGCTAATGTTGCCCTGAGCAGCATTAACGTAACCACTCAGATATTCGTGCCTATCTACTGTCTCTGGTAGGAGGAAAATAAGTAGGGGAGAGGGATGGGGGGAGTCCTCCTCTCTGGCCCCAGCCCCGGGGCAGCCTGCCTGCACCCCAAACGCCTCATCCCCAGCCCCTCCCCACCACACCCCAGAGCCCACACCCCCAGCCAGAGCCCTCACCCCCCGCACCCCAACTCTCTGCCCTAGCCCTGAGCCTCTCCCACACTCCAAACCCTTCATCCCCAGCCCCAGTCCTCATCCCCCCCACACCCTAACCCTCTACCCCAGTCCTGAGCCCCCTCCTGCATCGTAAACCCCTCATCCCCAACCCTACCCCACAACCCTCACCCCTGCACTCCAATTCTCTGCCTAAGCTCCCACACACACCTCAAACCCCTCATCACCAGCCCCACCCCAGAGCCCTCACATTTTTACATTATTTTTAAAAATATATATCGGCTTATAAGACAGGTGTGGGGGGCAGGACTTGGACCTGTTCTTGGCACCACCAAAAATTATACAAACCTGCCGCCCCTGCACAATAGCACTGATAGGTGATATCCTTGTCTTTATTTTCTATGAGACGTGACATTTACACAAGGGTATTTGGTCCTCAATTCCTGTTATTTTGTTTGATACCACGCTTAGCCTCCTAGATCATGCTAACACAGGACTTGACTTCCCACTGTACTGAGGCAATGTGCAATCTGCTTTCTTAAAGTGTTCATTCAATAATATATACATTTACAACCCTGGCTCCAGATGAAAGGTGCTGATAGAGCTTGACCATGAACAGACCTTTCAGCATCATGCACAGTGGAGCTGAGCATTCACATCTAGTCTGTACGTGATGTTTGAGCTTTTATCCTGCTTAAAGCTGGAAGGAAGCAGAGGAAATAAAGAGATCAGCTTCCAAACTAGCAAAAGAAACAGCTGCAACAGAACCTTGGGCAGGGAAATTTGCTACCACATTGGGCTATGTTGTAGCAATTCTCTTTCATGAAGTCCTGAATATGTAAAAAGTGTTCTATAATGCTGACTATTTATATGTGTGATGGCTTGAGGAATCTAACTATGTATAACATGAATTCTTACGTAGTCTATGAACTTTGTGTATAACCCTTAGTGTGTACTAAATCAGCCATTTGCTGACAGGAACTATGTCATATAAACTCACTCTCTTGAAGCAGCTATGGTACAATCAAAAAAGTTAACATGGAATGACTTTGCCCTGGTAGAACAATGAATATGCTAAAGCGATTGACCAAGCTAAAAAAAAAAATGGTCATCCCATCTTGACTGAAGGAGTGGAAGGGAGTGGCACAGTGGAAATTCCCCAGCAGAAAGAGAGAACAAAGGAAGAAGTGGTAGAAGCTCTTGTTAAAAAGACATGTTTCCAGGTATCAAAGTTAGGCTGATTGGTCTATAATTGCCCAGGTCCTCTTTGTTCCCTCTAGTACCTATCTTTATAAAAGGGACCAAAGAGGACCCAAGGATTTATAGACCAGTCAGTCTAACTTCGATAAATGGAAAGATACTGGAACAAATTATTAAGCAATCAAATAGCCAGCACCTAGAGGATCGGGTAATAAGTAATAGTCAATAATGTCAAGAACAAATGCCAAACCACACTATTTTGTTTCTTTGACAGGGTTACTTGCCAAGTAGATAGGGGGAAGCTGAAGATGTGATATATCTTGATTTTAGTAAGATTTTTGACATAGTTCCCTATGACATTCTCATAAGCAAGTTACGGGAAAGTGGTCTAGATGAAATTACTATAAGATGGGTGCAAAACTGGTTGAAAGACCATACTCAAAGAGTAGTTATCAATGATTTGCTCTCAAACTGGGAGGATGTATCTAGTAGGGTCCAGATGGGATCTGTCCTGAGTCCAGCACTATTCAATATTTTCATTAATGACTTGGATAATGAAGTGGAAAGTGTGCTTATAAAATTTATAGATAACGCCCACATGGGAGGGGTTGCAAGCACTTTGGAGGGCAGGATTAGAATTCAAAATGACCTTGACAAATTGGAGAATGGGTCTGAAATCAATAAGATGACATCATAGAATCATAGAACTGTAGGACTGGAAGGGACCTCGAGAGGTCTTCTAGTCCAGTCCCCTGCACTCGTGGCAGGACTAATTATCTAGACCATTCCTGACAGGTGTTTGTCTAACCTGCTCTTAAAAATCTCCAATGATGGAGATTCCACAACCTCCCTAGGCAATTTATTCCAGTGCTTAACCACCCTGACAGTTAGGAATTTTTTTCCTAATGTCCAACCTAAACCTCCCTTGCTGCAATTTAAGCCCATTGCTTCTTATCCTATCCTCAGAGGTTAAGAAGAACAATTTTTCTTCCTCCTTGTAACAACCTTTTACATACTTGAAAACTGTTATCATGTCCCCTCTCAGTCTTCTCTTTTCCAGACTAAACAAACCCATTTTTTTCAATCTTCCCTCATAGGTCATGTTTTCTAGATCTTTAATCATTTTTGTTGCTCTTCTCTGCACTTCTCCAATTTGTCCATATCTTTCCTGAAATGTGGTGCCAAGAACTGGACACAATACTCCAGTTGCGGGCTAATCAGAGCGGAGTAGAGCCGAAGAATTACTTCTTGTGTCTTGCTTACAACACTCCTGCTATACATCCCAGAATGATGTTCACTTTTTTTGCAACAGCGTTACACTGTTGACTCATATTTAGTTTGTGGTCCACTATGACCACCAGATCCCTTTCCGCAGTACTCCTTTCTAGGCAGTCATTTCTCATTTTGTATGTGTGCAACTGATTGTTCCTTCCTAAGTGGAGTACTTTGCATTTGTCCTTATTGAATTTCATCCTATTTACTTCAGACCATTTCTCCAGTTTGTCCAGATCATTTTGAATTTTAGTCCTATCCTCCAAAGCACTTGCAACCCCTCCCAGCTTGGTATCATCCACAAACTTTATAAGTGTACTCTCTATGCCATTATTTAAATAATTGATGAATATATTGAACAGAAACAGAACCAGAACTGATCCCTGCGGGATCCCACTTGTTATGCCCTTCCAGCATGACTGTGAACCACTGATAACTACTCTCTGGGAATGGTTTTCTAAACAGTTTTGCACCCACCTTAGTAGCTTCATCTAGGTTGCATTTCCCTAGTTTGTTTATGAGAAGGTCATGCAAGACAGTATCAAAATCTTTACTAAAGTCAAGATATACCACGTCTACCGCTTCACCCCTATCCACAAGGCTTGTTACCCTGTCAAAAAAAGCTATCAGGTTGGTTTGACACGATTTGTTCTTGACAAATCCATGCCTATTGTTACTTATCAACTTATTATCTTCTATATGTTTGCAAATTGATTGCTTAATTATTTGCTCCATTATCTTTCTGGGTAGAGAAGTTATTTAATTATTTTAATTTTAATTTAAGAAGTTAATTAAGCTGACTGGTCTGTAGTTTCCTGGGTTGTCCTTATTTCCCTTTTGATAGATGGGCACTATATTTGCCCATTTCCAGTCTTCCAGAATCTCTCCCGTCTTCCATGACTTCTCAAGATAATCACTAGTGGCTCAGATATCTCCGCAGTCAACTCCTTGAGTATTCTAGATGCATTTCATCAGGCCCTGGTGAATTGAAGACATCTAATTTTTCCAAGTAATTTTTAACTTGTTCTTTCCTATTTCAGCCTCTTCTGTTCCTACCTAATTTTCACTGGCATTCACTACGTTAGACGTCCAATCACCACCAACCTTCTTGGTGAAAACTGAAACAAAGAAGTCATTAAGCACCTCTATCATTTCCACATTTTATGTTATTTTCACACACACACACACAGTAACAGGCCTACCCTGTCCTTGGTCTTCCTCTTGCTTCTAATGTATTTGTAGAATGTTTTCTTGTAACCCTTTATGTCTCTGGTTAGTTTGATCTCGTTTTGTGCCTTGGCCTTTCTAATTTTGTCCCTACATACTTGTGTTATTTGTTTATATTCATCCTTTGCAATTTGACCTAGTTTCCACTTTTTGTAGGACTCTTTTTTGATTTTTAGATCATTGAAGATCTTCTGGTTAAGCCAGGGTGGTCTCTTTCCATACTTCCAATCTTTCTTATGCAGTGGCATAGTTTGCTCTTATGCCCTTAATAATGTCTGTTTGAAAAACTGCCAACTGTCTTCTATTGTTTTTCCCCTTAGACTTGCTTCCCATGGGATCTTACCTACCAACTCCCTCAGTTTGCTAAAGTCTGCCTTCTTGAAACCCATTGTCTTTATTTTGCTGTTCTCCCTCCTACCATTCCTTAGAATCATGAACTTTATCATTTCATGATCACTGTCACCCAAGCTGCCTTCCACTTTCAAATCCAATAAAGATACGTGCAAAGTAATATATATAAGAAAAAAATCAAATGCCTGACTGAAAAGAATAATGGATCACATATTGAATATGAGTCAACAACGTGATGCCATTGCAAAAAAAGTCTAATATCATTCTGGAGTGTATTCACAGAAGTGTCATAGGTAAGGGCATGGCTACCCTTGCAGATATAGAGCGCTGTGAGTTAAACCCGCCTTCGTAGAGCACAGTAGGGAAAGCACTGCAGTCTGTCCACACTGACAGCTTCAAGCGCACTGGCGTGGCCACATTTGTGGCACTTGCAGCGGCATTGGGAGCGGTGCATTATGGGCAGCTATCCCAGCATGCAAGTGACTGCAATGTGCTTTTCAAATGGGTGGGGTGGGGTGGAGTGTGACAGGGAGTGTGTTGTGTGTATGTGGGGGGAGAGAGAGTGGGTTTTTGGGGGGCTGAGAGTGTCAGCATGCTGTCTTAAGTTCAGACCCCCCTTCCCCCCCCCCGCCTCTCTCTCACTCACTCAAAGCAAACAGTAAATGTTTGCTTTTTCTCAGAACTGATAAGCAGTCGGCTTCTCTGAAACGGAGCTTTGAAAGGGCATTTCCACATTCCTGCAGCCGATTTCACAACAATGACAAGAGTTGCCACTTGACTTAAAGGGATTATGGGACGTTTCCGGAGACTGATCACAGCGCAGTAACGCAACACCTCATTCACACTGGTGCCGCGGCGCTCCAGCGGGGGTGCAGCAAACGTTATTCCACTCGCTGAGGTGGAGTACCAGCAGCGCTGTAGCTGCGGAGTCAGAGCGCTCTACGTGCCTTGCCAGTGTAGACGGGGAGTTAGCCAGGGTGTCCGGGGCTGCTTTATTGTGCTGTAACTGCAAGTGTAGCCAAGGTCTAAGACACAGGAGGAATTGTCCTGCTTTACTTGGCACTGGTAAGGCCTCAGTTGGAATACTGTTTCCACACTTCAGAAAAGATGCAGACACATTGGAGGGAGTCCAGAGGACAGCAACAAAAATGATAAAAGGTTTAGAAAACCTGAACTATGATCAAAGGTTAAAAAAACTGGCTGTGTTTAGTCTTGAGAAAAGACTGAAGGGAGGACCTGATAACAGTCCTCAAATATGATAAGGGCTGTTATAAAGAGGAAGGTGATCAATTGCACTCCATATCCACTGAAGGTAGGATAAGAAGCAATCTGCAGCAAGGGAGATTTAGGTTAGCTATTAGGAAGAACTTTCTAACTCTATGAGTAGTTAAGCCCCGGAAGAGGCTTCCAAGGGTGGTTGTAGAATCCCCGTCACTGGAGGTTTTTAAGAACAGGTTAGACCAATGGTCCCCAATGCGGTGCCTGCGGGTGCCATGGCACCTGCCAGGGCATCAATGTGCGCCTGCCTACTGTCCGCCGGACAAGCAGCCGCCGAAATGCCTCCGAGAAGCAGCAACGTCAAGAAGCGTTGCCACCGAAATGCAGCTGATTTTCGGCGGCGACGCCTCTTGATGACGCTACTTCTCGGCAGCATTTCGGCAGCGATGCTTCTTGGTGTTGCCGCTTCTCAGCGGCATTTCGGGGGCTGCTTGTCCGGCGGCCACGCTCCTCGGCAGCTAGTCATCCGGCGCCCGCCACACAGAAGGGTTGGGGACCACTGGGTTAGACAAACACCTGGAAGGGATGATCTAGGTATACTTGGCCCTTCCTCAATGCAAGAGGTTTGACTAGATGACCTCTCCAGGACTTTATAACCCTACATTTCTATGAGTCTATGCTCTCTGAGGGAGGGGGAACCTTTTGACTGCTAGACCAGAACAAGTGGAAGAGATCTTGTTGCAGGGGCAGAGAGAGACAGAACCTGAAGATTGAGCAGGAGGAGAAGCAGAAGGTCTGGGACCCTGAAAAGACTGATCAAAACTCAAATGGCTCTCCGAGTGGTGAGGACACTGGAGGGAAGGATTTTTGTGTGCAGGTGGTGTTGGTTTTGCATGGATCTGTAAGTCTCTAGGCTTTCTCTATGAATAAGGTGTGTGTGTTTAAGTAGTTGCTTGGCAGAGTCCGAGGTCCTTGCTGTAACTGTTGTGTGTCCCCAAAGCGTTAAACTGTAAACCAGAATACCTATGAGAGTGGAGCTCTAGGAATGTGTGTGCTCAAGTTAGAGCCCTGCAACCTGACCCAAACCCACAGGACCTGACTACAAGTGTCATGTCCAGGTCGGGATGGATGGAAAATAACCCAACTCTCTTGGGCTTAGGTCAGCTCTCCTGCTCCTCCTCCTCCAAGGGGTGGGTGCAGTGGCGGCTGTGTGCCCACTCTTGCCAGCCACTGCCACCTCGCTGCACTGTGTGTGCTGCAGAGTATGTGCGCTGAGGAGTCATAGTATCTCTCACTCCACAGAACACATACCGTGCAGCAAGAGGTGACAGACAGCAGGAGCAGGGCACGCAGCCACCATCACATTCACTCCAAGAGCAGAAGGAGGAAAGACAATCCCCCAGGGGGGCAGCAGTGGTAGCACTCTCTTATGTTCAGGGGGAATGTTCGGGCTTAGGTCAGAAAACAACTTGGTCTTCATTGGATTGGGTGGGCTTGTTTCCAGTGCTGGCCTAAAAATTAGGCCCGAGCAGACCTCTAGTTTAAGCTACAGGGGAGGCTTGAGGGGGTTCAGTACTTGTCTTGGGGCCTAGGGCATCTGCGTCCCACTTCCACAAAAGGGGACTACACAGGGAGCTTGCACCTTGGGAGTGATCCTGAGACTCAGGAGCCAGAGCCAGGGCCAGGCCACTGTTCAAACTCAGTGGGCTTAGAAGCACACAGGATCCAGTGCATGGATCCAAACACAATAGCCTGGTGAGTGCTCAGCAGGGGGAGTTCAACCAGGGCTGTGACAATGATCATAAAAAGTGCACATCCTGTATACCATCCTGTATACCAATGTGTGCACGCACCAAGTTTGGAAAGGAATACTGTTCTAGCCACTTGTTTGGTTTAGTTATTTGCATCCGCATTCTTACCTAATTTTCACCCACCTCTCTCCTTATGTAACTGCAGAAAACTCCACTGTCTCCTGTTTTGTCAGGACACACCAAAAGCAATCTCAATCCAAAGGAAATTATGGATACCTGCATTATGAATTATTTATTGAAGAAAGCCCAAAGCTCTGCTACACTTATTTTATCATAATTTAGTTTATGGAGCTCTTCCACATTTAAGCCAAGGAGAAACAGGACTGAATCAAAGTAAACGATTGCACTTTTTAGTCAGTTAACAGGCACACATCACCAATGGCATTAAGCAACATTATTTTCTATGTATTTCTCATTTTTCTGCACTGTACTGAGAAAAATAAATTCAGCATCTCCCTCTCTCTTTCTCTCTCTCTGTCAAACATACTATCTCATTATGCAATATATCTACTTTAGCAAAAACTAAGGGCCCAGCATTATAGAGCCCGATTCAAAGTGCAATGAAGCTAACAAGAGGTCCTAACTGGGCAAAAAGGTCACAAAATTCAGAGGTTAAAGTTCCCATCATTTAATTGGGCCATACTGCACTTATGTAGTATTTATATTGTTGTTTGTATTGGTATGTTTATATCCTCATACTTAGGCCCTGACCCTGCATTATTATAGTTAATGGGAACTTTGCCATTGACTTCAATGAGTGTAGGCTAATGGCCATGGCAAATGCAAATCTCGTTCATCTTTAGTGGAAGACTTCCTTCATCAAGCAAACAATTTTTGACAGTGTCTTGAGTGATCTGTTAAAATAAGCTTCACAATAATTATAGGGCTAAATCCTCAGATAATGTAAATCAGTGTAACCTTACTTAAGTCAAAGTGCAATTGGTGAACTTGGTGCTGTACCAGGAAGAAATGGTGCCATATTTTCATAACATGAGCTTGAAAGATACAAGAATCCTGTGAAGAAGCAAATTTTCATGTGATTCCCAGATCAATTTCTGGATCAGATTTGTCTGGTTTCATCTGAATATACTTATCTGAACATTCGGCAGCTTATCCAGAACAAATCTATCTCCAATTGTTTGTTTTTTGTTTTTAGTAAGCCAAACTATGCTAGAAGAAATATTTAGAAGAGAAAAGCATTTTTTTTAACACATTTCCTTACAAACGCACTAAAAAGAACTAGAGATAATATGGTGCACATTCATACAGGTCTTCACAGTATTGCAAACTGTGAGGTGTTGTATAGTATATTTTTCTCTTCATGAACATATCAGTGTTGTTGGTAATGATGTACCTGCATTGGAGGGTGAATATCCTCTTGCATATTAAAAGTTGGTGCTGAGCAATATGATTGCTCACCTAAAATTGGAGAAATCCACTATTTTCCCCTTGCTGCACAAACATAGTCGGCATTCACATTAATGGAAGTTGCCCCACTAGCAATATCTGCCTTCAAAAAAAAATGTAAAACTGATTCTGCAAATAATCCCATTGCAAGAGCACATCTGGATAATTTAAAAGTGCCTTTTAAAATATGCTGAGTGCTGGCATAGTTAAACAGGTTTCTGAAAGCATTGCTTCACTGTCTACTGCTGGGATTTTGGAACAGTGTCACTTATTCTATCAGTCATAAAAATGATAATATGATGTGATCTAGATTAAGCACATAAAGAAGAAACTGGGTGAAAGAAAGATTTCTCTTTTTATTTTTACTTTTTTTTTTTAACTAAGGAGCCACTGAGATGGTTGGTGTACCACATTCTTATTTTCTCAGCCTCGTAATATGCTAAAATAAGGATATCGTCTCCTTTTCAAATAGAAAAAAATAAAATTAAGTAAGGGATCAGACAAGAAGAGCCTTGAAAACCAGGAAAAAGAAATCTAGAAGTATACTTTGAGGTACAGCCGATGGAGTAGCTATCCCAGTTAGTACTAAATCATGGCCATTTTCTTCATTCCAATTTCCCCAGTAACAATAAATTTAATCAAAGCACAGACACATTCTGAAAAACTGGGGAACTGGAGGAAAATGTGTTTGGACTTTTTAGGCTTCCTCCAGAACTGTTGTTCAGCATTTAAATAGCAAGCATGATAGGTGCATTAGAAATACTATATATAGTATATATGATCATGTTAACTTTGGTAATTCCTGGAGGCCAACTGAGAATGGGACCCCATTATGCTAGGTATTGTGCAAACACACTAAGAGACAGTTCCTGCCCTGAAGATCTTATAATTTCAACAGCAAGATGCGCTGTCCTGGACCCCCTTCAAAAATTTGGGCACATCATTTAATTTCTCTGTCCCTCAGTTTCCCCATCTGTAAAATGGAGATAATAATCCATCCCTGCTTTACAAGAACATTGTGAAGATTAATCTAATGACCTTTGGCAAATGATTTGAGAACAGCAGAGAGATAATGCACTAATAATAAAAAGTATTGATACTATTAAAGTTTCAGTGGACAGGGGAGGGAGAATCTCGCCATGATTATTTATTCTACAGTTTTGGATCCGATCTATATGGAATTATTTGTGTCTCTACTTACAGAGTTGAAATAACTTCTAGTTATAGATGGGACTGGATTAGTGCCCCAAATATGCACTGCTCATGCTTTGGGGACGTGTTGATTCTGAGCTAATCCTGGGTCCATCTCTAGTTCCAGTCAATATTTCACTATTTTTTTATGGCAGGTGTAAAAATTTGCTAAGCATTTTGCCAAAGTTTAGCAGAACAAAATTTGGTGACATCCAAAGCCAATTTGCAAATGCCCCTTTTCCCTAGCTCAGAAGCTGTCAACTGTTGAGATGGAAACAGGGAGAATTCAATTAAATAAATTATCCTCACCTTCCATGCAAATCTTTATTTTGATAATTACATGTAAATGTTTCAGCAATTTGCAAATGTTTTGGCTGCTTCTGTTCTCTTGGTGCAGTGATAACAGCACTTAGGTGCTTCCAAGAATGCAGCCATACTAGCTCCCGGACATACACAGCCATCCAAAAAGAAAGAAACAGAGGATGAGTGCAGCCAGCTATCACTGTGAATGCGGGGAGAATAAGGAAGGATTTTTTGGAGAGGATTTGTGTTTTGGGAGGTCAAACCAGGGAATCTTCAAAAAACGTTTTAGGGACATTTCAAATAAGTAAATCATCCTTGATACCACATACTTCTCAAGTCAAGGAGCTTTATAAATATTTTAAACTTGGTGATTTTTTTTTAACATAGCCATCTATTTGGGGGGGAGGTGTTTAATCCTGCAAATGTGTATATGCTTCACTTTACAGATATATTTCAGAGTAGCAGCCGTGTTAGTCTGTATCCGCAAAAAGAACAGGAGTACTTGTGGCACCTTAGAGACTAACAAATTTATTAGAGCATAAGCTTTAGTGGGCTACAACCCACTTCTTCGGATGCATATAGAGTGAAACATACATTGAGGAGATATATATACACACATACAGAGAGCATGAACAGGTGGGAGTTGTCTTACCAACTCTGAGAGGCCAATTAAGTAAGAGAAAAAAAACTTTTGAAGTGATAATCAAGATAGCCCAGTACAGACAGTTTGATAAGAAGTGTGAGAATACTTACATGGGGAGATAGATTCAATGTTTGTAATGGCTCAGCCATTCCCAATCTCTATTCAAGCCTAAATTGATTGTATCTAGTTTGCATATCAATTCGAGTTCAGCAGTTTCTCATTGGAGTCTGTTTTTGAAGCTTTTCTGTTGCAAAATTGCCACCCGCAGGTCTGTCATAGAATGGCCAGACAGGTTAAAGTGTTCTCCCACTGGTTTTTGAGTATTATGATTCCTGATGTCAGATTTGTGTCCATTAATTCTTTTGCGTAGAGACTGTCCAGTTTGGCCAATGTACATGGCAGAGGGGCATTGCTGGCACATGATGGCATATATCACATTGGTAGATGTGCAGGTGAACGAGCCCCTGATGATATGGCTGATGTGATTAGGCCCTATGATGATGTCACTTGAATAGATATGTGGACAGAGTTGGCATCGGGCTTTGTTACAAGGATAGGTTCCTGGGTCAGTGTTTTTGTTCAGTGATGTGTGGTTGCTGGTGAGTATTTGCTTTAGGTTGGGGGGTTGTCTGTAAGCGAGGACAGGTCTGTCTCCCAAGATCTGTGAGAGTAAAGGATCATCTTTCAGGATAGGTTGTAGATCTCTGATGATGCGCATCAGTGGGTTGTAGCCCACGAAAGCTTATGCTCTAATAAATTTGTTAGTCTCTAAGGTGCCACAAGTACTCCTGTTCTTTTTACAGATATAGTCAGTCCCCTTAACTTCAATATGGCTACATGCTTTAAGTTCAGTATGAACAATGGTCTTTGTAAAAGCAGGATCTAAAATTGGATCATAAGTTGAAATTGTCACATGAAATCAAAATCCAGTGAAACTCACTTGGTTAAACTCAGCCCTTGTGTCAATAGATTCACAAAACTTTTCAGTGGCAGCACGAATCCAAATGAATCTTGGTGGTTTTGAGACAGTTTTGGGTTCGTTCAGAACCCAACACAAGAGACAGGTGTTGAAATCCAAATACAGTAGACATGAATTTCTGCAAACTGAAAACAGAGAGTCACATACAGCTCTAAAAAAAAGGCTTTTCTTTCTAACATTAAAACTACAGTTCCTTAAAAAAAATCACCTAAATGTATATTAACCTATTGGTACAGTACTGTATGCTAAACACTGCAAAAGTATTTATTTAAAACTAATCTGTAGTTTATTTCTCATAATTACAGAAAGTTCTACGAAATTGCTTCTGGTCTATCTTAAAAAAAGAAAAACAAAAACCAACACAAAAACAGATTGCAACTTACTGTTAAAGTAGCAATAAACTCCAAAGGCATGTCAGTGCTTGTGGGTTGTTAAGAGGTTTATATCCCTAGGGTGTATCAAGCCTGATTGCACAATAAGAAAAGTGACTCCAAAGTTAGATGAAGGTAAACAATTTTACAAAAACAGATGTTTTGTCATTTTTATTAGCCTTTGTGGCAGCTTTCTGAAATAAATACAAAATAAAGCTGAATCACTAGGTGCCAAAAGCTTGTGTTGAAAGGGCTGCAAGCGTGCCAGGGTGTGGCAGATTGCAAATATCAAATGCATTGTTTTTCTGTGCCACCACCGATTGATCTGATCATGAAAAAGAATTAATAATTAACAGTAATTATCTGACTGAACACTTTTCAATATGCTGAAATCAGTTGGATGTTGTTTATTAGTAGCACACAGCTCTCTGTCTTCAGATGCATTGCATTCCGCATTTTATAAATTATTGTGGGATGGCTTAGTCTAACCTTATCATTTTGACTGGACACTTAATCTTGCATCGTGTGAATGCCACATTCTTTTTCCTCCATATGCCTCTTTCAATTGGCTGTTCACCAGCCCTGAATGCCAAAGGTTACAAGAATGGGAAAAAAAACTTGCTTCCTAATTAAAGAGTGGCAATTTGGCAATGTGTGCTGTAATTTCTCCACTTTAGTAAAAGTCATAGCTAGTCTAGTAATGTATAAGAAGGAAAGTACTAAATAACAAAACCAAAAAGGAATGACAAATCCTGTAAAATACCACTGTAATTGTGACCTTTATACTCTACATTGTTTATTAAAAATACATACCGTGAAAGGTTACATGTTTTGATACAGACATCTTGAAAAGACCGCCTTATAAAAACACCTTAGAGTATGCTACCGAATATCAAGTAAAGCATTGGTTGGCGTCTCTGTGAAGAATGACTCTTGCTCCCTCATCCCCTCAAATGTCTAGACTCCTCTGAGACATCCAGTGCTCTTTCCTGCATGGGGTCCCAGCCATCTCCTCTGTCATTTGAGGGGGAAAGAGTTGCAATAGGAAAATCCGTTTCTAGAGGAAGACTACTTCAGCTGTGGCATGCTTGCAACTCCCAGTGAAGTAAGGGGGAGTAGCATTGACATGGCTGTATAATTAGGCTCCAAGCGTTTCTTCATAAAAGAATGTAAGTTGTACCATATAATTCCAAATTTGCTATGTGGGCAGGAACCAATGGGTGTGGATGCAAGTCACGGGTACTTATTTCATATAAGAAGTAATGATTTTTAATGAAAATTATTAGAGCTGTCGATTAATCGCAGTTAACTCACACAATTAACTCAAAAAAGTTAATCATGATTTAAAAAATTAATCGCAATTAATCACAGTTTTAATCGCAATCTTAAGCAATAGAATACCAATTGAAATGTATTAAATATTTTTGGATGTTTTTCTACATTTTCAAATATATTGATTTCAATTACAACACAGATTACAATGTGCATAGTGTATACGCTATCATTTTTACAGTGCAAATATTTATATAAAAATAATAATATAAACAAAAGAAATAGTATTTTTCAATTCACCTCATACAAGTACCGTAGTGCAACCTCTTTATCGTGAAAGTGCAACTTACAAATGTAGATTTTTTTTTTGTTACATAACTGCCCTCAAAAACAAAATAATGTAAAACTGTAGAGCCTACAAGTCCACTCGGTCCTACTTCTTGTTCAGCCAATCGCTAAGACAAACACGTTTGTTTACATTTACAGGAGATAAAGCTGCCTGCTTCTTATTTACAATGTCACCAAAAAGTGAGAACAGGCATTCTCATGGCACTTTTGAAGCCAGTATTGCAAGGTACTTATGTCATGTGCCAGATATACTAAACATTCATATGCCTCTTCGTGCTTCAGCCACCATTCCAGAGGACATGCTTCCATGCTGATGACGCTTGTTAAAAAAATGTGTGAATTAAATTTTGTTTGGTGACATGTTTTCAAATGTACCTTACTCTCTTTGAAATAACCAGATGAAGCTTTCATATTTATGGGCAAATGCATACTGTGCACTAGAGAGGATAACTGGGCTGCTGGAATTTAAACCGAATTGTAGGATGTCAGCTGTCCATTTTATGTAGAGGTTCCCACAAAACTGAATTGGAGAATCTATTATTAAAATTTACCATGAACCAGGTACAATCTCTCCTGCATTTTCCCAGGGCCTTTTAAACAATTTTCTTTAACACTACTGTGTAGTGCAAGAAGTAGTAGTCATACATTAATTTAATCCTTGTATTTGCAGAGCAGTATGGACTTCAGCCACACAGCTCCCACAAAGGGATTTCTGGGGATCCCACTAAGGTCAATACTTTTTCAAAGTATCCTTTCAGATGTAACAAGTAATAAAGAACCACCACCATGCTGCTGTATTCCCCAGGGATGAAGCATCAGCCACTGTACCTCAGTCTCTTTCTCTTTCACACACCACCCAGCATTGCCATGTCCTTTTTAAATAAAAAATGTTTTAAGAAAAAAGGAATCAATGAAAAATAAAAAGTTCTGCTAGTTACTTCTTTTTACGTTGATTCCTTGTGCACAGAATACCCACAGAGCAATATCATCAAGCAAAATTGGACCATTGGGGTCATCAGTGCTCTTGAAAAGGCACAATTTCTCAGGGGATGGACAGCAAGTTTTGTTATGCTCCATCTCCGCTTAAGTGTTGTGTAAAGTATATGATAAAAGCAGATGGCACAACTCTTTCTAGATATGGTTGGAAAAATTGGACTTGCTTAATACAGTCCCTGGAGAGTTTTCTTGGAGCACGCCTCTGCAAGGAGAAACAATTATTTTACTTTTGGCTGCTATTGTCTCATGCTAAGGGAATACTTGTACAGTAATGATGAACTCTGTGAAGGGTGAAATGAATATTGCTGCCACTTCAGTATATTTGATGTGGAAGAATTTTGGCTACTATTAACTTGGCAAAACGTTGCTAGCTTTAATCACACAGTGACTTGTGTTTGCTTAAAAGTGATGTTTTATACTGTTATCCAAATGGAGCAGCTTGGGGCAGACTCACTCGGTAGTAAAACCATACATAAGAGGACAACATGAATACCCTGGTTTTAAATATGCCTTGGAGAATGTTGACAATTTATTTTCTAACTTTTATTATTAAATTATTATGAAAGATTCATTTAAGTATACTGGATTTGAGGAAGCCTGGCATATGCCATCTGTACTGTTCTCTGTTCAACAATATGGGGAAATGTCATGCCATTAGATCTGCATTTTGGGACTCTCAAAGGTAAGAATTTTTAGGAGTCCAGCATCCTCTGAAAGGGTCTCTCACCAAAGTCAATGGGAGTCTTTCCAATGACACTAATGAGAATTAGATAATGCCTAAAATAAGGCTCTCTTGTTATACAATCACCCCTCAAAAAGGAAAGCTCTACAAAGCTGCATGTCTGGGGGGAGGGAGGGTGTTGGAAAGATCCAGACAAAAATACTACTTGCATTTACCCATTATTGGCTATGGTTGGTTTGTACCACTCATGATTGGCTATAGTAAGAAAAAATATGAGTTTAAAGTGATGTCAGCTATAACTGGGATAACCCCTATGCCTCTGTCTCCATAGCTAACATTCAATCTTACATATCTCAAATAAGATTAAGGGCCAGGTTGTGGCTGGCCCTGTGAGGATGTACAGGGCAGGTAGGTAGATGCCACAAGGAGTATTTCTCTCCCTTCCCTGCCCTCCTGTGCAGAGAGCAAGTCACATTTTGGCTGGGGAGCACTGGCACTGTACTGAGCTCATGGTCTTTGCCTACCCTAAGGGGTTGAGAAAGGGAAAGTTCATGAATGGAACCTGCATAGAGTGAGGTGGGGAGTATGCGGTACCTTCTCAAAGACAGGCAGAGTTCCCACACAAGTGTGCTCTCCCCAAAGACTATTTAGAGTTCCTTTGGGGGCTATTGTTTCTGCATAGCTTCTTTTCATCTCTCCTCCAAAGTGGACAATGGCTATTAAAAAGAAAAAACTGTAATCTGGTCTGAAAACCCAAATTTCGCAGGGCCTCTGGTGCTGAAAAGTCTACTGGGAGGTAGGTTTGGTGGCAGAAGATGATCACAGCTTTCCATCTGCTATGGCCAAATGTGGACCATGCTGGCTAGGGATGGTGTGTGACAAGGCAATGCATTAATTCAGCACAATCATGAATGGAGCCCTGTAGTAGGTTAGCGGTGGTCCCTCCCCCCTCTGGGTCAGTGGGAGGCCACGCCACCTCACTACATCACTGGGCATCACCCACAGTCAGGGAATTAGCAGAGCACTGAACAGCCTATGGCTCTGACCTGCAGTCCAGGCAGAGCCACCAATGAGTCTCTAGGCCCCAGGTCCTCATGCAGGGTGGGGCACAACCAATCTATGACTTCAGGCTGCAGTCAGGGAAGAGCAGCAAAAAAGGTCTCTGAGCTCAGGCTCTCAGTCAGGGCAGGGCAGCAAATAGTCCAGGACTCTGGCCTGTACTCAGGACAGAGCAGCAAAGAGGTCAGGTGTCCTAGCTCCAGCGGACAGCTGACAAACACAGGCCTCTTGGCCTAGAAAGGGGAGGCTTCCACCCCAGGGCCCTAACAGTGGTGGAGTGTTCTGCCACTGGGTCAGCGGGGAATCCAGCCACAACATGCTGACCGCATTTTAGGCAGCAATGCGTCCAGACTGAGGTCAGCTACCCCTGGGCCACTTCCTACCCTCCCCTTGTGGTGTACCTGGAACTGTGGGGTGTCCTTCAGCTCCTCGAAGTAGGTAGCCAGGGGCAACTCCTTGGTGCCTCAGTCTGCTGGCAACTCCAGCCACTCTGGCCAGTCCTCAGTTCAGCAGAGCTCCCCTTTGATCTCCAGGCTCGGGAGCAGGCAGAAGGCGTCTGTCTCCTCTGGTGGCTGGAGCCCAACTGAGCTCCAGGACCCGCCCTTTATACTTCCTGTCCTATCTCCTGCCTTCTGGTGGGAGGGGTGAGCACAGCCAGGCTCTGCCCACCTGAGTTCAGAGAGTGGTCCCTTCCCTTCTGGCTCAGTAGGAGGCCACTCTGCATCACTACAAGTCCCCAGCAGGAACTAAAGGTGAACTCCTCTGAGTAACTTCTGAGGGTGAAAACTCTGTGGGCCCACACCAGGAGCGCAGCAGATATGGTGGGCTTAGGGATATGCAAATTGTGCCTCCATATGACAGCAGTTGGCCATTAATGTAAATCTAGTAAGAAAGTATTTGTGTTTATACAGTGTTGTTGTAGACACATTGGTCCCAGGATATAGACACAAGGAGGGTGAGGTAATATTTTTTATTGGACCAACTTCTGTTGGTGAGAGTGATAAACTTTAGAGCTTTTGAGGCCCTAAAGAAGAGCTCTGTTTAAGGCCTTGTCTACACTATGTGGGGTAAGTCAACCTAAGTTACGCAACTACAGCTACGTGAATAACATAGCTGGAGTCGATGTAGCTTAGATCAACTTACTGGGGTGCCTACACTGTGCTGGGTCGATGGAAGACACTCTCCTGTCAACGTATCTTACGCTTTTCATTCCGGTGGAATACCAGAGTCGACGGGAGAGCGACCTGCTGGCCTTCACTAGACCTGCTAAATCGACCCCCGATGCATCTATCGCCGCAGCATTGATACCCGGTAAGTGTAGACATTCCCTAAGTTTGAAAACTTGTCATTCTCATCAACAGAAGTGGGCCCAATAAAAGATATTACCTCACCCACCTCATCTCTTGGTGTTCCTTGTTATTTAAAATATATTCCAGTTTAATGGTTATGTGAACTGGTTTGAAATGTTGCCCCATGGAAACATACTCAAGTAATCACACCATCATATATCTGGCCACATCAGAGAATAAACTTCAGACAGTTTAGCAGAGTTGGTCTTACACTATCTACATTCAGGAAAGCCCCCATAATTCTTTCAGGCTCAGCTAGATTGAAGTGCATTATAAAAAATGTGTGTGGAGCAGCTTCCACGATACCGGCTGTCTTAGTACTCATATTCCCTCATTTTCATGAGCCCTATCATTCAAAGGCAGTATTCCCCAAGGTGAAGATTGTAAATGGTATCCAGTGCTAGCTATCAAACATATGTTTAGGGTGCTTATATGTAGAAAACTGTAAAATGGTCTTGTAAACTATGTACACTTTGAATATAAAAAAGAAGAAAAAGTTGTTCTTCAATTCATGCAATTTTAAAGAAGACATGGATGCTCCCTTAGGGGCAAGTAGCTGTTCCTCCATCCCCTACTGATGATAATTTTTCTCTATCCATGCTATTCCCCAAAGAATGTGAGTTTAAATTCACTCTGTACCTTCCCTTCCAAGCAACCCATCATGGAATATTATTCTGAAAATACATATTCCATCAAACATATATTAGCATTTTATGTCTCTTTTAGGTACAGAATGTGTCAAACAATGCAATACACTCCCGTTTATTTTCTACAGTTTGTAGAAAACTGTCATCTGTTTCAAATCCCCTTCCAACTTTATTTCCACCTACATACAACATCCTCTGAATCCTGTTAATCCTTACTTTTGAGGTATACTCAAATGACTCATGATGGCTTGCAGTTTATATTTGCAGATAATTATGTCAAATGTCTTCCCACAATTTCTTCAGCTGTGAAAGTGCCATCGTTGAATCAGTTCTCATCAGTCCTTTGGCTGTCCACTATTTGTTTGTAATTGGCATTTCTGTGTACTGATGGTGTTCAAGAAGTTTCCCCTGTATGGGCACAGTGAATTCCATAAACATTTTGTAGTCATTTGTCTATCTTCATGAGTCTGGGCCAGTATTATTACTATTACTTAATATAAAGGGTTATAAGAAAATGGAGCCCTTCGAATGAAAGGCAACGTATGAGTCTCTGATGTACAATATTGATTTTTTTTGCCTAAGATTCTACAAGAGCAGCCACTGTATTCAGAAATCACAGAAGGCCAGAACTATTATGAGAGAAGAGGAATCAGAATGGAGTGAGTCAGAGAGGAAAACCAGACCGGATAACTCCCAAAAAGAATGTGACTTCATTGGGGTTTCCCATAGAGGAGAAATTTTACCAGAGCCATTTGAAAAAGAACTGGATCACTCTGGAAAGAGAAGTTTGAAGAAAATGGCACTCTCTCAGAGAAGCCAGACTACACCAGAGCACAGTGTTTGTAAGTTCTTAAAAGAATAGGAAGGACTAACCAGAAGGCAACTTAGCTAAGTATCTTTACGGCGACTTCTGGGCCAGTGGGAACTTTTTATTTGAGGAAGAAAAGCCCTCCTTTTCCAGAACAACTCTAATAAACAAAACAAAACTCTCCCCCACTCAGGTTATTTCTCCATCTCCTTCTCAATAGGCAACTACCACCATTTATTACTCAGACCACTGATCCCTAGTAGAGAGCCTCCACAGCAAACTGCTGAGCTCCTTCACAAGGCTCCCTGTGAAGAGACTTTCACCAAGTCTTGTCTCCCACCTAGTCTCTCTCCTACTCAGAAAATTTTGCTTCTTATATCCTGCCCCTTTTCCAACATTCCCTTCCCTCTGCCTATTCTTCCTGTGTTCCCTGAAAACTACAAGTCCAATGGTGTCTGACAGCAATTCCCAGGGTGCTTTATGGTCCATGGCTGAACTTGGAATAAGAATGTGCAGGTATCCGGTTTGCACTTAAAGGGATAAGGCAAATTGTGTCAATCATATTTGCAGTTTTAAATTCTAATACTCTATTTTGTTTCTTATGGGTGTTTAATGAATAATATGGTTTGATCTGTTTGAACCCTACTGTGAATTAGTAGTGATCTTACAACTGGCTGTAAATATTCCTGCTCTATGTATATGGTGGCTTGATTTCCTGTATAACATAAATCCAACTGCATGGTAAATCTTATGGAAAAGGAGCACACTTTACTTCAGTAAGAGTAAGTATAGAAGAGAAGCCATCTGAAGATTACCATGAAAGTTTATTATTTTGTGTGCATAAAAAAAACCTAATTATTATATTATCTTTACAAATCCAGAAGCTTCTTTAAAGCATATACTACCATTCAAGTGTAATTAATTCTGATCAGATACCCACTGATTTACTTGGTATTGGATGATTGATTTGATTGAAGAATACATTCTTTTGAATTAAACGGTCAGAAAACATTACATATTTTCAAGCTATTTTCCATTGTATTGGCAAAAATGGAAGTTTTACATATGCAGAGTCACTCATATACTAAATGAAAGACATGCACTTCTATGCAACATTTAGTGTTTTCCTGAGATGGTCTGTAGACCACCTTCCATCTATATTATTATTCTTTTGTATCTTACTCATTGTCATAAACAGAGATACATCTCATGTTTAGTAATGAGGGTAAAATACTCTGTTATAATCCCAATTTACAAAAAAGGAATATCTTCCAGAGAACCATTACAATTAAAGATGTACAGCTGTCATGCTTGAAAACTTTTTCATTCCGTTAGATAACTTCTCATAGCACAGAGAATACAGCAAATATTGGAGTAAGTCTAGGGAATACTACAGATGTGGAGCCAGATCCTAAAATGGGGTAAATCAGCATGGCTGGAGTGACTTCAGTGTCATTATGCCAATTTACCTGAGCTGAGGATCTGGCCCATTGACACAGTCATTTTAACGACATTTGGAAAGTTCTTACCCACTGCCTGTATACTTTCTGTTCCCCAAGAACCACTGAGCAATTGTTTGCCAGAGATTAGTTCTTCAAAGCTTTTTAAAAAAAATTAAATAAAAGCTTAAATCTCCATTAACCTGGTAAACTTTTGTTTAAAGACTTAGAGGAGATATAGATTTAAAGGAAAACAAATTCCTTCTGAGCTCATGGCCCTCAGTGATGAGCTCAAATGATTTAATTAAAAGGGAAAGGTTCCCTTCTACAGGCAATAGGCAGCCTACAGTACAGGACAGTTGGAAAAAGGACATGGATGGCTCAAGGATACTGTTACGAACAGCTGGATAGGAGGGAATGGAGATGGGTGAACTAGCTTCAATTAAATGAGACCAGAGCCAAAACTAGGACCAAACCAGCACCTTTTTAAGTTTGCTGTGTCTGTCATTTTCATGCCCCAATGCCCTAGCAGAAATTGGAAGCACGAGTTTTTAAATACCAAGTGGCCTTTCTAGCAGTATTTTCGGTCTGGCTGCATGCAAAATAATTGTAAAATCTCAGGGAAAAGACTGTTCTTGTGTGATTCACAATCCAATTTTTTGGACCCAAGAGGGATCAAATAAGCATCTAAAATTTTGGATGCTTATCAAAAGTAACAGAACATTCGAAGTTGGCCTATCACTAGCACTAAGGTGAACAAGGATAAACAATTATATACTAGGTGCTACTCCTTTTCTCTGCGGTCCTCAGCACCAAGGGGAAAGAGAGCCCTGGACCAGTGCAACCCAGCTACCCACTGTGCATCACTTCCAGATTGGCAGAAAACACCCCTGCCCCGATTGGATTTACACCTAGATACCACGGTGAAGGGCATTGTGTAAAAGTTTAGGTAGATGGCTATAGCATATTGGACAGATTATACTGATGGAGAGATAACATCAGTTTGCAAATATTACCACTACTGTAAGGGACTTTATGACAATAACCATAGCTTCCTGTCAGACTCAACTGAGCTAGTTTTGGGACCAAGATTTTACAACTCCTTCCCAAATGAAAGCAAGAAGAGCCCAACCTAGCATCATTCCAAGGTCATTCTTGAAGGATAAAAGATATGATGATGCACTCAAAAGTAGAAGCCAATGATTAAGGGGTTCTCAGGACAAATTATTTGGTGGCCTCAGAGTATGGCTACCAACTCTTGCTGGTGGCCACTCTCACAGTTTTCCCTAAAATACTTAATTAGCTTTAGGAAAAAGAAATAAATAAGCACATATACACGTCCAAATCATTGTAATTTATTTATCTCTAGCTAGTAAGTCTGTTTTTGAAAAGTGATATTAACAAACATACAAGTATCACTTTTCACAGCAAACATAGTCAGCCCCGCCAAGGCTTGGGACAAATTAAGCCCTGGATTGGGTGGGGAAAAAGGTGTCGAGGGATGCAGCAGGGGCCTACAGCCTGAAGCCCTGCAACTGGGGGACAGAGCCCGAAGCTGCATGGCTGAAGCCTGGGGGCCACCACCATCAGCCAGAGCCGGGGACTGGTGCCCAAAGCCCTGTGGCCAGAGCCTGCCACCCCAGGGCTGAAGTCCAAAGCCTGAGCCCCACTGCCTCTGGGAAGGTGGGGAACTCGCCAGCTGCCTGCTTCTCCAGCGCTGTGCACCAGGTGTCTCCAGGGGGTAGGACTCAACCCCTGCTTGCAGCCCCAGCAACCAACACCAAAGTGGTGCATCCAGAATCACCAGGGAGGGGAAGGGGATGCTGCTTTGCCCCCCACTCCCTCCAGCAGCCCAGGAGACTGTGGCCAGAAGAAAAGCCCCCGGTGGCCGCATTTGAGAACGCTCTGATTTGGAGATAGAATTTTAGAAGTTCTGCTTACATCCTGAGTAGGGCTAAGAAGTTACTGATCCCATCCCAGTAAGTCCTTTGTAAGCCTTTATATAGGTCTTGCATATCAGAGGGATGGGCACACAAATACTCACACCTAGCAGTGAACTGACAAAGTGAAGAGGATTAAAGTTTAGAAAAGAGAATTCCCCAAAAATATTTCCCTTCTGATGCTAAAGAGAAGATTGAGATTTGGAAGAAAACTATTTCAGCACTGATAGATCAAAGAGGAGATCGAATGACGGTATCTTCTCCACAATATTTAAGTGTATGCATCAAAATGCAGGAAGCATATTAAATTGGAGAGGGCAGGAAGCTTTTTAATGGAGAGATTTCAGCTGGGTGAGATTTAGCAAATTCTCACTCATAGCTGCTGTGAGAACAATGGAATTACAACAGTGAAGAAGAGGCCACTTGTAACACTCCACACCTGTCGAGGAAGCTCCTTGGACTCACTCACACATTACTTTTCTCTCTATAGTAGGGTCCTTCTCATTTTTCCTTTTCAGTAAAAAATGTTGGGTCTAAAGATGAGGAAAAATAAAGAGCAAATGTTAAAAATATTTTGTAAAAAGTTAGGACTCAATCAATCAACTTCTATGGAGTCACACCAGGGGTGAATTTGGCCCGATATATTTACAATAAGCACAATGGATTATGGTTACATGATATTCAATATTCTTCCATGCATACTTTAAAATATAAAAGAAATATAGTACAGTTAAGCTAGTGTGTTTTATAATACTTTAGTACCCATATCCACATCTTTAACTGTAGCAGGGTTTTGCTACATATGCCATGTAACATATCTATGTAAAGGTTATGATCTACTGGTTATGTTCATCCTAGTTGTATGCAGGCACCATTTGTGTGTTCAAAGTTATGAACATTGGCTGTATAATTGCTTGATTTCTAAGTAGCCTTAGGGCTTGGCTACACTTACGCGGTAGTTCGGTGGCTGGCAATCGTCTTCTCTGGACGCGATAAATCGAACCCAGAAGTGCTCGCCGTCGACTCCGGTAATCCTGCTCGGCGAGAGCAGTACGCGGAGTCGACGGGGGAGCCTGCCTGCTGCGTCTGGACCGCGGTAAGTTCGAACTAAGGTACGTCGACTTCAGCTACGTTATTCACGTAGCTGAAGTTGCGTACCTTAGTTCGAATTGGGGGGTTAGTGTAGACCAGGCCTTAGTTAGAACATTTGGTCACTTCTTGGGAAAGGAATGTGCAAACTAAATGCTCAATCAGGAAGCACTTAACAGACAAAAGAGCTTGAAAGACTGCAATCCACATAAGAAGTCTACCTGAGGATGTTCAAGGTAGCATGTGGGTAATGGCTGCTACCTGCAAGTCCTGAGTCATGCATGGGCATGTTCCTTACCCATGTGATTCCAAATCTCCATTTTGTGACTGGATTCAACACAGGGTGAGGAGGGGGTCTCCACCCACAAGAGAAAGTCTATTTAACCCCCTGGGAGACCCCTCCATTTTGGTCTTTAGCTGGCTAAAGAAGGAGCCTCTCCACGCCCCCCCCACCCCCCACCCCCAGGATACTTGAAGGAAACTGGAACAAAGGACAGTAACTACAGGGGGTGTGAGTGATTGCTGGACCCAGGCTAAAAGGAGATTAGTCTGTAAAAGGAAGCATTCTGGAACTGGTGAGGATCTTCTCTGTGTTTAGTTTGATTAGACATAGATTTGCTCATTTTATTTTATTTTGCTTGGTGAATTACTTTGTTCTGTCTGTTACTGCTTGGAACCACTTAAATCCTACTTTCTGTATTTAATAAAATCACTTTTTACTTATTAATTAACTCAGAGTATGTATTAATACCTGGGGGAGCAAACAACTGTGCATATCTCTCTATCAGTGTTATAGCGGGTGAACAATTTATGGGTTTACCCTGCATAAGCTTTATACAGGGTAAAATGGATTTATTTGGGTTTAGACCCATTGGGAGTTGGGCTTCTGAGTGCTAAAGACAAGCACACTTCTGTGAGCTGTTTTCAGGTAAACCTACAGCGTTGGGGCAAGTAATTCACACCCTGGGTCTTTGTTGGAGCAGACGGAAGTGTCTGGCTCAGCAAGACAGGGTGCTGGAGTCTTGAGCTGGCAGGGAAAACAGGGATAGTAGTAGTCTTGGCACATCAGGTGGCAGCTCCCAAGGGGGTTTTTGTGATCCAACCCGTCACAATACCCACTCGTTTTCTTTTTAAATACCAGAGTAACTAAACATTTAAAATCTTTGTGAATCGATTGCATGCAAGCAGATTATAACAGCCTCAGGCCAGAAGTAACTTAATCGGCATCTTTTTAAAAACATTTTCTTTGTTAATCTTCCAAGGATACAGGCTATGTTTGCTCAGGTTTCTAAGGACAAAGTGGGAAACAGATCTATAAGTTTCTTGCTTTAACCTGTATGTACAGATGATTGTGTAAATTTAGTAAATTTTATTGTCTCAAAGAAATTTAATATAATTAAATAAGTATATTGCCATGACCTTTGCACTGATTGCCCTTTTCTTGGGTTGCTCACTCCCTTTTTTTAAATGTAGAGTTAGTCATCTTTATCTTGATTTAAACAATAAGGTGCTGAGTGCAACCAGGGGGTCAGAGAATTTCAGAAAACAGTATGTTATAAAAGATGAGAGCACTTTAAAAAATTCATCTTTTGAAAAAGACTATTGCTAACAAGCTAGGCTAACAAGTCCTTCATTTCCTATGGCACATTTCTTTAAGATCGGCACTACACATTGGCTGTGCTCTCTTCTTCCGGTACCTCACCAGCTTTCTAGAAATTGTCAGAAATGATTGCCAGTAGCTCTGGAAAAATCCTGTTCCAGTTCCCTTCACACCCACGGGTGCGTATCATCGAGTGGTGCTGATTTATATATACTTATCTCTTGTACTCTCTCACCTTTCTCTTAGCAATCTCATCGTGACTCAGCCACCCTGACAGTATGACTCTCCGTCTCTTCATTATTTTTATTAAAGACATATACTGAATGCATTATTGGTTCTTATTATACTACTATGCTACTGATAGACTGGATTTGGCCACTGGACAACCAGGCATTTGCCTGGTGGGTCAGTTCCTTGAATGGGCACGATGTAGGCCAGCACTGCCTAGCTGCAGAGAAGCCTCCCAAGTGGATACCTGATATAGAATGCACTCTCTCCCACTAGGGGATTCAATGCATTATGCACTGCCCTCTGCTAGGGTTGCCAATTGTGGTTGGACATACTCCTGGAGCTGTCAACACATGACATAATATTTAATTAAAGATTAATCTTTAATTCCTGGGGACTCCAGGACCATCCTGGAGGGCTGGCGACCCTACGCCCCTACCATAATTGTGCTGCCCCCTACACACACATACTATCACATGGAGAGTAAGGGACTTGGCCAAGATTGAGTCCAGGACTTCCTAAATGGCTATTCCCATCCCAGTAAGATCCTTCTAATAACCCTCTCCCCTTAACTAGGGCACTGGTGAAACTCACTGGGAGTGTTCTGAGGTGGGACTGTAAGTCATGAAAGCTTGGGCTGGGATAGAGGGGCAGGGAACCAGTCCCCAGGAAGAGGAGGGAGAAGCTTATTACTACATGAGCAGCTCTGGCTCCTTCATATATGTTTCCATGGTGAGGGAGAATAGATCAGTGAAGACAGCAGGTCAAGTGTAGATGGGACTGGCAAATCAGTAGTGAATAGGAGCCATAGGGTGGAATGGGGTGGGTGGGGAAGGGCAGGGCAGGGAGGGGTGTGTACATATAAAAATGCAGATGAGGAGCATGTGCTGGTGCAGGAATAGATGGTGAGTGTTGTAGACAGGAAAAAGAATGAAGTGGAAGATCAAGAGATTGGAAGGAAATGAGAGAGAGCAAGCAAGAATTTTAAGAGGAAACAACTCTAAAGAGAAAGAGCCAGAGAACACGAGGAAGAGAATGGAAGATAGGACTGAGCAAACATTGAGGAAAGAAGTGGAAGGAGGCAACATCGTCTATCATACAGGATACTGGTTTGGGAGTCAGGAAATCTGACTTCTATTTGCGGTGCTGAAACTGTCCTGTTGTGTGACTTTGGCTGAGTCATGTGACGTCTCTTCTTTATGCCTCTATTTCCCTTCCCATCCTTTGTCAGTCTTGTGTATTTAGGTTGCTAGCTCCTTGGGGCACAGACTGTCTCTCCCTTTATTCTTGTATAGTTCCTAATGTAATGGGGACCCTATCTACACTAGAGCTTCTAGTTGCGACTGTAATACAAATAATAATAAATAGCTGAACGAAAAACTAGATGAAATAGAAAAAGCCATTAGCTCCTTCTAGACATTTATCTCTTTTCTTTAACATGAAAAAGGAAACATTAGGACAAGACATGGATAGGTGAAGTCTTCTAGTATATCTGGAAAGTCAGTCAACAATTTCTACAGAAAAGTAATCTTTAACTTTAGTTGTCAGAGGACAGCCCCATGGTAACAAAATTAAGCCACAAGGTGGCCAAGGATCACAGGCACATCTGAAATCACTGCAAGATGGTTGTGAGTAAGCTTTACCTAAACTTTTCCATGTTTACTTGACCCTAACTGAGGGCATTTACACTGAATGCACATTTAGTAATTTGAGTGGCATATCTTTGAAGTAAAATGCCATTACTCAGTATGGACAATGAAAGCTGATTTTTACTGATAATTTCCAAATTATTATTCTCTTCATTATTCAGCAGCAAAGTTTTGTTGACTGATTTCAGTGCTGAAGCTGACTAACTCACTCCTAACTCTAACCTCAGCAGAACACATAGGGCAGGAGTTTAAAAAATATTTAGGCTCCTAAAGATGCAGAGAGGCACCCAGTGGAATTTTCAGAAGTGCCCAAGTACCTAATGCCCATTGAAATTAAGCTAACGCTCAGGGGACCAACCTGCCTACATGACTCAGGAGTAATTAACCTGAATTTTAATACAGAGTTGCAGCACATGAGCCTATAGCATTTAGCAGAAGAGCCCTATAGGGCCTTAAGAGTCTGATTTCTTTTCACATCTGATAAAAATATAATTTGGTGTGGAAATCAGGACTGTGGGAGATTTTAAATCTTGGTAGGACTGGAAATATTTAAAAACTGTAGTGAGACAATATCTGAAAATTAGCACCCTTGTGAACTCAATTCAGTGTTAAGCCAAATCATTATAAACACTCATGTAAATAGTCTTCATTTTTGTGTGCTTGTGAAAAGTGTCATCTTGGGAGCTGTGGACAATAAATCCCTCATGTACACGATGAACATAGAAGCACACCGTTTCCCTGCATCCTCTTGCCATGAATGAGGCTAAAAACACAACATGGTGAAATCAACTAGAAAACATTTCTGGCTATACAGTAGAGATTCAGGACACTAGCTCACACAAGGTCAGACATCACTGATATTTTCAGTCCAGATTGTACTACGTGGTCCCCATTGTGTATCTTTGTGTGTGTGCGCATGCACGCGCGCACACACACACACACACAGAACCTGGCTTCATTGCCCCAGATTCACTAACAAAACCTAGGCTCCTAATCCCTACTCTTCCATGTGACCTAGAGCTAGTTTTTAGCCTACAAAGAAGGTAAAGCAAAGCCATTCAGAAGTTGATGAGCTTATTCAATGCACTTCCAAGGCAGCTTTCACTAGCAAAGCTCCCGTGGATTTTAGAGCTAACTTTCCCCAATGGTGCATTTATGCCTCTTTAATTGCAGTTGCCCCACTTGGGGAAGGAGGATGACGTTTCCAACACTTAGGCCTGATTCTGAACTAAGGATTTGTCTACACACAAAAGGTGTCTTATGCCAGTAAGGCTGAAGCAGTACTACCGCCCTAGTGTGCACGCAGTTACATTGGTAGAATGGTGCTTTATACTGGCGTAACTATTCCTGTATGGGAAGGCAATGAAACTACAGCAGTATAAGCCACCTGGATTTGGAAATGCCTGTAATAATTTATTAATAGTATGTGTTGACCTGGTTATTGGGATATTTTTTGTATGACCATATTAGTTTAGTTTAATAGTAGGCTGAAGGAACCAAACAGGAAGACAAATCAATGACTCGAGATAGACATCCCTTAAACACACAATTGCACTGGGGGAATGGGGAGTTTGTTACATGATAATGGGTCAGAGAAAGCCTGAGCTGTTAACCGTGAAGAGCCTAATGTTAAGGTTAAACAATATTTTGGTTTCAAAAGGTTGTTCAGCGCTGGTCAAACTCCAAAAGGGAAAAATTACAAATTCCAAACTCAGTTGGACCTGGTGGGTAAGCACAGTTGATACACAAGGTGCTATAGCCCAGGACGTGGTCTAAGAGTGGGACAGTCATGAGATTCCACCCCAGGGAGGTAAAGGTACAAGCGTGACAGCTGAGGGGGTGCACTCAGAAAAACGAGGGACAGGTCAGAGGTGCAGCTAGGCCTGTAACCATGATAGCATCTTTTTACCAATATAACTGTGTCCACACTATGGGTTATCCAGTACAGCTACTCCTGTTAAATATCCTACATCTAACCGACATAACTATATCACTACAAAAAAATGTGTTAGGACCAGGTCTCACTTGTTTCACACTGTCGTAACTACGCTGACTTCAGTGGAGTCATTAGTGATTTACACTACTATGGGAACAAAACCAGGCCCCTTTTGTCTGCAGGGGTGAATCTAGCCGTTTAAATTTTAGATATATACAATGAAAGTTAGCTTTTTTAATGCCATCTTTATTCAGTATCTGACATAGGCAAAAAAACCCAGCACACTGAAGAGTTATACTTTCATAGGTGAGTTTGTATCAAGCAGTCATTCTTGTCCCATTGCAGTATTTCATTTTCTTAGCATTTGATTAGAATCCATTCAGTTCCACTGGGATACACCCAATGATACTTCTCTGATAAACAGATATACAAGAGATTAATATATCACTGGCAATGCTTAGAAAGTTGTTTAAAGCATATATTCAATATCTACTTACCTTTTATGCGTACACAGATTTGCAGTGATAAATGGCCCATTACAGTAAGTGATTGTCTGAGGATTTAAAACAGAAACTGGAACAGAATACTGAATAACCCCTATGACCATTTAGTGGTCATGTGTTTCATTATTCTTACATTGCTGTATTATTTTATGTAGTTCCAGAGTGTCAATAGAAAGAAAAGAGCAAGGAAGTAAGGGGAACAAATTCAGCATTATGTACAGTATATGGCCAACTGCTGCTAAGAACTTGAATTGAATGACACTCCTGCCTTCTCAGTGAGTTCAACCACCAAAGGTATCAGATTCAGCCTCCCCACTGTATGGGGAATAAATCCTGCTTTACCCTGCCTCCACACAGCCATCGAGGGTACCCTGCCAGCAGAACTGGTGTTCTGCTCTGCAAGGTGAAGGCAGGACTTGGGGTATGGGACACAGAGGGTATATATATCTCAAATGGCACCCATGCAGCCTACATGGGGTTCTCTGTGTGGCAGGGCACAGGAAGACAGAGGGGAAGAGGGTGGAGAGGAGAGGGGAGGAGACAGGCCCAGAGGATCCATTGGTACATTGATCCCCTTCACAATGGAAGACTGTATAACAGGTGATATAGAATACTGCAGCCAGTCCTCTTACCTTCTCCCATGACAATATGCCCAGTGCCCAACTGGCTATTCAGGCTGGGTGCTGGGCTCAGGATTCATCGCAGGTTGCACAAGGCTGGAGAGCACAGGAAGATCTTCCCACCCGCCATTGCAATCCAGTGCCAGGGCCAATCAGAATTCCAGTTCTTATATCCCTGGGTCATAATGGAAGACATTCCAGTGGGTTTGGCTTGCCAAGGCCAGGTGCTGACTTACCTCACTTCCAATACCAGGTGTAACATACACTGCTCCAATAAAATGCAGGTATAGAGGTCTTCCTTTCTCTGTCCTCCAGTGGCAAAATGCCTTCAGGAACTGCTGCTAGTGAGGTTCTTCCCCTCCCACACCCAAGTACTTTGGCTTAGCAATACAGGAGTCAAATACAGCTCTATATTTCCATTAACCAATATTTTTCTTATTCAGGCCAGAGCACTCATGTTAAAAACACAATCCAGCTTCCTGAAAACCATCACTATACTGGATGCTAATTGGTATACTCCTGGCAATGTCAATAAAGAGGCCAGAGATTGAATGGGTATGGAGACTGAACTACATTCTAGGACAGGAATAATCCACACTAGTAGGGAAACTTGAGAATGTGTCATCCTGTACGTGGTGTGTGGATAAACAGAGGACTTCATCTTCCAAGACAGTAAACTGTTACTTGTCACCAGCAAATAATTTACACAGGAAAAACAAAATTAAAGGGAGAGAAAAAAATGATGCAAAGTTATAAAAAGCTAGTTTATGCAAATGTAAATACAAACCCCATTTTTATCAGTGATAGTATTATTATAAGTATACATTATTATATATAATTATTGTTGTTGCTATTTATAATATGATAATGTCTACGAGCTCCAGTAACGGACCAGGACCCCATTCAGTTAGGAGCTGTGCAAACACAGAATATTTCCACTGTTTTTGTTATTACAGAAACCAGCATTTTTGTATATCTGACAAAAAACGTAACATTCTGTGGACAATTCAGCTGCGACAATGATTACTTCTCTGACTGATAGGGATCTAGCATCTAATTTTGTTTCACTCATTTATTGCTGATCTGTCTAATATAGATTAAGTCTATGTAGCCCAGATATTCAACAGACAGTCAATGTCGTGACATATGGAGATTTGTTCTTCATAAATTTTCAGGGTTGCACTCAGCTTTCTCCTCTCCTTGTACAGTTTCATCAAGGATCATGTCTTCTCCACGTAAATATTACAAGGCTGATATTTAGCTAAATAGGTTAACTGGCACATAACAATAAACTTATTCAATGTGTGACTAAGGCTGTGTAGGCTAAAAGGTGCAGATCTGACATTACAAAAAAACAAAAAGAAAACAAAAGAAAAGATGCTTTGGTATAGTCACACACAGGACACTGATTTATAAATGAAACTGATCTGAAAAGTCAAGTAACTAAGTGACCCTTAGAACTGTCCAAATTTTGTGTCTGGCAATACACAATACATGACAGATGCCCAAAGGTGTAACTTACCTAGTCAACAGTGCCATACAAATCAGTTCTCAAGTTTCATCTCTTCTTTTATACTTCCTAAAATATCTTCTGTACAATAATAACAGGAGTACTTGTGGCACCTTAGAGACTAACAAATTTATTAGAGCATAAGCTTTCGTGGGCTACAACCCACTTCTTCGGATGCATATAGAGTGAAACATATATTGAGGAGATATATATACACACATACAGAGAGCATGAACAGGTGGGAGTTGTCTTACCAAGTCTGAGAGGCCAATTAAGTAAGAGAAAAAAAAAAAAACTTTTGAAGTGATAATCAAGATAGCCCAGTACAGACAGTTTGATAAGAAGCAAGTGTGAGAATACTTACAAGGGGAGAACGATTCAATGTTTGTAATGGCTCAGCCATTCCCAATCCCTATTTAGCCCTGAGTTGATTGTGTCTAGTTTGCATATCAATTCCAGCTCAGCAGTCTCTCATTGGAGTCTGTTTTTGAAGTTTTTCTGTTTTAAGATAGCCACCCGCAGGTCTGTCAAAGAATGGCCAGACAGGTTAAAGTGTTCTCCCACTGGTTTTTGAGTATTATGATTCCTGATGTCAGATTTGTGTCCATTAATTCTTTTGCGTAGAGACTGTCCGGTTTGGCCAATGTACATGGCAGAGGGGCATTGCTGGCACATGATGGCATATATCACATTGGTAGATGTGCAGGTGAACGAGCCCCTGATGGTATAGCTGATGTGATTAGGCCCTATGATGGTGTCACTTGAATAGATATGTGGACAGAGTTGGCATCGGGCTTTGTTACAAGGATAGGTTCCTGGGTCAGTGTTTTTGTTCAGTGACGTGTGGTTGCTGGTGAGTATTTGCTTTAGGTTGGGGGGTTGTCTGTAAGCAAGGACAGGTCTGTCTCCCAAGATCTGTGAGAGTAAAGGGTCATCTTTCAGGATAGGTTGTAGATCTCTGATGATGCGCTGGAGAGGTTTTAGTTGGGGGCTGAAGGTGACAGCTAGTGGTGTTCTGTTATTTTCTTTGTTGGCCCTGTCTTGTAGGAGGTGACTTCTGGGTACTCGTCTGGCTCTGTCAATCTGTTTTTTCACTTCAGCAGGTGGGTATTGTAGTTTTAAGAATGCTTGATAGAGATCTTGTAGGTGCTTGTCTCTATCTGAGGGATTGGAGCAAATGCGGTTATATCTTAGAGCTTGGCTGTAGACAATGGATCGTGTGGTGTGTCCTGGATGGAAGCTGGAGGCATGTAGGTAAGTGTAGCGGTCAGTAGGTTTCCGGTACAGGGTGGTATTTATGTGACCATCGCTTATTAGCACAGTAGTGTCCAGGAAATGGACCGCTTGTGTGGATTGATCTAGGCTGAGGTTGATGGTGGGATGGAAATTATTGAAATCATGGTGGAATTCCTCAAGGGCTTCTTTTCCATGGGTCCAGATGATGAAGATGTCATCAATGTAGCGCAAGTAGAGTAGGGGCGTTAGGGGACGAGAGCTAAGGAAGCGTTGTTCTAAGTCAGCCATAAAAATGTTGGCATACTGTGGGGCCATGCGGGTACCCATAGCAGTGCCGCTGACTTGAAGGTATATATTGTCCCCAAATGTGAAATAGTTGTGGGTGAGGACAAAGTCACAGAGTTCAGCCACCAGGTTAGCTGTGACATTATCGGGGATACTGTTCCTGATAGCTTGTAGTCCATCTGTGTGTGGAATATTGGTGTAGAGGGCTTCTACGTCCATAGTGGCCAGGATGGTGTTTTCTGGGAGATCACCGATGGATTCTAGTTTCCTCAGGAACTTCTGTACAATGTTTTTCTTACATAACTAGCAGAGCTACCATTGCTTTATCCCACTCTTCTCAGATAAGTACATTTATTGTGAACACTGAAAGGAAAATCTCAAGATGTTAATAAAGTGCAGAAGTACACAAAGGCTTGAGTCTTTTAGCAGGATTTCCCCCATTAGACTCTAGTGACTGTGGTTTTATTGTCAAATGAAAAACACTTCAAAATCCTAAACAGCCTTATACTGCCCCTCATATAACCACTATTGATCTAGCTATTGAATAAGGCCAGGAGAGGTCAAGAAAATCACACAGATGGTTGGAATCAAAAGTATGAGACTGATTTTCCACTCGATCAATCATTTACACCTGTGCAAAACATTCAAAGTGAAACTCTTCTGGTTCCGGGTGACAAATCCTGAAGACCTTATTCAATTTTTACTCTTTTTGACTTTGAGGGAAATCCATTCCCTGTTAAAGTCAGTGACAGTTTTGTCATTGACTTCAATGGGGCCTGGATTTCACCCTTTAATGGGAGCTTGTATGAGTAAGGACCTTAGGTTTTTGGCCTTTGAAACTCAGGAATGATTAGGAGCCAATTTGGATGCATCTCAAGCAATGTTTAGACTTGAAATCATGCTATGTATATACTGTACATGTTCAGTCCACTATTCTATAGCAATTTTTAACATTATACAATCCAAATATATGCATGTACATACGTACATATAGAGAGTCATAGACGTTAGAAATGGAAAAGACCTATTAGTTAGATCTTTTGAGTAGTTAGCCCTCTCTTCTAGCGAATTAAAAAAAAAGTATTTTATATTCAAATAGACAATGAGAACACTTACTAGAACTAGTTACATTTGATAGGAAAAAAATAAAAAGTAGAGAGGCTTTGAGGATGGTATTTTCAAATCACCTACAGTCATTAGGTACCTAACTTCCACTGAAAGTCAATGGGTGTTGGGTGCTTAACTACATTAAACTTTTGAACATTCCACCCTAATTTCTAATGTTTTACGGTATAAGAAAACCATTAACTGATATGGTTAGGAAGAAATTTCCTCCATGGGCGGATTGTTCTAAAATAGCCAATATAGGGTTTCTTTGCATCTTCCTTTGAGACATCTGCTGCTGGCCATTGTCAGCGATGGGATATGGTCTAGATGAATTGCTGATTTAATCTGAAATAGCAGTTCTTATATTCCTATGATCCCCGATTGTGTAGATAAACAGAGGACTTCACCTTCCAGGACTGTAAACTGGCACCTGCCACCAACATATAATTTCTCCCCACCCATGTGCCAATTCAGAATTGTTCCTCATATTATGATCTGCAGTACTTTATTAAACCTAAATCAAAATAATTCATGTACTTTTCACCCACCTTACTTGTTGTCTGCTCAAGCTATACATGACCAGCCTTTGTGGGGAGAAGCATGTTTGTTGAGGGGTCGGCAACTCATGGACAAAAGAAGACCTAAAAGCATGCATCGGTTACAACATTACATCAATAATAAATGGCATGGGTCAAACATAATGCAGACACACATCAGTTTCTTCTTAAATCCTTTCATCAGAAAATTGATTTTATCTATCTCATGCATCCCCCTAATCAATCATGTATTTCCAGAAGGCTCACTATACATCCTTGAATTTTTTTAAAATTATTGTTATTATTTTTGTATGTATCATTTAGGTGGCCAAGCTACATATATTTAGTTCCTTTAATCTTTCCTCATGCATCAAATTGTCAGTTCTGCTAGCGCTTTAATCAGTTTTGTTGCTCTTCTGTGAATACCCTCCAATTTCTCAATATCTTTCTGGCACCTATGTGCTCAGACCAAATTAGCATTTCAGGTGCACTCATAAAAGAGCACTATAGACAGTAATGATCTCCTCCCTTTGTAGCCTAAGGACTCTGCACAGAACACCCAAATCACAATTGTTTTGGAGTTTTTTTTTGGCTATTGAGGACATGTTGGCCAATCCCAATGCCACTAAGAGGCAACAAGGTTGACCAATAGCAACAAAGAAGAGTTGTCATCAACCAAACACCATAGCACCACTTGGTGACTGTGGTGCATCTTACTGGCCTACCTCACAGGATCAGCCGGGATAGGTAGTGCTTCTTTGTTGCAATACACATTATAGGTTCTTATTAGCAAACCACTATCAACCATTCATGTCTTTTGGCATTACTGCTTTCCAAGTGCCATGCCTTCCACGTGTGTACACAACAGAGCAGTATGAAATTCAGTGAATTTACTTTGCAGGGTTCCTAGTGAGTGAGTATTTTCTTAGATTTCAATCTGAGTATCTTTGCAGGCTTCAGACTTTTTGTCTTTGATATCAGGTCCAAAAGAACTGAAAACATCAAAGCAAAATATTTTGAGACTGCCGAGTTTCACTTCAAAACAATGAGAAAGGTCATAGGATATCAATGAAAAATCATAAATCATCCTGTGTTTTCTAATTAATTTAGAATATAGTTTTATTCTATTCATTCTGGTGTTGGTCTCTTTAATACAGATCAACTTCCTATCTCTCAGTGATGCAGGAAGCAGTCAGTGCCATGAAAAATAAATCAATCTGTTTACACATATAGTGTGTAAAATTTGTTCATCATAAAGCTGTACTCAATTTCCTTTTATTAATACAGGTTAAACTTAGCAGGCCTTTGTTGGACCTGATCTGAGTATCAAGTTTGTTATGAAACCCAAACTAAACGTCTCATGATTTTATTATCATTTGTTATTGTTATTTTATTTATTATTGAAACAGGTAACTTCAAAGTGAAAGGTTAATATGCTATTACCAATCCCCTCAGTCACCTACAGAAAACCTTTTCACAACCCTACATGGACTAGGACTTGTCTGGAAAGATAACTTGCTAAGAGTATTTTAGGTGCTATCCCCAAGCACATATCAGATTATTTTATTTCAATGACACATATAGGGCCACCTTGCTAAATTACACCTCCCTGTTCTGGTGTGACCCCCCCCAAACACACAGGGAAGATTCAATTGCTTGGGGGTCTGCTGTGCAGGAACAGATAAAACTTCTAGCATAACTCCCATGAGCTCAACAAGTAGTAACTACTATGGGGAGCCACTGAATTATGGTGTAAAACATCTCGTTGTTCAGATTTTTTTCCCCCAGACGTTCAGTCCAGGAGTCCTTATCAATGTCCCCTTCTCAGCCAGCACTAAAAACCACTTCCCTGATGGACTTTCTGCTGGCCTGACCTTTTCCCAAGGCCTACACAAGAAGAAGCTGATGTAGAGCCTGAGATGCATCTAGCCACTACAGTCGTTTTGTAGGCATTGCACGGTATTATTTTACTGTAATATTTTAGATGAAACAGGGATTATTGCTATTGTCTGTGTGAACACTGCAGGATTCAGTCTGTGAAGAGATTCACAATCTGAACCATGTAATTTCATTCTCAGGAGTTGGTCACCCCATTTAGGTTTACTTGGGAGTTTGAGTTGAATGAACTCAAACTTACAAGGGGAACCTCTACTGCTAGCTACTCCCTGCTGACACTCATCTCTATGCCATGCATGCCCTGAGACCTTCTCTTCATACATAGGGGGTCTTCAGATAGTCTCAGAGCTTGCAGGGGGAGAGGCAGCCACTCTTGGGCAGGTGGTAAGTGAGGTCAGATGGACAGAAGTTTGCTGACTTTCCAGCTATTCAAATAACCTCAGTCTCTGTAAGCCAAACTTTCTCAAGCATGGGCCAAGGTTTGTGACCACATCAAACTTTGAACCCTATGCTCAGTTAAAGCTTTTAAAAGTTACTTCTATCCCTTTTCCACTCAGTAACTTTTCTGATTGATTACAAAAGATGAAAGGTCCTTCCTCTCATTACCAGTTACCTGAACCATTCCATCTTTTTTTGATGCATCCCTGCATGACTAAGTTTTTTTCCAGACTTTCAGATCTCTACTTCTTTTACTTATTAAACATGTGTCACACAAGGAGCAATTCTCTACTTATGCAGGAGTCAGCTAATTAGTATAGTATCCTATCATTCTGTCACA
Organism: Emys orbicularis; assembly: GCF_028017835.1. NCBI lineage: Eukaryota > Metazoa > Chordata > Testudines > Emydidae > Emys > Emys orbicularis. Next base: position 86,342,418 of record NC_088691.1, on the reverse strand, counting down.
CTGGCTTGACAAACAATATAGCAGATTAAAGAGTTGCTAATTGGCTGATTCGGTTAGCAGCAATTTCACAGTGCTAATGTCCCAAGAAAACATTAAAATGTTGCTTTGATCAGACTATGGAAAAATTACACAAAATGAGCCTTGAAAGAATAGTCAGTAAGTAACAATAATGCTATATGATGTGGAAACATATGCGTTATCACTTGGAAAGGCCACAAAGGTTGTTGGAAGTTGAACACAGTATATTTCTGAACTAAGCAGGACAGAAAAGGGGTGAAAACAGTAATTTAATCACTATGGAATGGAAATAAATCATGTACAAAAAGTTATATGAGGTATCCTTACAAAAGGATAACTTACCCTCCCCAAATAAAACTCCCATGGATGTCAATGGGAGCTGAGTTAGGCTAACTGCCTGACACTTCTGAAAATCACATTCTTAATCTTAACTATCTTGTTAGATGAGGGTCGAATGTGATTAGATCCTAGCAACACCTGGGAAGACCCATCCTTCTACTCAGTGGTCATTATGCCTTGTTTATCTTATAAGCCCCTTGACTCTCTATTGGGCTAGAGAAGCATCTTGCCTCATCCCTCCAACCAACAGTCTACCCAAGTTGTAGAGGTGGCATGCAATAAATTATACAATGCTTGCTTGCACTAACCATTTTTCTATCCACTGCTAGCAGTCCTGGAATTTCAGGAGAACCAAAATTCACCAAGGTATCTTAAAAAAAGAAGAAAAACTGCAATTAAAGAGTGTCGTTACATGCTACAGTACTACAATCTCAAAACTAAAAGAAGACAAAAGTTACAGCTTTTAGATACTTTTAGGTTAAAATGGTATAGCATCAAATATATTGTATAGTAAGTAATATAGCCATACTGTTTTACAGTACAGAAGATACATGCACTAGAAGTGTATTTTTTTAATTTTCCAAATCCAAAAAAATTACTGGAAAGACAAGTGTGTGTATATATAATGCAGTAGAAAACACCTAGCCCTTACCTTTCTTTCCTCAAAGTTCTGTATAAACAAAACTAGTTAATCTTGGATAAAGCTTTTCTGCATGATGACTGAGAACACTAATGATGAGTCCTTGAACCTCTAAAGGGTAGAATCAAATTGACTATACAAATACAGATCCTCAATTGATGTAAATCAACATGGGCTTTATGAATGTCAATGCAGCTAGCTGGATTCATACTAGCTGGTGATCAGGCCCTGTACATATAAACATGTTACACCTTACAAGACTTAGTTTTGGAGTAAAAATGTTATATAATCTTTTAATTCCCTTATTTGGAGTTTCCTGGAAGCACACATTGCTCACATACCCCCTACAAGGGCCTACTCAAAAAGGAGCAGTTTCTATTTCTCTATATAGGTATTTAAATATAAATGCAAACAATACAAATACAAGAATAAAATACTCAAACAAAATTATTACAAAATAAACAATATGAGCTCATTTCTAATACACCTCTACCCCGATATAACACGACCCGATATAACACGAATTCGGATATAACGCGGTAAAGCAGCGCTCCGGGGGGGCGGGATTGTGCGCTCCGGCGGATCAAAGCAAGTTCAATATAACACGGTTTCACCTATAACACAGTAAGATTTTTTGGCTCCCGAGGACAGCGTTATATCGAGGTAGAGGTGTACTCTCTATTCCACTGAGGTGTAATAGCAATTATATAAAGTTATTATGTAAAGGAACTGAAAGAAAGAAAATATTCTGATAGTTCAACTTTTGTAAGAGGTATTTTTTATATAAATTGATCTAGTAAGCCTCAAGAATGGTAACAGGATCAATTGTTTTGAATATTTCCCCTTGTAAACATTTTGGACCTCAACTAGTGTAAATTGGCATAGTGTCATTGACATCAATGGAAATATGCTATTTTATACCAGCTAAGAATCTGGCCCATTATGTATAGAGAACAGACATGCACCTATTTATTTTCTAATTCATCTTATGAATCTGTAAGGTATTGATTTCTGAAACACACTGGAGGGGCTCGGACCTTATTAACTTATTTAAATATGTATCTGAAAACAAGTCCAATTATAGTCTAAGAAATATTCTGGGAAATCCCAGATGTTAATACTATTTAGCATTTAGACTGCATCGTAATTTTCATCTTAAAGGTGTTTCACAAACACTATTGTGAAGTCAGTATTTAAGTGTTGTTTCTAGTTGTAGTATTTTCGTTTTGTCGGTTGGGAAATGGAGACAGAGAGACTAAGGCCAAGTTTTCCAAAATGAGAGCCTAACATGAGACACCAAAGCTCATATTTAGGCACCTAAGTACCTATTAGACTGTAATGTATTAGTGAGTACTGCCCATATTTCTCCCACATGAGTTATGGTTGTTGAATGCAATAATGGCCTATCATATAACAACAGACAATTTTATTAAGACAGGAGGAGATTGAATCTTCCTTTCATGAATAGCAAATGAGCCAAACAAATTTGCATGATTTCTGTGTGTCCCAAACAGGTGTCCTTGACAGAAATAAATCAAAGTCAAACATATGTACAGGAACTTAGCATGAATTTTGAAAACCAAATACATACATGAAAATCATTTTCAGCAACCTCAGAGATGTGAAAACTAAATGCACATTACTTCAAGAACGGGCTACAGGATGAGAGACAGTTGAGATTTCCTGACTCACATTCTTTGTCAATAATAGGACAAACCATGATCACTAAAGCCGAAGTTAGATATACTATGATCTATATAAGCCTCTTTTCAGGTATTGCCATCATTTTGGTATTTAATACGTGCAGTGTATAGAGGTGATTAGTTCTGTGGACAACGGTTGTAGGTCCTGAGCCAAAGCCCACAGAAATCAAAATCTGCAAATACTTTTCAGTCCTGAGAAGAATGCAGAAACATGCCTGCTTATCTGAATGTATCCAAGCCTCCATTGGACTAGAAAGTAGGCTGAAAATATTTCACATCAGGCTTTATTACTAGATTTCTAATTTTTCTTCATTCAGCGTTGGCAGAAACATCTCAAAAACAACCTCTTTCGTGGCAATTAAGTAGTTTTGCTCCTGCTCTAAACCAAACACAGGAATTACAGATTCATGTGAAAATATATTTAAAGAAATTTAACCCAACTTTTTTGAAAATTTAAAGCTCATCCTCTGTTTGATTTGAGTTGTAAGTGTGGGTTATGTTTAGTTTTCCATTCACCTTAACTGTTTCACTCATCCAAAAATTCTTATCATCTATTTAATTAGGTTTTTTACAAGACCTAGATCATTGGCCCTTTAAAATCTCTCACGTACATTAGAATGGTAATGGTACATCATTAGATGCAAATGGTAGAATGGTCAGTAATGTAGAAAAGGCAGAAGTGTTCAATAAATATTTCTGTTCTATACTGGGGAAAAAGCCAACCAATGTAGTCACATCAAATGAGAATTGCATACATTCCTTTCCAATAGTAACTAAGGTGGATGTTAAACAGCAGACACTAAAGTTATACATTTTTAAATTAGCAGGTCCAGATAACTAGGCATCCAAACGTTTTAAAAGAGCTAGTCAAGGAGCTCTCTGGACCATTATTGTTGTTTTTTGAATAAGTCTTGGAACACTAAAGTTCCAGAGGACTGGAAGAAAGCTAATTTTTTTGCCAATATTTAAATAGAATAAATGAGGTGATTCAGATAATTATAGACCTGTCGGTCTGACATAAATTTGGGAAAAATAATGGAAAGGTTGATATGGGACTCCATTAATAAAGAATTAAAGGTAACAGAATTTATTCCAGTTAACACGGGTTTATGGAAAATATATCTTGTCAAACTATCTTGATTTTTTTTTTATGAGCTTACAAATTTGGTTGATAAAGATAATTGTGATGATTTAATATACTTGTATTTCTGTAAGTAGTTGACTTGGTACAATGTGACATTTTGATTAAAATACTTGAACTACACAAAATCAATATGGCACACATTAAATGGCTGACGGGTCTCAAGATGTAATTGTAAATGGGAAATCTTCATTGAGTTGGTGGGTTTCTAGCAGGCAGCTGACTTGATCACAGTCTGCAAACAGAAATTTGAAATAGAAGACACTTCAGCCTACCAGCCAAAGGTATAACAAGAGCCAATGACTAGAACATGAAGCTAGACAAATTCAGACTACAGATAAGACACAAATTTTGAGGAATAAGAGTAATTAATCACTGGAACAGCTTACACAGGGTTGTGGTGAATTCTCCATCATTGGCAATTTTTAAATCAAGTTTGGATGTTTTTCTAAAAGATATGTTCTAGTTCAAACAGTAATTAATTTAGGGAAGTCCTGTGGCCTGTTTTATACAGGAGGTCAGACTAGATGATCACAATGATCCCTTCTGGTTTTATAATCTATGAATTTATTAAAACCTTCAGGATAGGAGGAGTTTTGAAGTTTCAGAACTGTACCTTCAGTGGTATCTTTGAAATGAATTGGTGGCAAATATGCAATGGACAGGTGTCCTTGTTCATAGTCACATTAGTTGGAATTTTGGTAGTCAGTTTCAGCAGAAAGAGCAAGGACTGATTGTCCCAAAGACCAAATCATCATCTATACTCTCCAGGGGGGTCCTTCCAATTCAGGTTTGAGGCATGCTGCTGCTACTAATATTGCAGAAATGTTCTGTCAATACAGAAAAACAGCTTTCAATTCCTTCTTAAATTTGCCCCGCCCCCTGAATGAGCAATAATTTTACCAACAAAAACAAAATCTAAAGACATTTAAAAGTATGTTAAATTATGTATGGTGAATATGTTTAAGATTCTTTGATACAAAGAACTCATTTGAAACTAGTTACCGGACAGTGGGGACAACAAAATACTGCAAGCTATTTCTCAACAAAATCTTTTGACCACCAAAGTTGTGAATAATGAAATAATGTCCAAAAATCAAATTGGAATATGATTAATGTCTCCCTACTCCCTGTCACTTAGAGAAGGATGCAAAGACAATGTAGTATGTCTTGCAGTTACAATCAATTAAACAGGAGAAGACAAGATAATAAGTGTATTTAACAACATTTGGACTAAAACAGGATTATAAAAATTAACAGTATTAATTTTGTTACTTTCACTTAATGTACTCTTGGACAGGTTTTTAATGGATGGTTAGTTGTAAGGTCAGCTTCCAGTGCTACATTTCCATTCCTGTCTAAAACAGTGAGAAAAAGAACTCATGTAATCTGCAGGAAACACATTAGTGCAGTGTTCTGAAAAATGTTGAGCCACACTCAGAAATAAAAGCAGATGCCTTTAAGAAGTGATAAATGTTTAGAAATACATAGTGAGTGCTGATGGAATTGTGACACAAATGTTTGGGGTGAGTTAAAGTTTTCTTTCATTGCCATTGTCTCACTAATCCTAACATACTCCATAACCCTCGATAAAGCATGTGGCTTGAGGATATAGTCAATTAAACTACAGAAGACATTGACCCTCTTACCACATGTAGACTATGATCAGTTGATATAGATGAGTTTGATAAGAATGGTGTGGATTTCAACCACTCCTTAATTCTGAGTTGCTCTTTCCTTTGTCCGAGAGTTTCCTGCTTCCTACAGAAAAAAAACAGGCAAACTCCTTCTATTAACACCATCCTCTTGAGACAACGCAGACTGCCCTCTCCCTTCAGAGACTAACATACTCCCAACATCCCTGTCCAATGGATTGAAAAACCCACTGAAGTACTCTTGTATTAATTTAGATGGAATATATGGACCCAAAAAGTCAAAGGTGTTAACATAACCCAGTCACTATTCAACATAAAACAGTTTTAAGTACGGTTGGGGTTTTGTATACAGAGACCTCAGCCTGCTTAGTACCATGGCAAAAATCACCATTAAAAATGTTTTAATCTTGTACTAATGATACAAAAAAAGAAGGAAAAGAGTTAAAACGTTTGAAATGTAAAGTCATAAGTAAGGCTTTCTTTTTAACAATATTCCTTGGTCCCTTCCCCTTAAGCTGTCGAGTCTTTAGAAAGGAATGCCCCTTGCTTGACAGCTCTTTACATGGTAACTATTGTCCTTTGGGGGAAAAGAGAAGTTAGTTGAGATGGGCTGGAACTGTTATTGTTGCTGTTGCTGTTAAAGTCCAATCCTGCTTCCATTAAGACAAAACAAGACCAACACACACAAAAGGCAGAAAGAAAAGAACAGCAAAGACAGAAAAACGCAATTTCTCTCTCTGATGTTGACTCTCACTTGCAACCTCACTGCTGGTGAAACACAGGCACACCACACATCCCATCAGCCACTCTGAGACCTGGCAAACTTTACCAGTGTGTACATACAACTCTTCCAGTGTAACACATCAGAGAATGACTCAAATATAAACAATACTTTTTTCTTTGCTAGATAGCCCCTTTACTTCAGACTCACAATATAATCATCCCATGTTTAAAAAAATAAGAGGATTGCAGGAAACATTTGTTGCATGTATTTAACTACAATAGTTTCTTGACCATTAATCTGATTGTGGCATCCAGCACTTATTTATCCTCCTCTTTCTCCTTCAAATTGAAATTGACTGTTATGGTCACCACAGGGCAAGCTTAGCAGCTGCAAAGAAACAGATGGAATTTTTCCAGCAGTAGCATTTTGATGTCTGTAAATCCTCCTGGCTAGCCTCTAGGTTGGCTCAGTTGATAGCTACAAACATGCCTCTTGGGCTGGTTTGAGATCAGCCTTCTATTAAACTTTCTTGTTGCCTCACATATCAGCCTCAGAAAATAAAGAAAGTGATCTCCTTAATACGCTTGGGTGCAAATATTTTTATAAAGTGTAAGTTAAATTAACGAATGAAACTATTTCCACAAGCTCTTATACTTACTGGGCAAAAGTCCATGCTGAAATTACAGCCACATAACATGTTGTTAAACATCCCTTATGTGTAGTAACCACTGAAAAGGAATCAGAAATAAAATCCATAACATCAACATTGCACATTGTTTAAAAACCATGATGCTTAAGTCAGTGGTTTCCAAACTTGTTACTACGGTGACCCAGCGTCTGCATTTTGTCTGTTTTGGGGACATACCATAGATATAGTTATATATACACATACTGTACTATTTACTATTTCTTTACGTTCAAACCTGAAAGAAAAATACAAAGTTACAAGCTTTCTGCCCTGCTCTCTCCATATCCCAGCTTGGCCCCCCGAGTTGCCCGCTCAGTTGCCTCCAGCCCCCTTGCTCTCCATCTCCCACCTTTGCCCCCTCTTGTGGATGAAGAGCTACAGCCCTGCAGTCTGAGATCATCACTCTTTTCAGTGAGAGTGGGAGACAGGCTACAATAAAACAAATGAAAAGACACAACTGCTCTCCAGGCTGTTTCTGTCCTGGGAGACAATTGGTCTCTCAAAGATTCCTTTATGGCCAGGGGTCTTGCTGAAACAGACACCAAACAACATAGATCCCCTCCTACCAAGGTGGCCACACAATCCCAGTCTTCCCCTTTATCAAGGTGAGGAGAGCCCCGCTCTGGTCCCCAGATCCCCTGCTCCTCTTCCACCAGCCCCCTTGCTCTTCCTTTTGCTTTCCCAGCCCTGTCCCCTCCTGAAGTCCCAGCCAGCTGGGGAGGCCCTGTGGGGGTTTGGAGAGCAAGACCATCCCACACTCACCCCACAGCAGCAGCTCCTGTCTAACAGGTCTGGGCCCAGCTCCCACCTCCATCTGTTGTGAGCTGGTGCATGAGGTCAAAGCACCACTCAGGTTTGGTCCAGTCGTCCCCCTGGCATGATGGAGGGGTGACTGGGCCAAACCTGAGTGATCCCATCTTCCAGGTTACAATGTCACTAGTTTTGGGGGCCATCTCAATCAGGGGGCCTGGGCAGCCCCAGTGCTGGAGGGAGGAGTGCTTTCAAGGTATATGCGGGGGGGGGGGGGGAGTGATGTGCCAAGGACAGTGACAACAACCCTTCCTGGGACCCACTATTTGGAAGACACTGGCTTAAGTCACTCATACCCAAAATGGAGTGATTTCCAGACATTCCTGATAAAGACAATGAAAATGTGTGTAAGAATAGATTGTATCTATACCCATACCAAGTTTAGAGCTCAATTTTCAAAATATGCACACACACAAGTTAACTGTGCATCTAGAACAGGGATCGGCAACCTTTGGCACGCAGCCCGTTAGGGAAATCCCGCAGCCCACGCCGCTTCCCGCAGCCCCCATTGGCCTGGAATGGCGAACCACGGCCAGTGGGAGCTGCGATTGGCCAAACCTGCGGACGCTGGAGGTAAACAAACCATCCTGGCCCGCCAGCAGATTTCCCTGTCTAGCCGCGTGCCAAATCTAAAATATACAAAAGGAGTATTTTTACATAGAAGTAGCATTTTCATGCAGTAAGCCCTTTTGCACTCATTGATTTGTGATTTGAATGTCTAATGAATTACTTGTTTACCAATGTGTGTTTATTTTGCAGTCATGATTTAGGGGGCTATGTTTGAAAATTTTGCCCTTACTCGACCTGATCCAATCACCACTGAAGTCAGTGGAAATACTCCCACTGATTTTGTCAGCTTTCGACAAGGTTCATTGATCCCTAAGGTAAATATTGGCTGAAATGAAGGTGAGGTTTTCACCTCAGCAGAATTCATTGTAAGAGTCTGTCATGGGGTTCACTCACCACTGGTGGTGCCTCCTGCTGGCCATCCTGGGGATTAGCTCTGGCTAGATGTTGCACCCTCCTCCAGCAGTCTCTCTCCTGTCCTGTGGACCCCTCTTGATCCCGGAACCGCAGCCTCCTCTTCGTGATTCGGCCCTCCGGCCGTGTCACCATATGTATTCTCCCCTTCCAGGGTATACAAGTCCTTGACAAATGGGCTCAGGCAGTCTTCCTGCTCACTGCCCCACTGGTGCCACTTTATCAGTGGCTGGTAGGGGAACCTGGGCCCACACTCTCTTTGGATTCCAACTCAGGGACCCTCTAATCAGCTGCCAAGAGCTGCACTCCTATTTCTTTCAGCTTTTCCCCTCGGCGTTCTCCTACCTTCCTGGCTTCCCCCCTCTCTGGGTTTGTCAGCCTCACAACTCCCTCCTCTGAGGGAATAACTGTGGACTACCCTCTATAGCAGGCCTGCACAACATGCGGCCCGGGGGCCGCATGCGGCCCGCGTGGGCTCACTGTGCGGCCTGCGGGGGGGTGAGTAGGCGAGCCGGGCGGGTGGAGGGCTGAGGAGGCGAGTGGGCGGGCAGTGGCGGGGGGCAGGTGAGCCTGTGGCGGGGGAGGGGGGCTGAGGAGGCGAGTGGGCGGGCACTGGCGGGGGGTAAGTAGGCGAGCCGGGGGGGGGGGTTGTGTTTCGGGGGGGCTGGGTGGCGCTGGGGTGGGGGTTGTCGGCGGTCGGCGGGTTTCGGCCCTCAGCTATTTTCTGTGGAGTAATATGGCCCTCACCGCTTTACGAGTTGTGCAGGCCTGCTCTATAGTCCTAACACAACTCCCTTCTCCCAGGGAGATTCGGCAACCTACTTCCCTGCCACCCCTTCAGTTGCCAGCTTCCTGGCTTATATAGGCCCCTCCAGCTGAGCCTGCTTCCAATCAATTCCTTGCTGCCTGGCTCCTCCTTCAGGTGCAGCCTCTGGAGTTAATTGGCTCATCTGGCCATCTTAACCACTTCCAGTTCTTTGGAGGGGTGGACACCCTGTCACAGAGACACGTAAATATACACTGAGCTCAGAGATAAGCATAAGAAAATATAACTTAAACCAGTTTATCAGCATGGTTAATTGCTAACCAAACAAAGCACCAAAATAGATAGATTTTTTTTCTGATTATATAACTGCCTCTCGTTTCTCCAGAGAACAAAAAAAAGTGGAACCAACTACAAATATTGCACAACCCACAGAACGCCACCTCCAGGAGAAACCAGGGGAACAGTATCCACCATATGGACACTTCTCAACACCCGAACATCATCAATTTATCAAGACTACCTCTCCCTGGAGCTGAATAATCTGTTCACTAAGGGACTGAATTTCTGCCCCACCACAGAACCTGATACCATATTAACAAGTGAAGAACTAGAAAAATTCTTCCGCTGACTCTCCCTCAAAGAATTCTTTCTTAACAACGATGACACCACTCACAATTAACCATGTCCCCACCAACAATCATAAGAAAAAAGAATCATCTGACTGGACACCACAAAGTAGACAAAACCACACTCTTGATCATTACTTTGATTGCTTCATGAAAAAAAATTGACTGTGAAATCCTAACAAACATCATATCCACCACAATCTCTCTACTGCTGAGAGGACAGCTATACAGTCCCCAAAATCTAAACACCAGATAGTAATCAAACCGGCAGACAAAGGTGGCGCCATTGTAGTCCTCAACCACGATGACTATGTTAACAAGGCCAACTGACAACTCTCCAACACCATCTACTGTAAAGAACTCAAAGAAAACCCCACGCCACAGTTTATCCAGGAATTTAAGGATATCATCAAATCCTTCCCCAAACAACTCAAAGAGAAACTCTACAAACTCATCCCAGGGATATTCTACATGCTCTTCAAAATACACAAACAAGGGAACCCAGGCAGACCCATCATATCTGGCCATGGGACTCTTACTGAAAGAATATCAGGATTCATAGAAACCAGCTGTGACACTGCACCCCCATATTCAGCATAGTGGTATGATTATAATATGATTATGACATAATTATGATGCATCTTGTACAAGATATGTCTTGTCAGCTGTCTATGGAAAAGTTATGATGTGCTGAATATAATTATCCTATGCATATGCATGTATCATTTTTGTATCTAAAGTTATGAATATTAACTATGTATCTGTATTTCACATGTAGTTACACCTGGGGGACACCCACTATGCAAGATGCTTCCAGTCCAGATAGCCAGCTGTAAAGGGCCTATTCAAGGTAATGGGCCATTATGGGAAACAATAGGCCTTAGGAGAAGCTCACCTAGTGAGTCTTCCTGAGAACGCTCCAGACAGCCTATGAGTAATGACTGCTATGACTCAGCAAGGAATACAAGGGCATGTGACCAGACCACATGACACTGAACTCCATTTGGGTACCTGTATTTTTCCACAAACTGGACTGGGAAGTGAGTTTGAGACAAATAATTACCGCCATATGGAAAAGCTATATAAGGTGAGGAGTGACATCATCTCTTGGCCTCACTCCCCATACAACAGAACTCCTGGAAACACCTGAGGAACAAAGACTGAACTGGGGGAAGTGCTGGTCCCAGGCAAAAGGGATTCTAGCCTTTGTATGGAAACTTGGTGGACTGCTTATGTCATCAGTCAGGATGAGAAATTGCTAATTCAAATCCTATCCATCTAGTACGTTAGGCTTAGTTTGCGTTTTTGTTTATTTGCTAGGTAATCTGCTTTGATCTGTTTGCTATCACTTAAAATCTATCTTTTCATAGTTAATAAACTTGTTTTATGTTTTATCTTTACTAGCGTGTTTTTGAGTGAAGTGTCTGGGAAAAATCTCAGCTTGGTTAACACAAGCTTGTTGTGCATATCTTTCCCACATCGAGGGGAAGGCGAACTATATTAATGAGCTTACATTGTACAGATCCCTGTGCAGTGTCAAACAATATAATTCTGGGTTTATACTCCAGCAGGGATACAAGGCTGGGGAGCCAGTAAATTGGCTGTTGTCTTCTATCTGTCTTTGAGTGGCTTAGGTAAAGCACTCAGGTAGCTTAATTGCGTGTGTGGCACCACCTGCTGTCATGTTGGGTGATAACAGGGCCTGGAGAGGCTAGATGAATCTCCATCAAAGCAGTGTGAGAAGGGCCAGCCCAGCTGGAGGGTTAGAGGGCACAGCAGTTCCAATGGTTCCCAAACTGAATGCCAGGGTGACAACCCATCACACCATCCTCAAACCACTAACCAAACAAAGTCTCAGCTTCCTCCAGGACACTTCCGACTTCCTCCACAAACTCTGCAACGTTAAAACCTCCCTCAGAACACCGTCCTTGCCCCCATGCATGTCACTTCCCTATTCACCAATATCCCTCACAATGTTAGCATAGCTGCCTGGTTCAAATATTTACAAGACACTGAACAAATATTTACAAGACACTGGTCCACCCCAAACACATCACCAAACTCATCCATTTCATCCTCACCCATAATAATTGTACATTCAACAACAAACACTTCATCCAAATCATGGGAACAGCCATGGGTACTAAGATGGCTCCCTAATATGCCAACATCTTCATGAGCAGCCTTAAAGAATAATTTCTGGACAAATGCACCATGAAATCAGTGACATACCTGAGATACACGATGATATTTTCATCCTCTGGACAGATGACAAACTCCTTCATAGATTTCCACCACAACTTCAACAACCACCACCTATCTATTAAATTCTCTCTGGAACACCCCCACACCTTAGAACAGGGATCGACAACCTTTGGCTCACGGCCCACCAGGGTAAGCCCCTGGCAGGCTGATCCGGTTTGTTTACCTGCCGCGTCCGCAGGTTCGGCCGATCACAGCTCCCACTGGCCGCAGTTCGCCGCTCCAGGCCAATGGGGCCTGTGGGAAGCAGCGCAGGACAAGGGATGTGCTGGCTGCCCTTCCCGCATCCCCCATTGGCCTGGGACAGCGAACCGTGGCCAGTGGGAGCTGCGATCAGCCAAACCTGCGGACATGATAGGTAAACAAACTGGCCCGGCCCGCCAGGGGCTTACCCTGGTGGGACGTGGGCCAAAGGTTGCCGATCCCTGCCTTAGAGTATGTGCTAACTACCTATGCTAAACAATCTGTTCCAGCTTGTATGCTGTGGTGCTTGGAGTACCTTTCTCAGACCTGAAGAAGAGCTCTATGTAGCTTGAAAGCTTGTCTGTCTCACCAACAAAAGTTGGTCCAATAAAAGATATTACCTCATCCACCTCTCTGATATCCTGGGACCAACACAGCTATAACAACACTGCATACCTCATTTCTCCTTTAGTTTAGTAACTTATGCTTTACATATTAGAGAATAATGCTCAAATATGTCTGATGATGGTTGATCAAAGGCATGAAGGGGCCAGTAATTCATCATTCAGTCAAACCTAATTTGATATACAAGATGCTGAATGCAGAAGATATGCCTGATGTCACAGTAGCAGGAAATAATTAGCGCTGGAGAATTTTTTTTCTTTTTTACAAAATGCAGTTTCCTGTTGACTGAGACTCTTCATGAATAAGGGGTGAATTCTTCAAATAGTTTTAGCTGAAAAAATATGGGGGGAAATTCTGAAAATGTCAAAATTTACATTTCAGTATTTTCAATGTGATGTTTCAAAATAATGGTTCATTTCAAAATTTAGCTAGCTTTAAGTGAAAAACAATAACAAAGGGTAAAAACATACTTGAAATTAAAATGAAACATTTTGTTTCACATGAAACAAAACATTTCTTTTAACCCAAATCCCTGCATATGAACTGTATTTCCTGGGGGAAAATCAGAAAGAAAATGTACATATTTTAGATTAAACACAAGAGAAAACCTCTTTTTAATTCCACAAGTACTCCTGTTATTTTTGCGGATACAGACTAACACGGCTGCTACTCTGAAACCTTTTAATTCTTTGTTACTTTTGGATGTCATCCTCACAGTTGCAACACTGGATAATACATTTCAGGAAATCTTATCTACTAATATTGATTGTTACAAAGATTTCTATTATACTAACTGCATTTTATTTTTTCATTCTCCATTAAGGAACTCAGGACAAGATATAAAAACCGAAGGTGATTTTTTTTCAAACTTTGGTGCAACTGGTTCACACACCTACCTGCCTCATATATTTGCATGTTAAGTTATCAGGTGCATGTGTTAATTGTCTAATTGCATAAATAATTTATCTGATTTGTAAAGCAAAATTCAATTTTCATGCTAAAATACTTGTTCCTTCAATGAAATATGAAATTGTTTACCAACAAATCTATAACACACTGAAGTAACTAGAAAAAGCACAATGAAAATACTATCCCATTATTTGAGGTTGATCTAATTCTTAAGTAAATGAATGATTTAATTTCTAATATGTACAGTTCCTTTCCTTCTGATGATTAAGGAGCCCGAAGAAAATCAAAATCTTCTGTAGAGCACAGCATAATTTTATTAAATATCCCAGCCGTATATAATAAAATGTAATACACAGATTAAGGTAAATTTAACCTATTCTTAAACTGTTCTGGTTTTTCACCTTCCATTTAACTTTGCTGTAAGCAGAAGTGTACTTACAGCTGATTACAATTATACTGCAGAGAAGGAATTCAGCACCCTCATTCTATTGAGCTGCGATTATTGTTGATGTCAGAATTCACAATTTGTAGGTCCAACTGTAGTACAGAATGAGTGAAAATTAGAGACTTTCCTGTCTTAAGTGTTGTGGTGACTGATAGTACAACCTCAAGACCTGTTAAGCCTTACGCAACTTATACTGCAATATGCCAAGTGTCTTCAATTCCCCCATTTAAGTCAGAGGGAAAAGTGGATGCTCAGCAGATTGCAGGGGGATGGCCCCGTCTGAATGCTTCTGATCTGAACATCAGGCAAAGGGGCAGGGGAGGGCTGACCCATTCATTAGTCAGAGTGGAACTTTTCATCCCTGAACTGTTCTTATAAAAAAAAAAAATTCCAGTCAATTAGTGTACAGTAGTGGGAGTTGTTTGCTTCCAGATTATTAACCGGAATGTTTCTCTTAAACTTTAGGAGGATTTTAATCACAGTTTCAAAAAACCAACTTTGTTTTCAGAATCTGCAGATGATGAATCCTCATCTCACTGGATGTCACATTAGACTATGTCATTCACACCGTGTTGAATAATGTAAATGGCCCATCCCATAGCAACCTGATCTATTGCCTCATTTACCAGCCAGAGATGGGGGGGTTTCTAACTTTCAGTTAGAACAGGCTGAAATAGTCTTCCTTTTTTTGGTTTGGTTCCACATATACTTTGTATAAAATGCTGAGTTCATGCATCAGGCTATCAGCTTACTGGTGATGGAACACTGGATAATTGTCTCTACACAGCAAAAGAAACAATACAGAAGTGAATCTCAGAGCCCAAGTCAACTAAACTGGGTCTGCAGGGCTCTGGCTTGGAGGCTCACTGGCATGGTGTGTGGAGGTGTGTGGGTTGTTTTTGTTTGCTTCTCTGTGTAGACAAACCTTTTGTGTTTTACACCTAATTCTCATAAAAAGTCACCTGTTCATCATTATCCACAAACCCTGGAGCAAGAACGAGTAAGTTCTGCTTCTAAAAAGTTTATTGTTACTAATTCAAAGTGATGTAGAAGGTACTGTAGACAACTTGGTTTTCTCCTGTTTGACCTTGCAGGCTACAAATAACAAATCCTTGTACTGTATTGGTAAATGAACTGATTCAGGCTGACACAGAAGTGATGAAGAAGTGATATACATAGAACATCAAGCTGTCATTTCTAGAAAAAAATGTTTAAACTAGCGGCACTTTAGAAAATGCCTTAAAACACAGCAATCTTTAAGACAATTTTCTTATGTTACAATATCAAAAACAAAAGGAAAGAAGGCTGCAGTCAAGTACCAGAGGACAAAAAGGGCATTTTGAAAAATTTCAGTACTGTAATTACCAACAGGGCAATTGGTATTCCTATGAGATTGAAAACAAAGAAATATCATGTATGCTCTGCAAACTTATTATAAGATTCATGGAGTTTTCTAACTTGAAAACATACCTGTGGGTTAACTTTCAATGGTCCCTGTTTTAGTTACATTCAATCTGCATGCTTTTTTAAGCAATTGCTAAAGTTTTGACATGAAAGGGAGTGTTGAATCCTAGTTAGTGTTTGAGACTAGGAATCAAACATTCTTGGTTCAATTGTTGTTATTTGTATTATGATAGTGGATAGAGGCCCCATCCAAGATCAGGGCCACATTGTGCTGGGTGCTTGTCATGGTTACCAGGCACACTGAACTTCAGATGCCTTTCACTCTCTCTAGAGTGCGCCCCCGGTTGACAGGCCTGGCTTCCTTTGCATCTCTCAAAGGGTTGGAACCCACAATCCAACCTCTCTCGGACTGGCTCTAGTCTGCAGCCTCCCCACACAGTGTTAGCGTGACAGACCCAGCTACTTTGGGCACCTGTAAGCCCTTTTCCAATGTGAGCCTGTGACAGCAGCTGATTAAAGAGACCAAAAACAACATTTTCAAGTGTTTATTCATTCACCCAAAGGTAGATAGTACACAGAGCAATGGGTAAAAACAATAAAGGCCTATATGCATACTCGCCCTTACCTTACCTTTGCAAGCTTTGGTAAATTCCATTCAGCCCAGTCACCTCCATCTCTGATTTGGGAGAGCCAGCCTGCTCACTGCAGTTTGTGCAAGTCTCTCTCACTGCATCTGTCAGAGACTCTCCCTGAGCCACTGCAAGCAGCTCACTCACCCCATGTCCTGTCCAACCCAGCACCTATAATCCTAAACTCATGTCTGGGAAAAGTATGACTTGCCAATGGTTGGAGACAAGTAGAGGCATTCCCCAGTTATTAGTGCCTGACATTGTTCTCTTAAGAAGCTTTATCTTTGCCAATGATTCTTTTTTTTTTCTTGTTTGCTTCCCTCTTAGTAGCCTTCTTTGATTTCACTGCTTGCAGTCAGGCATTATAATATCACACAGGTAAATTGAGGTGTAGGTGATATTATAAATGGGAGTTGTCTTACCAACTCTGAGAGGCCAATTAAGTATGAGAAAAAACTTTTGAAGTGATAATCAAGATAGCCCAGTACAGACAGTTTGATAAGAAGTGTGAGAATACTTACATGGGGAGATAGATTCAATGTTTGTAATGGCTCAGCCATCCCCAGCCTCTATTCAAGCCTAAGTTGATTGTATCTAGTTTGCATATCAATTCGAGTTCAGCAGTTTCTCATTGGAGTCTGTTTTTGAAGCTTTTCTGTTGCAAAATTGCCATCCTCAGGTCTGTTATTGAGTGACCTGACAGGTTAAAGTGTTCTCCTACTGGTTTTTGAATGTTATGATTCCTGATGTCAGATTTGTGTCCATTTATTCTTTTGCGTAGACTTAGAGACTGTCCGGTTTGGCCAATGTACATGGCAGAGGGGCATTGCTGGCACATGCTGGCATATATCACATTGGTAGATGTGCAGGTGAATGAGCCCCTGAAGGCATGGCTGATGTGATAGGTCCTATGATGATGTCACTTGAATAGATATGTGGACAGAGTTGGCATCGGGCTTTGTTGCAAGGATAGGTTCCTGGGTCAGTGTTTTTGTTCAGTGGTGTGTGGTTGCTGGTGAGTATTTGCTTCAGGTTGGGGGGTTGTCTGTAAGCGAGGACAGGTCTGTCTCCCAAAATCTGTGAGAGTGAGGGATCATCTTTCAGGATAGGTTGTAGATCTTTGATGATGCGCTGGAGAGGTTTTAGTTGGGGGCTGAAGGTGACAGCTAGTGGTGTTCTGTTATTTTCTTCGTTGGGCCTGTCTTGTAGGAGGTGACTTCTGGGTACTCGTCTGGCTCTGTCAATCTGTTTTTTCACTTCAGCAGGTGGGTATTGTAGTTTTAAGAATGTTTGATAGAGAACTTGTAGGTGCTTGTCTCTGTCTGAGTTGGAACTCGAATTGATATGCAAACTAGATACAATCAACTTAGGCTTGAATAGAGACTGGGAATGGCTGAGCCATTACAAACATTGAATCTATCTCCCCATGTAAGTATTCTCACACTTCTTATCAAACTGTCTGTACTGGGCTATCTTGATTATCACTTCAAACGTTTTTTCTCATACTTAATAGGCATCTCAGAGTTGGTAAGACAACTCCCACCTTTTCATGCTCTCTGTATGTGTATATATATCTCCTCAATATATGTCCCATTCTATGAATCTGAAGAAGTGGGCTGTAGCTCACGAAAGCTTATGCTCAAAAAAATTTGTTAGTCTCTAAGGTGCCACAAGTACTCCTGTTCTTTTTGCGGATACAGACTAACACGGCTGCTACTCTGAAACTTAACATTCCTTTGATATTCACATACAAGTTAATTGGCCCATTGCTCTGACCAAAGTTGGCCCATCAGTGTCACATCTATCTGCATCCTTAGGTGCCTAAATACCTCTAAAAATCTGGCCTTAATCCACATCTGTGAAATGTGTTAACACTCCTCTCCTAACTCACAGGTGAGGCTTAACATATACTTGCAAATCAGTTTGTTATCTTCAAATGAAAGTCTCTATAGAAGAGCATTATTTCAGCTCTTGTGTGGAATACTTATTAGTGATTTAAAAATTCCAGGTGGATGAATTATGTTTACAGACACTGAAAAAAGGACATTTAAGTGTAGTCTATTTTAGGCCTAGCAGAAGTCTTTTTGATGTCTTAGAGATGTTTTTGCTGTTGGTAATATAACTAAGATTTTAAATTCTATGGGTTAGGACCAGGGCCAGCTCCAGCTTTTTTGCCGCCCCAAGTGGTGAAGAAAAAAAAAAGAAAAGAAAAACCTGATTGAGCTGCCGCCGAAGTGCCGCTGAAGAGGAAGAGACGGAGTGAAGGGACCCACCGCCGAATTGCCGCCGAAGACTACAGTGGAGCGCTTGAGCTGCCGCCGAAGACCCGGACATACCACCCCAATAACAGACGGAGTGCCGCCCCTTTCTATTGGCTGCCCCAGGCACCTGCTTCCTTCGCTGGTGCCTGGAGCTGGCCGTGGTTAGGACTTTTTGCATTTCTCTTAAATTTATGTTTATGGCTTTCCTTTATGCTTCAAAAATTATCATCATTTATAATTACCTTTAGAGGTATTAAGCCAAACCATCTTTTTAAGATAATGATATTCTACAAAGGATTAAGAGGAAAGAATGTCTCGAAAATGGCAAAGTCAGAATTCTTGAAACCCAAAAATCAAGCAATCAAAACGCAAAGTAAGTTCATCTAAAATAAAACTGTGTGGTATTCCAATGGTAGTCAATTACAGAAGAGAGCATAGGAAGATGACAGGGTTAGGAGACCTATGGTTGGTACATTGAATAATCCCCATGTGGAAATGCACCACTGGCCAATTTAGCCATGGATTAAAAGGGTGTGATACTCACTGAATGCATTACATTTGCATTCACTAAAAACAGCGTACATGGTAGCCTGCCAAATGATATGAAGGCAAAAGAGCTAATGTAAATGGCAACCTAAGCTTTCTTTGAATATTATTTTAGGAAAAGAGTCCAGAAGCTTCAAAACTCCCACTGCGGTACTGAAAGATATAGGATAGTTTGTGAATGATGAGAAAAGGAAGAAATGTGTTTGCAGATGCTTATCACCTGGACCAATTTTCTTCTGAAGGCTGTACCATCTGAAAGCTAGACATTCAGCCTTCAGTGAAGTACTAGCCCACAGAATGTAAAATCCTACTTAACAACAACCACAACGATGGCAGCTAAAGCAGTACTAAAATATCTACTGAGCCTGAATCTATCAAGGACATGGACCCAGGTGGATGATTTCATGGAAGCTTCTGCTATCTTTGCCCTTGATGTAACTAGCTATTTGGTAGAGTGACACTGAATGGGGTATGGGACATCATCATTTTTAGAGCTGAAATATGCTTCTCTAATAGATTCTTAACTCGATTTAATGTGAACTTGGATACTCTTTGCCCCTTCTTTGGGCCTCTATACAGGATAAACCACCTCTATGAATCTTTGAATTCTCTCGTTCTATACCAGCTTAGCAATCATAGCACCCAGGCATTGAAGTCATAGGCTTAAATCCTCAGCTACATCAAAGGAGGGCTCATTGCCACTGTGGGAGAGCCAAAGACAGCTCTAAACCCCCTTTCCATCTCCTGAGATCCTGGAGTAGGCCTAACAGCTGTTCTAATTTCTGCTAGCTTATAAACAGGGATTCTATGGGACATTATGTCAACAAGAGCTGCCATTGCCAAAACACTACATACTTTGTCCCTGGTTTTGTATCACCCGATGATGTAATGTTCACTACTACCATTTTGTTTCACCAGGCGTTTCCCCTCCATAAGGGGAATCCCTAGCTGCCCCTTTGGACAGCTGTAATGAGGAGCTGAGTATCTCATGCTGAGATTCTTTAATAGTCTTTGTCTTAGGATATAAAGTGAATATTAATTTACGTACAAAGATGATGAACATTTTGGGATAAAGGATGGCACCATTCTCAGCATTACTTGAACTTGCTGAAAGAGTCTAGGATTATAGGCAAGACAATGCCTGGAACTCTTCTGCTCTGCCAGTTGAACAGATGGCAACTAAGAATTCAACTTTAACAGAGGGCATTCTCAAAAGAGCCCTTTTGAGAGGGTCAGAGGAGGAGGTATCATTAGCACACAGAGGATCACATTGGAGACACAAGAAAGGATCACTCTGACTGAAGCTCTCAATGCACTTACTACCTTTTAAGAAACTTTATCACACTTGTATGAAAGCCAGTTGGAGAGTGATCAATCCTACCTGTAAAGACAAATAAAATACTCAAAATAAAGCTTGAAAAAACTGGGTTTCAGACCTTTACGCAGACTGTCTTACAGAAATTTAGTATGTCTGGTATTTGGGCCTTGAAAAGTTTAGGCTTGAACAATGAACAAAAGCAGGAGAAGGTTGTCCAGTCTCTAGCACATAAAAAGATGCCTTACAAGACTGTAACAGTAGAAATGACTGCCTGAGTAACATTTCTTCCTTAGTTTTGAGTGCTCCACAGCCAAGCTGTAAATAAAATTGTAATTTGAACTGCAAATGCAAAAGGTCCCTGTGCCAGAATAAGTCTTGAATCAATACATCCTCTGTCACCATTAACCAGTAGAGTTCCTGAAGTGAAAGGTCTAGTTTAAATATCACAGTCCTCATGACCAGCCAGGACCTACTACAATGAATAATCCTTAATATCTGCTTCTTTTCAAGTGCCCTGCATAGGACTAGTCATGGGGGAAAGACATAAGCCACATTAAACAACGAGCAGGGAGAAAGAGCAGAAAAAATATTAAATATATTACTTTATAACATAATATTAGTTGCCATAAATTAACCAGAATTCATTAAAAAGTATTTTTAGCTTATTTAGCATTGAGAAGCATGCATTGCATTGAATATTATGAAGTAACCACCAGTTACATTAAAAACAATATGAGTTCTTTCCATCAGCTACTTAAAAACAATTGTGGGAAGACAGTGAGGAGACAGTGACACAAAGAGATGTGTTCAGTTAAGAAGAATGGGATCCACCAGACTCCACAAATGGTCCTAAAATTCCAGAGGAAGTTAGGAACAATGCCCTCCATTAAATCTAGGAGAACAGAGAGAAAGGAGAAGATAAATGGGAACATAATGAAGACTGAATGTCTTTAAGCTGAACGGCAGAAACTCAGAAACTAACCTCTTAGCTAATGGAATTGTACAGGATATTGTCAGGAATATATTCATCTTGTGTGGAGAAAAATGTCCTACGTTTAACATATTCTTTTAACCAAATTAACAAATATTTCACTCAATAGGCTAATGTCGCTCTAGGAACTGAACTTGAAAACTGAATTTACTTCCTTGAAGATATCTCCATCAGTCCCCAGTGGCTCAATAAAGAGAAGGTTTTCATTTACAAAGATTGATCACTCCAATGATCCAGGAAACAGCCAAAGGAGGACTAATATGTACTCTGTGGCTCTACCTAAAAAAATACAACAAATGATATGCTGATTTTATTCCCTAAATTGCTTTCTGCTTAACTGAATGTTGCCTACCAAAGTAGATTTATCAGATTTGAACAACTGGCCTTAACTGCTGAGGGGGAGGAAGGCTCTTCTATCATTCTATCATCACAACACTGCACAAACAAGTTAAAAAACTGACTGTTATCAGAATAAAATTCTGATTTTTTAAATTGCTGGCCACATATCAGTAAAGTGACTTCAAAGTCTGCACCAGTCCCACAGTCCTCGTGAGAGAGACAAATACAGTCTTCTCCACCTCACTGGGCTCTGAATTCACATACACACTTGAACGCTCTAATGGCTGATGCAGAATGGGGAGGTTCATTTATGCAGCAGTGTTTCTTGCTAGGAGCATTCTGCACCAGTAGTGATTTTCAGGTGCATGCATGTCTTTATCTATAAAATCTTTTATTTTCTGTGTATCTTGGAAATCTCAGTCTGACAATCCCAGATTTGTACAATTGTGAGTGAGACATTCGTAGGAGGGAGCCATTGACTCTGAAATTCACTTCTTCCTCTAGCAGAGTTAATGTGAAGCTTGGGTGAGTGACATGCTAACAGACAGACTCCAAATGATGTGCCTTCTACCATATGGGAGGGACACCTGGTGCAGGAAGTAGTTCTGAGGGGGAGTTCAGGGGGCAACTCTGTTCTTTCAAGCCTCTGGGACACAGGACAGCTGAATATAACAGCAACACCAGCAGAAGGAGGGGAGCTGCCTCTGTAATCTCTTCAGCAATAAACAGACCTGCTTGTTTGATTAAATAAACTTGTGCGTCTTGTCATTATTCTGGGGACTATGGCTGATGTCGAGCGAGTTAATGAGAAAACCACAAGATCACTTAACATTCCCTAAGTCTGACAAGCTCAAGTTTGCTGAGCCTCAGGATGTGCTGTGAGGTCTATCTATTTACCAGACATTCCTAAGGGAGTAGATTGAGAAGTTTCTTTACATTCCTCCAGTGGAGTTTGTGTTTACATTATTAGTGTAGGGGACTTTTTCCTGATGCAAGCGCTGGAGGAACCAACTAGGGGCAGAGCTCTTCTTGACCTGCTGCTCACAAACAGGGAAGAATTAGTAGGGGAAGTAAAAGTGGATGGGAACCTGGGAGGCAGTGACCTTGGGATGGTCGAGTTCAGGATCCTGACACAAGGAAGAAAGGAGAGCAGCAAAATATGGACCCAGGACTTCAGAAAAGCAGACTTGACTCCCTCAGGGAACTGATGGGCAGGATCCCCTGGGAGAATAACATGAGGGGGAAAGGAGTCCAGGAGAGCTGGCTGTATTTTAAAGAATCCTTATTGAGGCTGCAGGAACAAAACATCCGGATGTGTAGAAAGAATAGTAAATACAGCAGGCGACTAGGTTGGCTTAACAGTGAAATCCTTGCTGGTCTTAAACACAAAAAAGAAGCTTACAAGAAGTGGAAGATTGGACAAATGACCAGGGAGGAGTATAAAAATATTGCTCAGGCATGCAGGAGTGAAATCAGGAAGGCCAAATCACACTTGGAGTTGCAGCTAGCAAGAGCTGTTAAGAGTAACAAGAAGGGTTTCTTCGGGTATGTTAGCAACAAGAAGAGTCAAGGAAAGTGTGGGCCCCTTACTGAATGAGGGAGGCAACCTTGTGACAGAGGATGTGGAAAAAGCTAATGTACTCAATGCTTTTTTTGCCTCTGTCTTCACGAACAAGGTTAGCTCCCAGACTGCTGCACTGGGCAGCACAGCATGGGGAGGAGGTGACCAGCCCTCTGTGGAGAAAGAAGTGGTTCAGGACTATTTAGAAAAACTGGATGAGCACAAGTCCATGGGGCCAGATGCGCTGCATCCCAGGGTGCTAAAGGAGTTAGCGGATGTAATTGCAGAGCCATTGGCCATTATCTTTGAAAACTCATTGATTGGGGGAGGTCCCAGATAACTGGAAAAAGGCTAATGTAGTGCCCATCTTTAAAAAAGGGAAGGAGGAGGATCCAGGGAACTACAGACCAGTCAGCCTCACCTCAGTCCCTGGAAAAATCATGGAGCAGGTCCTCAAGGAATCAATTCTGATGCACTTAGAGGGGAGTAGAGTGATCAGGAACAGTCAGCATGGATTCACCAAGGGCAAGTCATGCCTCACTAACCTAATTGCCTTCTTTGATGAGATAACTGGATCTGTGGATGAGGGGAAAGCAATGGACATTCCTTGACTTTAGCAAAGCTTTTGATACGGTCTCCCACAGTATTCTTGCCGGTAAGTTAAAGAAGTATGGGCTGGATGAATGGACTATAAGGTGGATAGAAAGCTGGCTAGATCATCGGGCTCAACGGGTAATGATCAATGGCTCCATGTCTAGTTGGCAGCCAGTATCAAATGGAGTGCCCCAAGGGTTAGTCGTGGGGCTGGTTTTGTTCAATATCTTCATTAATGATCTGGAGGATGGCATGGACTGCACCCTCAGCAAGTTTGCAGATGACACTAAACTGGGAGGAGTGGTAGATACGCTGGAGGGTAGGGATAGGATACAGAGGGACCTAGATAAATTAGAGGATTGGGCCAAAAGAAATCTGATGAGGTTCAACAAGGATAAGTGCAGAGTCCTGCACGTAGGACGGAAGGATCCCATGCACTGATACAGACTAGGGACCGAATGGCTAGGCAGCAGTACTGCAGAAAAGGACCTAGGGATTACAGTGGATGAGAAGCTGGAGATGAGTCAACAGTGCGCCCTTGTTGCCAAGAAGGCTAATGGCATTTGGGGCTGTATAAGTAGGGGCATTGCCAGCAGATTGAGTTACATGATCATTCCCCTCTATTCGGCATTGGTGAGGCCTCATCTGGAGTACTGTGTCCCGTTTTGGGCCCCATACTACAAGAAGGATGTGGAAAAATTGGAAAGAGTCCAGCGGAGGACAACAAAAATGATTAGGGGGCTGGAGCACATGACTTATGAGGAGATGCTGAGGGAACTGGGATTGTTTAGTCTGCAGAAGAGAAGAATGAGGCGGGATTTGATAGCTGCTTTCAACTACCTGAAAGAGGGTTCCAAAGAGGATGGATCTAGACTGTTCTCAGTGGTAGCAGATGACAGAACAAGGAGTAACGGTCTCAAGTTGCAGTGGGGGAGGTTTAGGTAGGATATTAGGAAAAACTTTTTCACTAGGAGGGTGGTGAAGCACTGGAATGGGTTACCTAGGGAGGTGGTGGAATCTCCTTCCTTAGAGGTTTTTAAGGTCAGGCCTGACGAAGCCCTGGCTGGGATGATTTAGTTGGGGATTGGTCCTGCTTTGAGCAGGGGGTTGGACTAGATGACCTCCTGAGGTCCCTTCCAAACCTGATATTCTATGATTTTATGATTACCACCAATTGAATATATTGTGGTATTTTATTGCGGGGGGGGGGGGAGGTTACATATGCCTGCAATATGCTGATAGGTGAATTCTGTAAATGTAAAATAAAATAACCTGTTTTTTAAAAGGCATTTCTTCCGTTTAGCTCAATTCCCTCCACCACCTCCTCTTTTTGTTTGGCCCTGCTGACTTCATCACACTTCCCCCAATATCATGGTTTTTTATGCTTGTTTATCAAGTAGTTACACACATTGACTGTTTTCTAAATTCCAAAACCCTTCTCAATTGAGTTTGTTTTGCAGAAATTAGCCTATGTTTGTTTATTGATCAAACTCCAGTTTGTGTTAAACTTTACACACACACACCATGATAACAGTCACATCTTTGTACGTCAGAGGAGACGCACCTCCTCCTTTTCCTAGTCAGGCTTTACACAATTTTCAGTTGCCTAGTGTTGATTCATAGATTCATAGATTCTAGGACTGGAAGGGACCTCGAGAGGTCATTGAGTCCAGTCCCCTGCCCGCATGGCAGGACCAAATACTGTCTAGACCATCCCTGATAGACATTTATCTAACCTACTCTTAAATATCTCCAGAGATGGAGATTCCACAACCTCCCTAGGCAATTTATTCCAGTGTTTAACCACCCTGACAGTTAGGAACTTTTTCCTAATGTCCAACCTAGACCTCCCTTGCTGCAGTTTAAGCCCATTGCTTCTTGTTCTATCCTTAGAGGCTAAGGTGAACAAGTTTTCTCCCTCCTCCTTATGACACCCTTTTAGATACCTGAAAACTGCTATCATGTCCCCTCTCAGTCTTCTCTTTTCCAAACTAAACAAACCCAATTCTTTCAGCCTTCCTTCATAGGTCATGTTCTCAAGACCTTTAATCATTCTTGTTGCTCTTCTCTGGACCCTTTCCAATTTCTCCACATCTTTCTTGAAATGCGGTGCCCAGAACTGGACACAATACTCCAGCTGAGGCCTAACCAGAGCAGAGTAGAGCGGAAGAATGACTTCTCGTGTCTTGCTCACAACACACCTGTTAATACACCCCAGAATCATGTTTGCTTTTTTTGCAACAGCATCACACTGTTGACTCATATTTAGCTTGTGTCCACTATAACCCCTAGATCCCTTTCTGATGGCCTGCTTACAGTGTCCAAGCAGCAGGATACCTGTGGTGGCAGAGCTATCCGCTGGTACAGTTTTATCCCTGTCCCCATACTTGAATCTGACACTGATGCCAGAGAAGGGTGTGGCAGAGCTGCTAGAAAAATGGGGAAATGTAAGCACACAAAAAAAAAAAATCTGGAAAAATTCATCTCTCTCTCTTTAAAAAAAAAATGCAAAAATTGAATTTTTCCCACCAGCTCTAGGATGAGGGGGAGAGGGCATTGCCAGAGGCTGATGAGCTTCAGTTCTGCTCAACTGGTGTACACTCTTACAGGGATACAAATCAGATGGTGGCAGCCCCTTGTGCTGAGGCTCAGTTCTTCCTTGAGAATTGCAGTGCCTGAAGAGCTGCCTTTCCCCATCTCTGCTGCACAAAGCAGTTGCTCAGCACAACAGAGAATCTGGCTAGTATCTCTATTCAGACATCAATAAGAGTCCATAGGCTGGCAATTCTTCTGAAGAGGACTGATCATAATGAACTAAGAACAGAAAATAATCAATCAGGTGTTGTGGGAATAGAAAGTGAAACAGCTCAAAGGAAGACTGAATGTATTCCAATTACTTGTTTCTCATACAATCTGCCAGAGTTTTAGAAGGTAATATTTTAATTTAGCCAACAAATCTATACATTTTCTCTAATGCTGGGTTCTGTATTCATTGGAACAGCCCAAAACATTAACCTAATTCATTAGTGGTCAATATGAACGTAACTTTATCATTGATTAGAATGGGAAAAGTCATTAATAAATAAGAGGGATTGTTTGTAACTTTCTAGAATTTATATTTATTTTGTTCCCACTTTAAAATTCTGACTTTTTACCAGCTGTAATATGGGGCAAAAATAAAATCATGTTCCATCTTGGTTTTTCTGTTG
Organism: Emys orbicularis; assembly: GCF_028017835.1. Lineage (NCBI taxonomy): Eukaryota > Metazoa > Chordata > Testudines > Emydidae > Emys > Emys orbicularis. The sequence goes on along the minus strand of NC_088691.1, from coordinate 86,315,271 downwards.
CTTTTCCCCAAAAAAACTTTTCATTAGTCTAAACTGATTATGGATCTACCTTAACTTTGGCATTTACTGATTTCTGAGTGTTTACATTTGCAACCACAATATTCTTTTAACATAGTTTTTAAAATTTAATTTCCTATTTTTAAAAAAGCTAGAATTGAATTTTTTTTTAATTCCATTAGATGAAACCCTTTGCTAGGCAGCAGCAGAATTCTCTGTCCCACCCAAGCTGCAGAAATCGTACTCAATGAGACATTCCATGTGCACCTTCATAGGTAGTAATCATTGAAGTAGGACTCTTTATTCAATACACATTGCATATATAGTCCATTGAAGTCAGTATGAGTATGTCTACTCACAGCAATGGACTATTCAGGCACTGGGTAGGACTGGGTGTCCATATTCTAGTAGGGATCAAAATCCCACACAACATTTTTATCTTTGCATTTTCTATATGTTTGTATAGTCCTTAGCATAATAAGGCCCCAACAAACAATTATTAATACATGTGTTGCTATTAGAACACTGTGAGATTGTTATTTGAAAACCTATTATTATATCATTATTTTTTAAATTATCACATTCTTGAAATGCAGTTTTAATGGTAAATCCAAATAGTTGTTCACCAAAATATGGAAAAGTTGGAAATAAATATTTTGTGGCACATTACAGTTTTCTGCCTAATCAAATTTAGCTGCTTTGAACTGTCCTTGCTTTCTTTTTGTTGATTTTGGTTGGTTGCGGGGGCTTTTGTTAGTTTGTTTTTAATTTAAGGACAAACAATTGTTCACGGCTTTTCTTATTGGCTTAATAATTTTTGGTCAAACATCAAAAAAAAAAAAAATCACCCTCCAGCAGAGACTAGCCCTAGAAAATTTCAGCCAAACAGGAAACGTTTTAACAAAGTTAGAAGCAACTGAGAACGGTCCTTTAGAATGGAAATGCTCAGGCAACCTCCCCTGTAGCTCCAGCGATAAAATTAATCTAGAGAACCTAGCTATCCAGCACTGAAATGAGCAAAGGGAAAGAATGTATATTCAGATAAAATTTGACAAAGGGTTAGTTTTCCATTTTACCTTATGCTGCTTATTTAAATTTCACCTGTCCATATTTTGGGTATGACTGAATTTAAAATATAACTCCAAATGTTATTGATATATAATGAAAAGTAAGTTAACGACAGAATAGTGAATACATTTCAAGACATGTAAGTGGTGTTCCTAAAATGTCCTTAGGGGCTGTCTGGTAAGTATTTACATTCCTCTCTATTGCAAGCTGGCAAGTTACAAAACCTTGTCATTGCAATTTGTCACACAGTTTGTGTGTGTGTATGCACTGTATAGCTGAAGTTTCATCTCCTGGCCCAAAGCAATATTGGATGTTACTGATATGGAACAAAAGGTCACATGCATAATGAAAGACAAAAGCATAGAGAAAAAGCGATCTACACCTACAAATGGGCATCTCACATGTTCTGCTAGTTCTGCAAAATCATCCAAAGTTGGGTAAGAAGGATATGCTTTCTTTAGACTACCACTACTAATGCTACTCTGCTTTGATCAGATACTATGTAGTGAAACACTGTGAAAAGCAGAAAGGATTCAGTTATGAGCTGTCAACTTCAGTAAAGCCAGTGCTACTTCTGAACAGGGACAGTTTAACCCCTCACTGGACCCCAGGCAAACACACATTTCTGGGCCCTATTACTGGGCACAGAAAAAATCAACGTTGAGCATGGACCCTCCCCTTCCACTCTGACCTCTTCCCATATTAGGCACCCCCACAACAACAGCCTGACCACCTTGGACCATGAATCCTTTCACCCACCCTCTCCCCGAAGCTTCATCCCTCAAAGAATCCTCCTTACTATCCCCTCCCAGGAACTTCTGCCTTCCCCACCCCGCTCCCTGCGCCTTCCCCTTCCCCTCTCTCATGAATGGAGTTACACCACTGGGGTCAGACTTTTGAGAGGAAGAGCTAGTGCAATGGCCTTGGCCTCTCACAAATCCACTGAAAACTGTGCAGGAGGTAACATTTCACCAGATTTGGGGGTGGGCCCTAGTACCTGTTCTACAGGACCAGAGCAGGAAAGAACTCCTCAATGGCAGAGATTTCTTCCCGCAGAGCCCATTCCTGTGGGATTTTACTGCAGGAGAGGATGATCTGGTCCCTCAGGATTATTTAAACTGTAAAGCAGAAGAGGAAGAATGAACCTGCTGGAGGAATATAAAATTAAGAACAATATAGCAGAAAGCAGTAATCTCAATATGACAATAAGGGACATTCTGGAAGGCATGCATGCGTGCGTGCGCACACACACACACACAGAAAATGTTTATTATGTGAAGAAATTCAACAAGACCCCAGTGAAAAGCAGTTAAAGTTGTTATTGAGGGTAGGGTTTTCAAAACTGCATAGTATTGTTAAAATTCTTCTCCCACTGAACTTAGATTACAAGTTTGCTTGAGCAGGGCAACAGTGTTGATGTTATATACTTAGACTATTATAAGGAATTTGACCTGATACCACATAACATTGTGGTTAAAAAACTAGAAAGATATCAAAAGTTAACATGGCACATATTAAATGGATTAAAAGCTGGCTAACCGAGAGTTCTGAACATGTAATTGTAAATGGGGAATCATCATTGAACAGGTGTGTTTTTAGTGGAGTCTTGGCAGGGATCAGTTCTGGGCTCCGACCTGTTTAACATTTTCATTAATGACCAGGAAGCAAACATAAAAGCATCACCAATAAAGTTTGCAGATGACACAAAAATTGGGGGAATGGTAAATGATGAAGAGGACAGGTCACTGATTCAGAGTGACCTCGATCGGTTGGTAAGCTGGGTAGAAGCAAACAATATATGTTTTAATATGGCTAAATGTAAATGTATACATCTGGAAACAAAGAATGAAGGTCATACTTACAGAATGGGGGAACTGTATCCTGGGAAGCAGTGACTCTGAAAGAGATATGAGGGTCGTGGTTGATAATAAGCTGAACATTAACTCCCACTGTGGCCAAAAGGGCTAATACAATCCTTGGATGCATAAACAGGGGAATCTCAAGTAGGAGTAGAGACATTATTTTGCCTTTATATTTGGCACTAGAGTGACTGCTGTTAGAACACTGTGTCCAGTTCTGGTGTCCAGGGTTCATGAAGGATATTGATAAATTGGAGGGGGTTCAGAGAAGAGCCATGAGACCGATTAAAGGATTAGATAACATGCATTATAGTGCAAGGAGCTCAATCTATTTATCTTAACAAAGAGAAGGTTAAAGGGTGACAATTACAGTTGATAAGTATCTCCATGGGGACCAAATATTTTATAATGGGCTTGTAAATCTAGCAGAGAAACGCATAATGTGATCCACTGGCTGGATATTGAAGCTAGATAGATTCAGACTGGAAATAAGGTGTAAATTTTCCACAGGGAGAATAATTAACCACTGGAACAATTTACCAAGGGTCATGGATTCTCCATCACTGGCAATTTTTAAATATTATTTTAAAATCTTCAAATTCTAATATCTTAAATGTTTTTCTAAAAGAAAATTGAAATTATTTGAATTGTTTTGGGAAATAGCAAAATAGCAGTTGGTCAATAACAGATATTACCTCACCCGCCTTGTCCCTCTGAAATCTTGGGAGCAAAACCTCTACAATACCACTGCAAAACCAAAAATTATACTGAGTTAATTCAGAGAAGAGTTTTCTTTTATTTTCCTGAGAGTAAGTAGTTGCAGCACACCTATGTAGAAATCACTTTTTCTCCAATACAGTACTAAGTTTGAGATAAATCATTTACATAAATCCATAATGCATCCACCAATTTCTCATTTCTCAAGTGCATTATAATGCTAATAGAGAAATGACAAAGCAGTAGTTTTATCTTTTTAGACCCAACACCACCATACTTGACATCTGAATGATAAATACAGCTTCAGGCTTCCTATTGTAGTATTTTCATAATCCTAGCTTCTGGGCATTTATGATCTAATGCTGTCTGTTATGGTCTAAGCTGTCTGTTAAGGATGGTAAAATGTTTTACTATTGAAAATTACTCTAAAAATATTTAAGTTTGTGTGTGTTTCATGAATGGATATTTAACTGATGTTTAGAAAGCCACAGATATTATTTGCAAAACACCTATTTGATCCATTCTTAGGGCGCTGAAGACCATCAGGTACAGCATCTGAGGGTTCACCCTGTTAAAATCTTAACAGTGCAGTGCAGATGCAAATGTGCACATTTTTCATTACTGCTGCTGACAAGAAAATTAGTTCATGGTGTGTCACTCCCTGTTCTTTCTACAATCTCTGAATTGTTACACCATGAATGTTTGGGAAAGACAGTAAAAGGAGACACTTCTCTCCTTTTAATACACTGGTAGAAGTTATACTTGCAGTGGGAACAACATGCTAAGTATGTGCACCTTTGAAATATGCTGCATGTCTTCCAGTGATGTCTCATGCCTAGAGGATGTCACATCAGTAAGTGTAGATTGCATGGTTAATGGCTGTAGGAACAAACAGTGAGGTACATTAAAAAATAATTGCATTCCCACTCAACACTGGAAACACTAATGGATATCCCAAATGGGTAAATCAATTATACATTAGAAGGTAGACCTATATAGGCTGACAGCACAACAGTGGGAAAGATGGTGGTGCTGCAGAATCCTATGGGCAGACAATCAGTTGGTGTAAATTGTTATGACTTCAGTGGGTCTGCCCCCTGGAACTTGAAGGGAGAAAGACTGGACCACATAGAAGAGAAACAGAGAAGATGAGGTAGCCTAAGGGGGAATGGCACAGACAGGGAGACAGGCTGGAGGACTGGTATGCAGAGATGGGGATTCTAAGAATAAAGAAGCTAAAGAGCAGAAAAAAACCATCCCTGAGAGATTTCAACCAAAGGGCTTGCAAGACTGATGTGGTTTTGGTTTTTTTTATTATACTGCAAGAGATAAGCTAATCTATTTCAAGAACAGCATTTCTTCTTGTTTTCTGAATCATTTTCCTTTGGGGGAAAAAGATTATAGAATCATAGGACTGGAAGGGACCTCGAGAGGTCATCTAGTCCAGTCCCCTGCATTCATGACAGGACTAAGTATTATCTAGACCATTCCTGACAGGTGTTTGTCCAACCTGCTCTTAAAAATCTCCAATGATGGAGATTCCACAACCTCCCTAGGCAATTTATTCCAGGGCTTAACCACTCTGACAGGAAGTTTTTCCTAATGTCCAACCTAAACCTCCCTTGCTGCAATTTAAGCCCATTGCTTCTTGTCCTATCCTCAGAGGTTAAGGAGAACAATTATTCTCCCTCCTCCTTGTAACAACCTTTTCTGTACTTGAAAACTTATCATGTCCCCTCTCAGTCTTCTCTTTTCCAGACTAAACAAACCCAATTTTTTTCAATCTTCCCCCATAGATCATGTTTTCTAGATCTTTAATCATTTTTGTTGCTCTTCTCTGGACTCTCTCCAATTTGTGCACATCTTTCCTGAAATGTGGCACCCAGAACTGGACACAATACTCCAGTTGAGGCCTAATCAGCAGGAAGTAGAGCGGAAGAATTACTTCTCGTGTCTTACTTACAATACTCCTGCTAATACATCCCAGTGTTATACTGTTGACTCATATTTAGCTTGTGATCCACTATGACCCCCAGATCCCTTTCCACAGTACTCCTTCCTAGGCCATCGTTTCCCATTTTGTATGTGTGCAGCTGATTGTTCTTTCCTAAATGGAGTACTTTGCATTTGTGCTTACTGAATTTCATCCTATTTACTTCAGACCATTTCTCCAGTTTGTCCAGATCATTTTGAATTTTAATCCTATTCTCCAAAACCCTCCCAGCTTGGTATCATCCGCAAACTTTATAAGTGTACTCTCTATACCGTTATCTAAATCACTGATGAAAATATTGAATAGAACGGGACCCAGAACTGATCCTTGTGGGACCCCACTTGTTACACTCTTCCAGCATGATTGTTTTATTAAACTGGTTTCGATTTTTCAGCCAACTTCCATCATTTTTTCCTAAGAACTATTCCAAACATTCTTCCAATGTGTAAAAGTGGCTTGCATGTCTCTTCAAGAAGATTCTCTAGTTTCAATATGGCGCATGTCAGGATAATGTAATATGGGCCTGTTTCTACTTCCATTAAAATCAGTATTATACCCCTGGGGACTTTCAACAGTGCAGAATCTGGACCTCTATTATTAGACAACTTGATGCAGTAGTTCTTTCATGATGAGGGGAAAAAATTTACACCTTTTCTTTCTCTGATATATGGATGAATCCATACTGGTAATTTTCTGACCTGACCTGTTGGCAGGTATTTGTGTGGATGAATGTGAATGTGCTCTCTCTCTCTTTCTTTCCTTTTGGTCAACAAAAAAATCACTTTTCTCCCATCACTTTTATTTTGGACAAAGAATTGGTACGGTAACTGACCTTAGTTCCTGCTGCATCATAAACATGGCTTCTTTAAAGTAAAGACGACCTAGGATGAAAAACCTCAAAGCCTAGAATCAGAGGGGTAGCCGTGTTAGTCTGAATCTGTAAAAAGCAACAGAGGGTCCTGTGGCACCTTTAAGACTAACAGAAGTATTGGGAGCATAAGCTTTCGTGGGTAAGAACCTCACTTCTTCAGATGCAAGGCATCTGAAGAAGTGAGGTTCTTACCCACGAAAGCTTATGCTCCCAATACTTCTGTTAGTCTTAAAGGTGCCACAGGACTCAAAGCCTAGAGGGGTTTCTCCCAGCAGGGAATGTGACTCAGGTCTGGATTCTCCTTGAAAGCCTTGTGAAAAGCTTCCCTCCAGCAAAATACTAAAATAAGTAGGGAGAGAAAATTGCTCATACACATCCAATGGCACAAAATAAATAAATAAAAAGGCAATAACACCTGTAACCCCACTGAGAGCAGCCACTAAGCACCACTAACTTATGAATAAATAGCATTATTTGATACTATTTCTATTCCCTGACAACCATTCTAAAAGTGGACATGAGTCAAAACTCCACATCCAAATTTTGAGAATATCTGGGTCTGAATCCACATCCAAAATTTCTGACTAGACCCTATTCTTACACTGAACCAAATCAAAACCTTGGTTGCAGTCTTCCTCCCCTCTTGAGGTCTGATGCACTTCAGATCCAATCTTAGGAGCTTGAGAGTAAAATAATGTCATATTCACATCAGACAAAACCTTGCTCTGTGGGGGGGATCTGGTCCATTGAAGCCACAAAAGCAGTGCAGTTCTTTCTTCTTGTTGGGGTAAACTAGGAAGCATTTCTTACTTGGGTGACACAAAGGTGGCAATTATCCCTGACTCAAAATTCTAAATAAAGAATCTGAGGTCAAACATAGCTCTAATGCCCAGTCACTGAAACCAGCTGGAAACATGGAGCTCAGCTATGAAATATCTGTAGACACACACACACACACACACACACACACACAAATACATAAAATGTGTTAAAAATCAATTTAGTTATATCGAAAGGTAAAGGGGGTATATATCAGTGAAAGCAATTTTACAAGTTGGGACAAAGATGCTGCTCACTCTTGGATTCATTTTTGGAACTAAAGCTTATGAAAGCTCCTTGGAAAATAATTTTGTGTGTCTAGACTCTAGAACATTTAATACAGCAACAGACCAAAGAATATCAAGCAATATATACCTCTTGTAGCTAAAGGACTGTTACATTGTAAGTATAGAGTAACATGTGGACAGGGCCGCCCAGAAGATTCAGGGGGCCTGGGGCAAAGCAATTTCGGGGGCCCCTTCCATAAAAAAAAAGTTGCAATACTCTAGTAACATGTTTTTGGAAATGTAAAAAATAACTAGTGAAATACATTCAAAAATTAATTTGTAATAATTTGAAAATACACAAAATACATTATTTAAAAACATTAAATGCTTTAATGGTATGTATACATTTGCAATTACATAATGGGCTCTCGCTGGGTGATGGTGACGGTTGGTGCCAATGGGCTGTAGCTGCCTGGGGGTGGCACTACTGTTGCCCAGGGCTGGGTGGGGAGCTGGGCTCTGGGTCGGGGGGTGCCCAGCTCAGAGGGGCTGGGCTCGGAGCTAGGAGTCAGGGCTGCGGGGGGATAGGGTCAGGGCGGTGCCCAGCTCAGAGGGGCTGGGCTCGGAGCTGGGGGTCAGGGCTGCGGGGGGATAGGGTCAGGGCGGTGCCCAGCTCAGAGGGGCAGGGCTCGGAGCTGGGGGTCAGGGCGGCGGGGGATGGGGTAAATTGCCCCACTTGCCCCCCCCTCTGGGCAGCCCTGCATGTGGAGCTACATTTTCAAAAGTGCACAGGGCCAAATTTCCAAGATCTAAGCACTCACAATCAGGCCCTATTTTCAAATGAACTAAGCTCCTGTTTAGGACCAGATTTTCAGCAGTGTTCGGCACTTGGCCACTCCCATTGGGACACTTATGGCTAGATTTTTATAAGAGCTCAGTACCCAGCATGTTGCTGTAGGCAGCAACAGGCAGCGTCTTTACACAGTAATACATGTCCTTGCAACGCTTTTACTGTCTCTCTAGCAATATTTGATTAATTTCTTACAGCTTTTTCTGTGCTGCTACAGCCAGACTTAGAACACACCTGAAAATATAACACTACTGAACTGCAGTTAACCAAATTGTCTTTTTATCCAAAGTGCTGAAGCCATGGTTCAGGAAGCATAAGTCTGCACATGCTGAAGTCAGACCAGCATGCATAGGAGCTCCTACAAAGGGGCCTTTGCACCACAGGGAAACCTTTAATTTAGGCCCATTGTCTTCAGTGGACATGCTCCTTGCCATAAGCCCTATATGTCCCATAGCATACACAGGATCAGGCTGAAACATCATACACAAGTTGCTTGCAGCTAGTACTGTTGTTAACAAAAATGGTTTCACGTCAAGAAAGTAATGTTCTCGTTACAAGACAACAAAAATTGCAACTTGGCCCCAGCTACAGATGCTCTTGCCAAACTTTAGAGAAAAAAAATATAGATTCGTTTTTAGAAAGTAGCTTCTTCTCAGATAATTAGTTCATAACATAGACATTTTGGTATTTAAATAAAAATGAATTCAATATATGATTCAAGACTGCATTAAAAAAAGTAAGTACTTGTTAGTGGAATTATCTCTCTAGGCGCTAATAAAAGGGTAACGACTATGAATCACTTGCAAAAATACCATAGCTCTAGCCCATGTACAATGGAAATATGATCTGAACAGTCAGGTTCTGAAATTCTATTCATGTGCCTGGTTTATATTTATTAAAGGGAGCTGTGGAAAATAGAGGTAACATTTCATCAACAAAACCATTTTAAGACTTTTTGCTACATCTGCATTATATTTTTCATGGCACACTCCATAACGTGGCCATAAGAAGGCAGATTCCAGTGATTCAAGATACAGAACAGCCAATAAAGCAAGAGCTGTGAGAATCAGAAAGAAAGAAGGTAACACAGCCAGATCTGAAACAATTTCAGCAACATTGCCTTTGTTTTAAAAACCCTCATATAATCCAGCACTATTTTTTAAATGTAATGCTAAATTATTTAAACCCAGGAATTGCAAAGGTGACAAGAGAAGGATAAGTTTAAAAATCAGTTACAGAGGTGCAAATCATAAAAATTTCCCTTCCTTTCCCCCAAATTCTAGGTCCTTTCAACCTTTAAACTATAAAACGAAATATCCTCCCCACAGTCTGCCTCCCCCACCATCTCCAGGAAAGAAGGTGCTCCCAGAAGTTCATAGACCAATTTAAACTGAAAAACTTACTCAGAGAATGCCACCCAACCAAGTTTCCAAGAAGCAGGGTTGACCTATGACTGTACACCAGGGATCTGCTCACAGTCCCTGCAGTACCTTCTATGACTAACAGCCACACATCCTCAGAACTGCAACTGATTATGAACTAGCATAATTAAAAATAAATCTTCCAGCTCAGAATTTGCTGTCTATAACTGGATACTAATAAAATTAACTGTAACCCTGGAATTTTATTAAATATAGGCATTATGATGCAAAGGAATCAGAGGGTTACAAAAAGGTGTATATTTGTAAGTTTCTTACAAACAGTGCTTGAGACAAGAAAATATAGAAGGAGCCTGTATTCTTTTCTAGAAGACACACACACACGCACAAATGCAGTGCTCAGACGTCTCTGTATTTTGTTATCCAGATATCCACATTCTAATTACCAGCTGGTGCTGTATCTTATCCCACCTGTACTCAGATCTCTGCAGCATTCTTTAGGTAAATGGGAAATGCCAGGAAAGTAGATGGCAGTGAAGAAACTAGAATATGATAGCTACTTAAAGAGATTAACTTTCTCATTATTGTGTCTCCGCACATTGTAATTCAAACAGCTGGTAGCCTCATTTCTGTAACTACGGAAAATTAAATCAAGAGAGAGAACGCTCCTTTTTTGTGATGTTGTTTTCATGGTTACTAGACTTTGTTATGTGCCTTCTGTGCCAGTGCTCCTGCACAGAATGCTCACTATTATATGGCCTGGAATGGTTGTTTTGTCAATAAAATTTGCATTTCTTTAATCTGCTAGGAAACTGTTCCTGTTAGCAAAAGCCATCAGTTAATCTGAACTAACCTGCGTCAGTGGTGCTGATGGTTCACCTTCCTCTTGCACAGTTGAGGCAGACAAGAAATGTATTTAAAAAATCAAGTTAGTTTAGTTTTTAAGAGCCTTTCTTCATAGGTACCTAATTTTTGGAGCAGCAAATTTATCTTTTATGGAAACATACATAAAACCCTGTAATGTGTGCTTAGATGAAAAATAGCAGTGTCTCTTTTTACTGGACAGGGGGAATTGTGAGCCAGATCCTCTGCTGGTGTAAAACAGCATGGCTCTATTGACGTCTGTGGAATTTTGCCTATTTACACCATACATTTGGCTATATATGAAATTGTCCCTGGTTGGGCCCTGGGACTGGAAAAAAGTGTTTTCTTATGGAAATTTTGAGCAAAAAAATCACTTCATTTTTTGGAGCACAAGGAGAGTGTTGTCCCAGTTATGAAATTATTCTTGAAACCATTAGAGGCTGAGTAATCCAGAGAGCACCCTGGATTGGGACTCAGGAGATCTCACAACAGATGTATATTTCTGGCTTTGCCACTGACCATACACTGCAACCTGCCATGCCTGTTTCCCCTCCCATCTCTTAGTCATCGAGTCTATGGGAAGAGAAGACTGAGAGGGGACATGATAGCAGTTTTCAGGTATCTAAAAGGGTGTCATAAGGAGGAGGGAGAAAACTTGTTCACCTTAGCCTCTAAGGATAGAACAAGAAGCAATGGGCTTAAACTGCAGCAAGGGAGGTCTAGGTTGGACATTAGGAAAAAGTTCCTAACTGTCAGGGTGGTTAAACACTGGAATAAATTGCCTAGGGAGGTTGTGGAATCTCCATCTCTGGAGATATTTAAGAGTAGGTTAGATAAATGTCTATCAGGGATGGTCTAGACAGTATTTGGTCCTGCCATGCGGGCAGGGGACTGGACTCGATGACCTCTCAAGGTCCCTTCCAGTCCTAGAATCTATGAATCTATGACTCTATTTACTTTGTAGGCTCTTTTGAGCAGAGACCATCTCTTACAATGTGTCTGTACAGCACCTAGCACAATGGGTCCCAGATGTTGCCTGTGCAGTACAAATCATACATAATAACAACAATGCCTTACACTGAGAAAAAAAGCACTGCTTGAAACACCTGCCTACGCAACAACATTTTGTGACTGCAGGCAGATGGGCTAGGCTCTAAAAAGTGAAGCAGTTGCCTTGTTCTCAATTTTGCTGAAATAGTCTTTAAAAAAAAAAAACTCTAGCAAAGATGAGGTGAGTAAAATGTTGCTCAATGAGGTAAGGTAAATCGAGCAGTTGATTGTTTCCCTGTTCTTTGGTGATACATAGGTCTTTGAGGATAGAGTGTTACTTATGTGAAAAGCTGACTAGGTTAAAATGAAAAATACTGTTAGTAAAATGCAGAGGAAAATGTGGTCAACAGTCCACTAAAGCAGTATTTTTCACATGTCCTTTGACTATTTAGTTCAGTTAAATTCATGATCCATAAAATACAGAGCAATAAAATCCATTTCTTGTTGCTGTGTTGAATTAAAGTATTACTAATCATGCTTGACAAAAACATTGTTTTACTTAGATACTCTTACTCTGTTTTTTCGTGGGGAGGAGGCAGGAAGCTAAGCAATTGCAGATATTATTTCCTCTTGACTAGGTTTTGATCCAGGTCTTTGTTTTCTCTCTCTCCTGCCCTACCAGCTCC